>NC_067489.1:44883671-45183671 GCF_947179515.1 Apodemus sylvaticus
CAATTCCTTCCTCACTGGGCTTCTGCTTCACTCGCTCTGGCCGGTGAGCAGCATGTCACTGACTGCCACCATCTGGTTTCTTTTCTTTATGGCAGGACTAGCATGTAGGGTATTTTGGTGTTTGGGTAGGGAGGTATTATAGCTAATGCTGCTCTGTCTAACTTCAGTCCAGCACCCACTGGTTTTGGATACATGTTTGGGATTGTTCCTTGGTCTGCAGGTCAGAGACACCGCCAACTTTCCCTAACCCTGCCCAGCAGACTTTGGAACAAACTCACCCCCACTGCACATCTTCCACACTTGGCAATGCCAGCCCTGCACTGAACGTGCCCTCAGCTGGTCACCCCAGGTCCCAGTGAGCCCCATTTCTCTCACTGTCTTCATTGGCTTCCTGGTTTCCTCAGCTCTAAACTTTCCCCACTTCCTGACCTATGTCTTAGGTGAATTCACCCAGAGGTAAAGCTGTAAATAAGAACACTAACCCTTATTATTACTATGTAGTATTATGAATTATTATGTCTACATAATTATTATTACAATACTACAAAGATCTTCAGCCATTTTGCATTGTCTTTTCATTCTCTATAATTTATTTCAATGAATTGGAAGTTTTAATTTTCATATTTTTAGACTTGTTTATCTTTTGTGTATAACTGATTTGTCTGAATGGATATATGTGCACCACATGTGTGCCTGCTGCCCAGGAAGCTCAGAAGAGGGTCAGAGGACACTTGTGCGGAGGCAGCAGGCTCTGTCTTTCCGTGTGCGCACTCTGGACATCAAGCCTGGCTGCCAGGCTTGGCAGCGAGCACCTCTGGCTGCCGAGCCATCTTCCTGGCAATCTTCTGGGGATTTTCTGTAGACAATCCTACCGATTACACGAGGGCATTCCACCTGATGATTTTCATTGCCCTATATTCAGCTTTTGTTTGACTAAAATCTTATCGGCATTTCAGTTAGAAATTGTGTCAAACTAAGCTTGCTTTATCTTCCTCATTATTGTAACTTAACACAGTAATCGCACATCTGACTGTAACTCCACCCTGCACTTCGGCGTGATAAATGGTAATGAGAAACAGTAAAGATATTGTGAGAAGACACTGAGGGAGAGCCAGGGCCAATGTGAGTTTTACCTCTTCCAGGAGATGATGTAATGTCCTGTTGCCACTCCACCTTCAATGTTCCCAGCAGACGGGCAGCGAAGACAGAAGCACTCGCTAGCGCTCTCTCCTGTCTGTAAGACAACTGCAAGAAAGACTCCTTATAACCTACAGCATAATTTAATCTATGAGAGTTTCACCTCAAGCAGACAAAGCAGTACCTTACAAATGAACTGTTCTTAGAAACTTAGAAACCAAGGCTCAGAAATGCTACATTACCTTTTCTACATCACATGAGTCCACTATTGGGCTAATATATCCCTAACAGTAAAAACCAGTGGGTGGAAATGCAGCAGGCAGCGGAGGGCCTCTTCTGGTTTGCATGTGCACATGGATGCGTGTTCTCACACGTACACGTATGCACACACGCCACCGCCAATGGGGCATCTGCCGATCTACAACCAAGTCCTACTGGAAAGCCATGGATACGGACAGCTTGAAGAAACGACGATATCATAAGGTAATTCATTTCCCTTTTCCAAATTATTTCATGGCAAGAAAGCAAGAAAGAAAAAGGAAGGAAGGAAGGAAGGAAGGAAGGAAGGAAGGAAGGAAGGAAGGAAGGAAGAAAGGAAGAAAAGAAGGGAGGAAGGGAGAGAGGGAGGGAGGGAGGGAAGAAGGGAGGGAGGAAGGAAGGAAGGAATTTGGGGGTAAGGAAAAAGAAAACTCTGTTACTCCAATACTGTTGACACCATTACTCTCTCTGATTCACTACCGAACTCACTCAAACAGAAATCAACCACCATGGCTCCACTATTGATCAGCTGTACTCATCTCGTACAGGAAGAGTTCTTCTCGATACCTTTGCATCTATCTAAGCCAAATCCCTACCTTTCAACACTGCACAGACACAATGCCAGTCACAGCACTTCACAGCCACAATCTTTAAATGCAAAGGGACGGCAGCTTCCAGCCAACACAGTTAGAGCAATTCTATAAGCAACTACAAAATAACAGCATTCCCGAACACTGGGTTAGCATTGTTATGGCTGCCCAATCAATAAAGATGACTGTACCAGGTGAATGGCTATCTGGTTGTGGACAAGCAGTCCCCAGTGAGAAAGAAAAGGGCTGGTCAGTTCTTAAGTTGTTTCAAGTAAACTTAAGTAGCAGACAATATCGCAGCCCAATTTTTTTTTTTTTTTTTTTGAGAGGCATCAGTCCAAGCTTTTGGAGATGCTTTTGTAAAATCCCGGGCTGGACATAACACACCAAGGCTGTCCCTGACGTCTAAGGCAGGGAGAATGATGACGAGTCTGCTAACAAATACCAACGTGCTGAGTTTGTGACAGAGAAGTGTGACTCTGTCAACTGTGAGTAAGGGAGGAGCCTTGAGGCAAAATAAAATGCAAGTGTCCCCTCAGAGCTGGGAGAGGTCAGGAGCCTGAGTCTTCCCTAGAATCTGAGACACGTTGTTTCTAGGATTTCCATCTTCCAGAACTTTAAGACTAAGTTCACAATCACTGTTACACCAGCAATAAGACACTGAAATACCAGAAGCTCAAACCAGAAATTAATCCTCAATTTAATATACTATCATTAAATGATAGTCAGCAATATAAAGATGAAAAAGACAGGCTCTGAGTCTAAAGGAGCACAGCGTACTGCAGGAGTCATTTGTAGAGACAGACAACAGGCTGTCACAACAGAGGTGTGTACCAAGTGTCGTGGGGCTGACGCGGGCAAAGCCCTGCAGAGGAGGGTCAGAAGTCTGAGCTTGTGAGTCAGTCCCAGAGCAAAGGTGAAACGGGGAAAGAGACACGAGAGGGTTGTGGACAAAGTGATAACTTCAGATTTCCACGGAGCAATATCTGCTAACAGCAACTCAGCCTCAGCTCAGTGGGAGGAGAGCGCAGGAGAGCAGGGACGGACGTGAAGAATGCGTGCGTGCAAGCCACGCGGGGCCTGGCTCGAAAACTGCTGGAGTCACAATGGCAGGACCGGAATAGTCTTGGAGGAATTGGATTGTAGCAGCAAGCACCGGGGGAAAGGGGAATAATATAGTTAGAGAGCTACTTCTACAAGCCAGGAGAGGGCGGGAACGATGGTGAGAAAGGGCATGAGACGCTGGACTCAGTTTCTCCCTTTGCCTGCACATGACCCCTCTAGCAGGGCAGCCTAACGCTCTGTGGAGCTGAAGACTTACAGACAGAGGGAAGCCAAGTTAGGGTCTTAGAAACGGCCGACATGACACAGGCAAACCAACTCTGACTCAGCAGTGGACACAGTGGCCAGTGCCTGCACTGAAGTAACCAGCGGCTGCTTGGTTTGCTTTTTACACAACTTAAACCGTATCGTCTGCTTGAGTATAATTTTGCTTCGTTTAATATTCACATTAGCTTTATATTTTATAACAGTTTATGAAAGTGCACTGAACAGGAAAGGTTTCTAGGTTTGAATCTGCTCTCTGGACTACTTTAGCTGAGTAAGTTAGCAAATCTGTTGTCTATCTAATAAACACCTTGTCCTATTTCTAATCATAAATAACAGTAAACATTAATTTCAAATAAATTTAAAAAACCCTTAAAATTTCAAAAATGAAAATCGTATTTTGCTTTCAAGTATATTTCTCAATATGTTACTTCCATAGAGTAAAAAAGAACAAAATCTCATCTTTTATGCTGGGCATGGCATGGGGACACATGTCTGGAATTACAGCACTCAAGAAGTTTAGCAGGAGTGTCGGGAGGTCAAGGACATCCTGAGTTACCAAGTTCAAGACTAGCTTAGGCTACATGAGACCCTCTCTCAAAACAGAACCAAACAAAACCCAAATGTGACCTTTTAAAATATGATATACTCATGCATATTATAAATGCTAATCATGCCTTAATTCTAAATGTGTAAGTCTCAAGTTCCCTTATTTTGTGAAAATCTAGCTATTGTACTGCTGGCTGGCACACGCACATCTGGCCCCCATGAGAATGATGTAAAGCTTCACCTTTGTCTATCTGGGACTCCAGATGATCCACTGCAGTCATAGAGGGAGCAAGTTGCAGCTCACTGGACACAATTGTGAGCGCCCACGGTGAGGCACTCAAAACATCCGTCATCAACAGAAAGGGGATGTCTGCATAGACTCTTTCCAGGTGCTCGAACTGCAGCCAAGGAGCACAAGAGACTGTCAACAATTACACTATTGTCTTCTTTGAACTACTCTGCCTGACCTGATCCCAGCACCCATCCTGGAACATACCTTTGTGGAAACAAATCTGACTGCGACATCAAACGGAAAGACAGTTTCTATTGTCACCGTTTCATCCTGTAAGAAGCACAGGAGCACACGCAATGGCTTCTCTAATCTTTTAACAGGAAGCTTTAAGGTTAAAAAGCATTCAAGGCGTAATCTAGACCTGATCGATATTCAACCCCAAGTTACGCACTAAGAAGCAAGGGTCTTTTCCTAGATAACATCTGTAAAATCTACATAGTGACCTGCTCCCCCGGGGGACTGTCTAGCATTTCCCCCGGGGAAGTGCTTTCTTCTGCACTTTTATCTCAAGGTCGGGTGGAGCAGGCAGGACAGGCATCACTGTCACTCCATAGAGGGGGAGCCAGGCGTTAAGAGGTTGAAGTGATTGGCCTAAAGTCAAGATGGGGCCACGCCCAGGACCTAAACCATCCTCTCATGTGACTTTTCCTTACCTCACCTTGACTTAAGGTGACTGAAATGAACACCTAGTAATGTAACAGACACTGTTACAATTGCCATCCAATTATAATCCAATTATAATCGACTCTTTAAGATGGAGGTCTAGAATCTAAGTCACAAGACAGAAAACGTTACCAAATCTGATCACGGAGCTATACCCTAACCAACACCCTGCATCTCCCCTCTAATTGGCTGTTGGAGAGGCCATGGGGTTGTCCTTCCTTTTAAAGCCAATAACCCAACCCAGATTGATGAGAAATCTTTTTAGAAGATTATTTGGGGACAGTGAGATTGGTCAAAGGATAAATGAGCTGGCTTCTAAGTCTGATGACCTAGGTTCAGTTTCCGGAACCCACACAGTACAAGGAGAGAACCAAGTCCCACAACTGTTCCCCAACGTTCACATATGCACTGTGGCATGCACATATGTGTGTGCATGCACATACATACATGCAAAATAAACAAATGTAAAATGTAGTCATAGAAAAAAAATACCTTGTGACACTTGCAAACAATTTCTTTTCCTTCAACAGTTGTATTGATCAGGTAAGAAACGTATACAAGGAACATTCTGGAGCCCACGGTTCCACAACGAACATACACTGTTTTTTCTAGCTGCAACACAGTAAGTTTTGTAAATTTAATGTTACAGAGGCTTCCTCCAGATATTCTAAGACAATGTTCCCATGTAGAGCCGTCTGGTTAGATACTTTCTAGAGGCTGTCACAGAGTAGCTAGCCCATATGAGTAAGGAAAGCTCTGCCCCCAGCCACCAAGAACCCTGAGCTGACCTCTGTGACCTCATCCTCCACCTTCTCACACACTCCTTCAACCCCCCACAACCTCTTTAAATGTGATTTGGAAACAGAAGTTGACTGAGAAATTAGCGCAGTTACAGATACCAGTGATTTCACCAGCAGCAGCAAGCAGAACAGTGGAGAGTAATGTTACCTGTTCTAAAACCCCTGTAGAGAAACCAAGCTAAGTCTGTAAAATGCCAGGAGATGCTGGTAGGCCAGTCACGTTCCCAGTGCTTGGCTATGCTATTGTAGAACCACCACCCGACTCCTGTCCTCTCTAGTCCCCCCTTCCCCCCAGCATGCTCACCTGCTCCCCGGGGCGTAAGTCTCCCACAGGAATGTCCGTGAGTAAGGCTGGGTAGGACTCATCACACAGCTCTGCTCCGTGGAGTGTCACGTGAGTTTTCTGGGTTAAGTTGGCATCCTGCCCTGTGAAGGTTGAGTGGCTTTAGGACATTATAATAATTGATATTATATGAAGAACACGCTATCACACCTTCTTTTAAATAAATATCCTGTCACTAATGTGATGGTGTTTACCTTGTTCCTCTGTTGGTGCTAAGGGAATTGTGGTTTCAGACTGTACATTTTAATTTACTATAACTAGGCTCAACACACCTTTATGGATCAAAGTTGGAACTATTATAAATTGGCAATTTATTTTTGCCAATGAGAATGAGATTTTATTCTTACAGTGTAAATATCTGTGCTCAGGGACTGAATGAACTCCTGACAAGCATTCGCACCCTGCTGGTGTGGAAGTGCTTTCCCTGTAGAATGCTGTAGAGTGTGGTAGACACAGAGAGCTGCACTGGATCAAAGGGGTGGCAGGGCAGCAGTGACCCTGAGCTTTGGTTGTGGCCAATCTGTCTCTGCAAAGGGCTTTGGAGCTGCTTCTCCACCACAGAGCTGGTCATCGCTAGCTGTTGTCACAGTCCATTCATCGTTCTTCCTTCAGAAAAAGTTTGCTGTTGTATAACATAAGAGAGCAACAGTTCAGAACGCTAGATGTGTCTCTTCTGTCAGCTCACAGAGGCGTCTGTCGAGGGCACCACTGTGCCCTTCCCACTTGCCGAGTGCCACGGAGCTGTTCATGAGTTAGCTCTCTCACACTTGTCACACAGGCCTGCAGATGCCAGCTTGAAGACTGCTCTCCAGTGGCCAGCTTCTGACGGCTGCTCACCACATGCACTCCTCCTATCAAGTGTCCTGTGTCCTTTCCAAAGCTCTTGAACAACCACCAAGGTGTGTTTGTGAGCAGGCCAGATGTGTTGTTGATGCTGTGACTGTCTCCGATGCTTTACCACGCATTTTTAACTTGCATGGGAAAAACCACTCAATGGTAAAAGCACTTTGTGCCTAGCCTGATGACCTGCCACACATGATCATAGGAGATAAGCCCACAGCTGTCCTCGGACCTCCACAGGCATGCTGTGGTGCATGCGACCCACGCCCAAAGGAGTGAAAATGTATACAACCAAAAAGGGACTTAAAGAAAACCATTCAAACCTTTTTGTGTAATACAACTTTCATAATTTAATATAAATATAAAACAGTAATTACCAACAAAGTGACAAATTCATCTTAAAACCATGTGGGTTGTTTCTTTTCTTTTTTTCTTTCTTTTTTTTTTTTTTTTGAATTTGTTTTTTTTGAGACAGGGTTTCTCTGTGTAGCCCTGGCTGTCCTGGAACTCACTCCATAGACCAGGCTGGCCTCAACTCAGAAATATGCCTGCCTCTGCCTCCCAGGTGCTGGAATTACAGGCGTGCACCACCACCGCCCGCCTAAAACCATGTTTAATATCACCATTATTTACTAGTGTATCCTAATATTAAATAGCAAATTTCAACAGTGTAAAGAAACCACAGTGCCTTTTCAACCAACATAATGCACAGATCCTGATCCAACTTACAACGCTTATGAACTTATGCAGTGAGTGCTTACCTGGCTTCAGGCCAGCAGTGAGCTTCACATCTCTGATTGGGGACTTTTCGTGCGATTGAACAGTTACGACCAAACAATACATCTCATTCATCAGAGCAGGAGGCTCATGTCGCAGATGTACAGAAATGTCCGGGACTCTGGAAATGATCCTTCGAAAAGAAATAGCTCAATAAGCCACCTAAAGCAATAAGTACGCGGCACAGTCCTCTCAGGGAAGCAGGGCTTCCTGACGTTCTCAAAGCGCACTCACATCGTGCTGGCCTGGATGACGACGCTGTCCCAGTGAACCTCGTCCTCAGGAAGCTTTGGGCGCCTTCTGAAGGACCGTGCAGCCTGCAGGGCTTCCTGGGAGGAAGCGGCATCCCCTCCTCCTCCCTGCCAGCTCAAAACCACACACCGGCCCGCCTCGCTGCCCAGAAACAGATCCACAGAGGTGATCTGAAAAAAGAAGGCACACCAGATACGCCATCACATACCTGCTGCCATCGGCCAGTCAACGACGTGTGCGCAGGGAGTGGTCACACCTAACATTCACCTAGTCAGCACAGAACGGAAACCGACAGAAGGTCTGCTGCTAGATGCTCACCCTGGCCAGGCACTGACCACGCCCTCAGCTTCCAAGAGCCTGCATGTATACATCTGATGCCGGCACGGGCACAGCACGGGACGGAACAGATGCTTATTGGTGGACACTGAAGGAAATAAGCAAGTACCACTGGAAAACTCACCAACTAGTGTCTAATTCCACAAACATTTCTGCTCTAAGTACTTACAGTGTTAGTAATGAAATGTTTTATTAATTGAATATTGCTTTTAGATAAACCCACTTATGAAAGGACCCAACAGGGGATTATGAATTAAAATGATAGGTTTCCTCAGATACCAAGTAAAAAATAAAATACAGTTCTAGGTGTTGGAACACAGTCCAAAAATGGAATTGTGGAAGGGGAATTCTGAGCACTTGCGGGGGGGGGGGGGGGGGGGGAACCCAAGAAAACATGTATCATGACCTGAGTTTCTTCAAAAATGTAGAGCTGCTCTCAGATAATGCTTTTGTGCCCCTCCAAGGTGCAGCAGACAGGTCAGTTCACTTCAGATCACTCATCACAACTGGCGACTGCTATTGCCTCTGCCTCTATGGAAAGGCACATGCAGCTTGCCCTTGTGACTAGATACAGCTTGAATTCATGACAACCTTACTCAGGTGACCTTTTTAAACAAGATATAAATTGTTTGCTGCTCTGAAGAAAGTTGGCTATTGCGTGAGACTTGAGTCCATGTCTCTCAGGTTCACGCACCAACTAGAGCAGTAAAACATCTAGGTAGATTCCACCAAATCATGAAGGACTTTTAAATGGAAGAGGCAAAGCACTGGATAGTCAATAAGAAATCCATTTACTTTATAGAGTTGCTATGCAAATGTAAGTAGTATAACCTGATGCACATACATTTTAACAATGGACCCAAGGTTTGACCCAGCTAACCACTCTCTTTAAGCCATGAACGCCAAGCACTCGGTGAGTGCTTGCTTTGCTGTAAACACTGTTAGCATCGAATGGACTGACAACCCCGCAAACCCCAGATCTTATAGATGACTGACTGAGACACACAGGTTAGGATGCCCAGGACCTCGCAAGATAGGCTAGAATTGAAGATATGCAGCTGGCTCCAGAGTACACACAACATAAAATACCATTTCACCACGCAGCTCTGAAGGGCTTCTCAAATGCTACACCATATCAACCTGCTAAAATATTAATGTATTCTCATTTTCTCTAAATATATGCAAACAGCAATGTTTGAACACTAAAGAGATAAAGTTGAAATTAGGTCCTTTTATATATATATTTGATGTATTATGCAATATAAATCATTGAAAACTCCTTAACTGATAATTTACTCATTAAAAAAATGAGATTGGTCTTATGTACTCAGAGCAAACAATGTCTACTTATAAAACTACCGGTGTGTGTGGGGCGGGGACAGAGTGTGATGCCCAGGACATTCCGTTGTCCTCCTTCATGCTGGGGACCTGGACCCTGTGCAAGCCAGGAAGCATTCACTGTACCACTGAACTCCATCTCCAGGGCCCAATCTTTAACTAAATCACTTTACAGTACAAATGTACTGACACAGAGCATATGGAAGGAAACCTACCAACAACTATGAATGCATTATTTACATTTTTAACACAAACATACTACTTTTGCCGTTCAAATTATTTTTAAGCAAATTTCATAACTTACCTCAATTTTCTTTCCCACATCTTCAGTTTTTGCAACAAATTTAAATGACAACTTCCTTGTTTTGCCAGGGACTAAGCACATCTTTCCTTGAGTCAGATTTTCTAAGACTTCACTTGCTCTGGACGCTTCCTCCAGTACACAGAACGGGTTGTAGCCCTTAGGAGAGGCGAGTGGCGTTACCATTGTGTCAGAAACAGATCTTAGGCTAACTCTAAGCACGGAGTGCTTCAGAGCTCACTTAGTTCTAGCCCAGGGGTTCTCAGCTGGTAGGTTGTGACCCTGTGGGGTCAAACACCCTTTAACAGCCGTTGCACACCATATATCCTATATATCGGGGATTTACATTAAAATTCGTAACAGTACATAATTATAGCTATGAAGTAACAATGAAATAACTTTATGGTTGGGGGTCACCACAATCCGAGAACTGTGTTAAAAACCGGCAGCATAGAAAGGCTGGGAACCGCCGCTCTAGCACCAATGTCACTGATGTACTATGCAGTGGTTTTTATGTAAAAAGAGTTATTTTGATGTCGCATTCATGTACTTACTGCTAAGACACCCCCCACACACACACACACACCAAACATTTAGCACATACAACCTGATTTCTGTAAGCTTTGAAATACTTTTTTTTTTTTTTTTTTTTTTTTTTTTGCATTTTCGAGACAAGGTTTCTCTGTGTAGCCCTGGCTGTCCTGGAACTCACTCTGTAGACCAGGCTGGCCTTGAACTCAGAAATCCACCTGCCTCTGCCTCCCAAGTGCTGGGATTAAAGGCGTGCACCACCACTGCCCAGCTTGAAATACCAATTATTAAGGAGAAACAAAATATATGTTCTTTGTTGCACTGGAGAGTACCTTTTGGTGAGTATTTGGTGAATACTGGAGAGTATTTTTTAATTATTAGTGTGCCTGAGTGTGTGTGTGTACTATTGTGTGAGTATGTGTGTGTGCCTCTGTGTAAGTATATTGTGTTTGTCTGTGTGTATGCTTCTGTGTATGAGCCTGTGTACTTCTGTGTGAGTGTGTTTCTGTGCGCCTGTGTGCCTGTGTGTGTGCACATGTGCTTGTGTCCGCATGTATATTCATGCATGTACATGTGCACCTGTTGACAGAAATCACCATTCTCATCTGTTAATAAGCGTAAGGACTTCCAAGAGCAACTTCCTATGACGGCACATGAATTGCCTTCACAGCAAATACTTACTAGTCATTTCTGACTGATGCTATCAAACACACATTCCCTTTGTTTTCTTGTAGTCTACAACTTGAATTTCAAATAAGATATAATGAGAATACAAGTTTAAAGCTGATATTTTATTCTACCGTAGCATTGTGTTAGTTTTTAATTACGAAAGAAGCTTATACTTATTTACATGGACTTAGAGGCAATTCAAGGAAAAGTGACGTAAGAGACCTGTATTGGCTCTAATTTCACGATCGGGTATCACAATGAGGAGAGAGGAGAAACAATGACAAGCCGTCTTTCCATGTAATAGGGAGGCAGGCAGTTGAGAACTAACTGCACACGGGTGGCCACGGAGCCACGGGCACTCGAACTGGGAAGGCTCCAGGGGTCACTGCAGTCAGGGCAGTGTGCCTGAGAATGTGATGATTCTAAGTGACCAGCCTGGAAGAAGGAACCAGGCAGGGAGGAGGCAGACCAGGCCAGGCCCAGGAAAGGCATGAGCCAGCCTCCAGCCCCCTGCTCACCCCAGCCCACTCCTCCTCTCTCTGCTCCCCAACCCAGGCTTACCTGCTCTGTGTGTGCACACCAGAGCGCACACTCACGGGAGGACCAAGGAGACCACCCTCCTCATTTCCTAGAGTCAGGCCCTCTCCCTGGACACCCAGCAAGCCTCCAGGGCCACTCTGTCTGTTCTGAGGTCCTCACATGCTTACACACTGAGGTGTCTGTCACCCCAGCCTAGACTTATCTACTATAAAATGCCTTTCCCACAACTAGCATTCTGACCCAATCCTCACACCTTGTACCTGGATAAATATAATTAATGTCTAATTACTTTTCATGGTATTGTTTCTTTACAATAAAGTTCCTCAGTCTCATGTTTCTGCTTTGACACCGGCAGGCTAATGAGAAGTCCTCCCTGTGTAAGGGCTGGAAGGAACCAAACTGGTCTTTAGGAGACCCAGATTTATCTCAACATCTCAATTATAGGGTATTTCTCTGGTTTCATCAATTATTTTCTACTAAAACAGATAAATTTTTTTCATTATTACAATCTAAATATAAAGTCTGTATAGAACAACCAATGTTGTTCTATACAGACTTTATACTCCTGTTCCTGCACCACAGCTTCTCAGCCTCCCATCCCCATCTCACTGTAAATCTGGCCTTGCCTCAGAGCATCCCCTTTTCCTTGCCTCGCCTGCTGTCACTCTCCTTCCAGCAGAGGTAACAGGTGGCCTGCTCTGCTTACTGGACAATCGCTGAGTCATTTGGGCCTGTCCCCAACATTCTTACATATAATGGGGTTGACACACAGTATCTCTTTAGGTTCACCGTGAGAACATTGTAACTTTCGATGCATGTGTTGGTTAAAGGCTTACACTGTCCAGGTGATCAGAAGATAATTATTTGTTAAGTGAGCACATAGGTGAGAGAGAACAGACTCTAGCCCTTAGCTTCAGTATTTCACACTTTACAGTCTTCAGATGCCTACAGCATGAACATATTGTTTATGTGTGCATAGAAAACACTAGACTGTTTAGAAGTTAGCAGAGAAACCCTGCCTCTCAGGGGCCCAGGTCCACTGTGCACGTCAAAAGTCCATCTACTCCATTCCAGTATTTCAACACCAAACATATATTAGTTCTAAAACAAAAGCTAACAATGGTAAAACAAATGAAGCAAGTGATTTTAAAAATTAGGCTAGCTTCACACTGAATATATTTTACTTGAAATTCAAGCTACATATTACAAAAAACTAAGAATAGTATTCTTGGCTTACTTAAGCCGAAAATGAAGAAAAAATTAAGAGTAGAAAAAGTCTATTTAAATTGCAAGACTTTGGAAATACAAGTACATTTATTCTTAAATAAATCCAGCCAAAATCAGATAACCAGTAAGATGTAAAAGTCACTAAAGTCACCTTCACAGTTGACTGGAGCTACAATGACATACACACAGAGGAAACATATTACTGGTACACTACCTGGTTATTAAAGCTGACACAGAGCTTGGAAAACCTAATGGGGTGTGGACAGTCCGCCTTCAGATAAACATCAAACTGCACAGGAACATCCACGTGAAAACTTGGAGCACGGAACTTGGCTTTGCATTGAACTAGAAATCAAAGGAGAAGGTGAGTGCAGCAGTCCCAGGCACTAGAGCGCAGTGCGGAGTCATCTTCACAGAAGCAGCTCTTACACCCTCTCAGGGCCTTCTGTCCCCGTGGATGGCCGCTGCTCAGTAAACACCAACACAGCTCTTTGTGAAAATAAACTTTGTGAAACAAAGTAGCTTCAAAAACATTGGAGTGGGGGTGCTGTTTGTTTGCTTGTTTGTTTGTTTTGAGACAGGGTTTCTCTATGTACCCTTGGCTGTCCTAGAACTCATGATGTAGATCACGCCAGCCTCCAACTCAGGGATCCACCTGCCTCAACCTCCCAAATGCTGGGATTAAAGGTGTTGCCACCACTGCTGAGCTTCAAACATTTCTTAAATTTTAAAACCACACTTGTCCATAAAAAGTTGGTGTCAAAAGGAACAGAACAATTTTGAATTATTTCAAAACACCTGCCTAGATATTAATGGATATAACTTTAAAATGCTATTTTCTCAAGGATACTTCATATTGTACTTGAAGTATAAATAAGTAAAATATATTTTAATAAACAAATATAAGTATTTGAACAGGATATTTCAGATTGCAAAACTCCTCCCGCCAGAACTATTTTTTCAAATTCACTTTTTCTAAGCAAATTTAAATTGTGAATTATATACATATAACAAATGTATACAACATCAAATCATTCTATGATAGTGTTATTTAATATGTAAACCAGTGGCTCTCAACCTTTAGGGGTCACATAACAGATATCCTGCATATTAGCTATATACATTATGATTCTTAATACTAGTTATGAAATAGCAACAAAATAATTGTATGGTTGGGGGTCACCACAACAGGAGGACCATGTTAAAGGTCACAGCGTTAGGAAGGCTGAGAACCACGATGCACGCTACACTGTTATACATAAAAGAAAACATAGTTTTTAGAAAGAAAATAGGACAAAACTAGAAAATGTCCTTTCCTGTGGTATTTTAAAGTAACAGTAAATGAGATGAAGATCTTCAGGACTCACATATTTTCAATAAATACTTATTGAACTTAAAATATTTGATAGCATATTGCTATGACACTGAAGAGAAAAATAAGAGTCATGATTATCCACGAGATGGCTATACTCTGACTACTTTCATATATAATATTCGGCATGTATTCACTTCAGACAAAGGGTTTCTATAAACACTGTGAATGTTGGCTACACACCAAATGGCACGAAGTCCTGTACGCCTATTGTGAAGACATTGCTGCCAGCCAGAGAGACCCGGTCCGCCCACAGCTTCTGAGCAGTCTTCACGGCTAAGACATCACAGTCGGGTTCAGGGTCAGGGCTTTCGTTCTGCAATGAGAGTTCAAACTCTGTCCAACTACTGGAGAAAACACACGCAGATGCAGATCTGGGTATACAAGGAATTACAACCCACCATTAGAACATTCATGAGGTTCTTTTCTATCCGAGATTTCTGGTCATCTTTCAGAGTTGAAGCTGAGATAGGGAAAGAAAATAGAGCTGTCAGTCAGTCAGTCAGTCAGTCAGTCAGTCCATCACCCCACTGTGGGTTTACAGGAACTATAGACTTCCCGGGGGTGCTGGGAACAGAGCTAGCTCTCCACACCTGATACAGTCTTTTTATGCACCTCCTTTGAGACAGGGTCAATCATTGGCCTAGAGCTCACCAATTATGACAGACTGACTAGCCAGGAGCCCTAGGGATCTTCACGTGTGCCAAGCCCCAGGGCAAGGCTGAGAAGCACAGGCCACCATGCCTGGCATAGACACGGGTACTGGGAGTTGAAATCAGGCAAGCACTGTCCCAATGGAGGCACCCGTAAGGTACTTTACAGCAGGTGCTTCTAACATGAGTGAACATGCTGAATTTTATATAATAAAAGTACAACGTTTATTGTTTTTCTGAGACGGGGTCTCTAATAGCCCTGTAGAACATACTATGTAGGGCAGGTTAACCTTAAATTGATAGAGATGTCCCTGCTTTGGCCTCCTGGGTGCTGGCATTAAAGATGTGCTACACCACACCCAGGATAAAAGTACTTCTAAATATTTGACAGTGAAATATTCCAGTTTAAAACAAATATTTATGATGCAAACAACTGTGTGTGCTGGGCTTTTACAGAAAAAGCATCAATACCTCTTCCAAGGAGCTCCAGAGAGTAAGTAATATAGTCTTTTAGCTGGGCCATGAGGTAGGAACACTTCAGGGCTGTCGTCAATATAGACGTGAGGAGAGTCCACCACGCTTCACTCCGGTAGTCACACATCACGTAGTCCAGCAGCCTGAGAGAGAGAAGAGGTTCCCAGAGGCTGGCAGGTCTGTGGAGACCTGCATGTGTCTTCTGGATGGTCTAACTGTGTTCACACGTAGTTAACCCAGAGGTTCGCTAAATGCTTTAAGGAAGGGTTGTGCTAGCAGAGGACATTGAAAAAATACCACGAAGCTGGCATTTAATAAAAACAGACACAGTAACAGCAAGCCCTTCCATATAAACTTCTTTTCCAATTTCATTGTAAGGCAATCAGAGCACTTGTGAAAATACACAGTGACAGGACTCACTTCAAAGCTTTGGTATAATCCTTTGCGTAATAATACTCCTCTCCCATCTGAACCACTGCAAAGGAAGAGAGGGGGTGAGTAAGTTAGTTCCCCTCTGCGCGGCCCAGAACCGCACGTGCTGGGTACATACTCAGGTGGCTTTTCATCCGTGGACACTTGTACTTCTTGAACTGTGCAACAGCATTGCTCAGAAGAGCGATTATTATTTCCTGTCAGGAGAGAGAAGGTATGAGCCATTGGGATGGGAACCATTTTACTAGAATAGTGTGCAGACAGTTTCCAGCAGGGATGTGACTCACAGAGTGGACAACACTTTTCTCCTTGAGCTGAATGGCAAGAATCCCTGCTTTCTCCTTTTCAGGGTCCGAGAGGTCAAAGCCTACGTGAGACAAGAAGCAACCCATCTTAGCTCACTGAACACAACTCTTCACACGAGCTCCATCAACCCTTCACATGAATACCGTGTGCACTTAAGACTCGCGAATGTTCTAGAATGCTAGCGATTCTAAGAGACAGCCTTATTGACCTGAAGCGTTCTCTGCCGCCTGCCTCTGTTCTGTGGAGACGTTCCTAACCCTGACGATCTTTCCCCAGCTGGAGTGCTCTCCATCCCCTCCCCTCCCCTCCCACTCTACTGAGTGTGTGACACACTAGCACTCAGGGTGCCCACTGCCATGGGTGGCACTCCGTCAAATATACACAGAGTGCACAAGATGGCCAGAAAGGCTGTGTGAGGCTGTGCATGGCAATGTCACTTTAAAATGTTAAGTAAATCACCAAAGTTGAATGCTTAAATACTCAAATGTTTTAACAATACCATTGCCTTTAATTAGGACTCCAATATGTAATGAAAGAAACTAATCTAAAAAACCAAGTGTATAAATCTTAGAAACAGACTAAGAAAGGACACTTTCTAAAGAGTCTTAAAAGCCAACATATGCATTTCAGTATAATTTCATGGGGCGTTAGACAGTGACAGCTATCGCTCTGTCTTCCTGAACCTAAGAGAAAAAGCAGAAATGTATTTACTTAGGATTCCTTGTCTCCAGGGTCGCTGCCCATAGAAGTCAAGCACACCCGTCTGCGTTTCTAAGGGATCAGGATTGGGGTACATCACAGTGGCCTGGAACCGAAAGAACAAATTTGAGGAAGCATCTAGTCTAGGTCCTCCACTCAAACCCAATCTGACTGAATAAAGAGATAGCCATAAATACAAACGTCCAGTACTGGGATACATAGCACCATTACAAATGTTTTAACATCCTTTACTAACATTTAGAAATCTTACAAAAACTGAGGTGGCCAGTGGTGGTGCCCACCCTTAATCCCAGCACTCTGGGGCAGGGGCAGGCGATCTCTGAGTTTAAGGCCAGCTTGCCTACAGTTCAAGTTCCAGAACAGTCAGAGCTATGCAGAGAAACCCTGTCTCAGGGGGGGAACTGTAATGTGATTCTGGTGCTGAGTTCACAGTAACTCACTCTTCTTTTTCACCTTGCTATAATAAAATGGGGAAGTATTACAAATGATGGTTAGTATGTACTTCACATATAAAATGTTCTCTGTGAAAATAAAAAATGCCACACGGAGTACTAAAAAAGACTTGCTCTTCTTCATTATTCTATGTTAGTTTTCTTGTTGGTAGAAAACAGAATTTTTTTGACACTGGAAAGAAAATATTTACACTATGTTTTCCTTTTTTGGTATTTAAACCCAAAGTATATATAACTATATTATTGAAAAATTATAAAACACCCAAAAGGAAAAAATAAAATTCTAATTACTAATAAAACCTCCTGCCCCTTGTGAGGAATACGTCCATTACTCACACACTGTCATGAGACCTGTAGCTGCGAGTAACCAGCATCACTTTTCAACCTACCTTTCCATTGAAATACGCTCCATACATTTCACTTTAACACTAAATATTCTCCTAAACATCTGCCTTCTCATGTTTCCCTGCTATTACATATTTTAGTAAATTCTTATAATATTCCTATTTTATAGGGCTGGAGCAACGGCTCAGAGTTAAAGAGCCCCGGCTGCCCTTCCAGAGTACCGGGGGCCACACGGCAGCTCACAGCTGTCTGTAACTCTAGGACCGGGGAATCTGGAACCCTGGCACTGACACACATGCAGACAAAATGCCAATGCACAGAAAAATAAGCAACTCTTTTACGACTGTTCTGTTTTACACTGCAATCAATCCACCTACAAGAACTTGATAACTAAGCTGGTGCTTCCCCTGAAGATCCAGCATCCTATATCTGAACACGAAACGTGGAGAGGTCACGTCTGGTGAAAGCTCATCAATTCGTGGTTTAGCAGAAGTAGTTCATGTCCTATTGAATCTTATTTGCTAATGCCCCACTATGCATGTTCCTTACACAACCTAGTGTTTATCATCTGTTAAAATACTACACTGAAATTATAATAATCCAAAGCTCAAAATCTTAATACATGTAAAACAGAAATACCCTGCTCACGGAATTCCCGGGTTAAAACGAAAAAGTCATAATAATTCAAAAGATATTCAAAGATGGGGGGGGAGGGGGGAACCAAGGCCACGAGCCCTGGCTTGTCTTAAGGGAGTTAATCAGTGTTAATCCTGATGCGAGGTGATGCAGGCCGGGACTTACATCGTGGTTACACAGGGCTTTTGCGTGCTGTTTTCGCTCCTGGGCATAGTAAGCTGCCTGCTGATAGTAGAAACCAGGGTTCTGTGTTTGAATAGCTGTCAGCCCCAACTTAATGGCTTCATCAAATAAATCTCCAAAGGCCTGGAATCTTAAAGAGAACAAACCAAGAAATAAAAGGACTGGGTAGTGAGGGGAAGGGAAAACAGCTTACTCCTAATTACTTACTCTGGAAACCATACACTCAATGCACTATATTATTAAATGACTGAGTAACAGCTAATTATTTATAATTAACAACATACACGCCGGGCAGTGGTGGTGCACACCTTTAATCCCAGCAGTTAGGAGACAGAGGCAGGCAGATTGCTGAGTTCGAGGCCAGCCTGGTATAGAGTGAGTTTCAGGATAGCCAGGGCTACAAAGAGAAACCCTGTCTTGAAAAAAACAAAGCAAAACAAAATAAAAAACCAACAACATACACTATTGACAAGTTGCACACACGTTCTTTTTGTAACTCGTCTGAAATAACTCAAGTCCATGGCTGCACCATGTATTAGAACTTAACCCTCACTCTTCAGGGATAAGTGAGTTCCTGGAAGTAACTGTACTCAGCATTCTAAAATAAACATCGTCCTAGTTGGTTTTTTCGTCATGTTGCTGCTGCTGTTAATTTGACACATGCTAGCATCATCTGTGAGAGGGCCCTCAATAGAGAAAATGCTTCTATCAGATTGCCTATGGACACGTCACAGGGCATTTCCCGACTGATGTGAAAGGGCTCACCCACTATGGGTAGTGCCACTTCTGAGTAGGTGGTCCTGAGTGTCTAAAGAACAGGCTGAGCAAGTCATGAGTAGTCAGTAAGCACAGTCCTCCGTGCTCTCTGCTTCCCTTCTGCCTTGAGTTCCAGCCCTGACTTCCCTCAGTGACGAACTGTTACTCAGAAGTGTGAGACGAGATAAACCCACCCTGGCCCCACAAATTGTTCTTTTGGTCATGATGTTTATCACAGCAATAGAAAAGGACTTCTTCAGAACTTGGTACTAGCTTCATGGGACAGTAACCTGCTCATGCTATCATGCAAGGAACTGTGAACTCTGGGCTGAGGAAACTTGACTGTCCAAGCTTACTGGGCTTTTGAAAGATGAGAGCGTTGAGAGGCATGCAGATGACGAGGCCTGGCTTGTGGAATTTCAGGGGGAAGCAAGGCTTTTACCAGGGCCAGTTTGTGTGACACTCTGTGTAAAGAATTTGTGGTGTCTTGCCAACTGGAGCTGAAGAATCAGTTGGGACAGGCAAAGGACCTGCAGCACTAACCTGGTGCTTTAACTGAACCGATGTTGGTCAGCTGCTGCTGTGGAGTGGAGGCGGCCTGACCCTATGAGACAGGCTCTGGTGCTGTGGACGGCAGAAGCACCCAGGCTCTGCAGCCCAGGTCAGAAGTGGGTGGGCTCCTGACAGCAAGCACTGAATCGCTTATATAGTTGGGCTTTGGTTTTACTGTAAGTTGACTGTGACAACCCTCATTCTTTCCTCCTCCTCTTCCTTTTTTTTTTTTTTTTTTTAGATTTACTTATTTATTTTATATAAGTACATTGTAACTGTCTTCAGACACCAGAAGAGGGCATTAGATCTCATTACAGATGGTTGTGAGCCACCATGTGGGTGCTGGGATTTGAACTCAAGACCTCTGGAAGAACAGTCAGTACTCTTAACCGCTGAGTCATCTCTCCAGCCCCGATTCTTCCTTAAGATCAGACAGTTTTTACCTTGTTTCTTAACTTTATAAAAACCAACAGAATACATTGGCTATTTTAGAGAAAGTTTGAACTTTTAAAGAAACTTTGGATTTCTTTTAAAGGTACTGCATGTTTGAAGTGTTTGAATCTATTTTTAAAGATATATTTATTGATTGATTTAATGTGAGTATATCACAGTCTTTACACACACCAATGTATATGCAGAGAGGGAATACATACATAAATTAATCTTAAAATGCTTTAAAAAAGACTGAACTTTTAAAAACATTTGTGTTTTACATTGTGGTATTAATATAAAGAAGAAAAGGAAGGTTATCGTTTAACAGTAATATATCGGTGTGACAAGTTGACAAGTCACCTGTGGGAGGGTGGTCCTGGGTGAGGAATGAGGCTGAGTAGGCCATGAGGAGCAACAGTAGCAGTGTCCCCCTGCTCTCTGCTTCAGCTCCCGCTCCAGGTTCTAGTCCTGAATTTCGACCTGACTTCCCTCAGTGACAGAAGTGGCCTGGAGTCAGATGAAGCAAGGCCCTCCCTTCCTCCCAAGCTGCCTTGGTCCTGGTGGTTCATCACAGCAATAGAAACCCAGACGGAGGCAAACATTATGTTCCCTCAAGTAGAAATTTTGCTTTGTCCATTCTTATAATGTAAGCACAAAGTGTAAACCCAGCAAATACATGTTGAATGTAAACGATAGTACCATAAATTACCCAATTTCCATCAAGAAATGACACCAATCAACATATACTATTCCTGAATACATACCTAGGATTATTGCTAAAACCCCACGCACTAAGAGAAAGCCACTCCATCCAGTTTAGAGCCAAAGCCTTAGCTGAGGCCATCTCTTCAAGCCCCACAGTCTATTTTTAAATATTACGAGACTGCAACTTAAACCTACTGCTTCGCCATCCACGCGGCATGCTCGAACGCCAGCTCTGCACTTCCGATTTTTTTCTTACACAAGTCAATGTGTTTTCGAAACTGAGCAATTGCATCCAACGGGGTATTGTGCTGAAAACACAGCCTACAGATCTGAAAAAAATGTAAATCCCCAAATAAGAGAGAAGTCTAAAGACACAGTCTCATACACATTAAAAATGTAAACTACAAGAAACTACATAATTTCCTTCTCTGAAGTTCTCTGTAATATTTAATTCTCTTCATCAGAATGCTTTAAGAAATGAAATAAAATAATTCAATATACTGAAGTTGTCCTATGCCTTACAAAAGGTTTTCAAAATATAGAATTTTAAAACTTATATCAAAAGAATACAATAATGGGCTATACTACTTCCAATAGGAATTTATATGGAAGAAACTTTGAATATTAATTGTCAGGAAACTAAATATTTCTGTTAAATAATCTAGGTTTAGTTGCCTATACATCAACAAGGACAACAAAATTTCTAAAGGTTTTTTTTTTTTTTTTTTCCTGGAACACTAACTCTACATTGTTTCAAAAATGGCATAATCTATGTAAATTGAGGGTAAAAGGAAACCCAAAAGAAATAAAGCTAAAGTTTATTTCCATATGATTATAACAACTTAAAATTTTATTTCTTAGGTACAAAGAAATATATAAAAAACAATCCATGTGTTTTATGTGTATGTATGTGGTATGCATGTATACCTGTGTGCAATGTGCATGTGTGCACGTGTGTATGTGCAGTGTGCATGTGTGTGTATGTGCAGTGTGCATGTGTGTGGTATGTGTGTATACTTGTGTGAATCTTGCTCTGCTGCTCCTCATCTCCCCTAGGAGACAGGGTCTCTCACTGAACCTGAGGCTCAGTGACAGCCAGACTGGCCCACCCACCAGCCCCCAGGATCTGCCTGCCTGCGCCATCCCCCCATCCCCCAGGCCCCTATCTCGGGCAGTGCTGCAGTTACAGGAATAGGCCCCACATCCAGCTTTTCGGTGGGCTCTGGGGATCTGAACCCGGGACCTCATGCTTGGGCTGCAAGTACTTTACCCATTAAGCGAGCTCCAAGCCCCACAAGTTTATTATCCATCATGTCCTTCAGTCATCAATTTTTCTTTTCAGAGGCAGTATGTATGTAGGCAGTATACTATAGACAGGTGAGCGTGTGAATATTCACATTTATAAACTAAGAGCCGTGGCACCAGGCTTACTATGGGGAGTTACATCTCACAGTCTTCCACTAACAGCATCATATTATGCTAGCTGGCTTTTGTCAACTTGGCCCAAACCTAGACAGATCTATGACGAGGAGATCTTCACTGAGAAAATGTCTCCATCAGATGGCCAGCCAGCAGCCTCCTGACCGCCCTCTGTGAGTGGTACCACCCCAGGTTGGCTAGTGGTCCCCAGTGCTGTAAGAAAGCGGGCTGAGCAAGCCACGAAGAGCAAGCCGGAAAGCAGCACTCCTCATGGCCTCTGAGCCTGCTTCAGCCTCCTACCCTGGCTATGGTCCCCCCAACGGATTGTGACCTGAGATATTTAAAGCAAACCAGCCTTTTCCTCCCCAGCTTGCTTTTAGTTAAGGCAATGGTTCTCAACCTATGGGTCGCAACCCCTCTGGGAAACATTGGAAATGGTTCATAGACCTTAAAACCACTGGAAAACACAGATATTTACATTATAGTTCAGTAGCAATGACAATTTTACAGTTGGGGTCACCACCCATAAGGAATCAATTACTGTAATACAGGGCTGCAGCAGTAGGAAGGCTGGATAAAACCAGGGTCATGGTTTTATCACAGTAAGATAAACCAAACTAAGACACATGCTACATTTTCATGTCAACTGACAGAGCTGCCACATTCTTAATTGTGTAGTCATCAATGTCCAATTACATTTATACAACCAATCACTTGTTAGCATATTTCCAATATATTTCTATTTGAAAATATAGTAAATATCCAGAGATTTTTGAGATATACAAACAACCATAATTGGCAAAGAAATGTCCTAAAAAGGACTGTCAGGTAGGAGAATATCTACTTTGACATTTGTGCTCAGTAAAAATCTGTTCTGGACTACCCATCACCTGACTGGTAGCAGACATCTTTAAAGGTGGGTGGGAAAACAATATAGCCTTGACCCTGGGAAGTGGGGGTGGAGGCCACACAGCACAGGGGTGAAGTGGGACAGATGGACACAGGACAAACAGGATCATCTCTACTATACACAACCACAAAATGCTCACACAGAGTTTGGTTTTCTCTAACGTGAACTGAGCTGGCAGGGGCGGTGTACACTGCAGTCCCAAGTACTCAGCAGGCTGAGGCCAGAGCATCACTTGAGCCCCAGAGTTCTAGACCCATCTACCTATGCAACACTAGTGATACCAAGTCTCAAAAAACAAAACACAGCCAGCTAAAGGGTACAGATGTATCTTTTCTATGGTAGAGTCAAGAAGCCAAGAAATGCTACACAGTTCTAATGCTGCATCTCTTAAAATTCAACCACAGGCAGCTCTCTTCCCACTACTCTCTTCTCTTACAAACAAACACTGTAACACTCTTGACTTCCAATAATTTCAAGTATCTATAAATTTAAAACACAACTCTTCTGATGAGGCTGCTGAGAATCAAAGCCATTCTTGAGTAAAAGGACATCAAAAAGAACATATTTCACCAAATCCACCTTTATGGATCAAGAAACTGATTTTGATTTCAGCATTTTAAAAAGGTAACATTTAAGTAAATCCCCTTTATTTCAAAACAGAACTATACCTTGTAGTTTATAAATCCTGCCATCGTCTTAATTTCCAGAATATTAGTTTCATGGGCCCTCAATTCATGTACGAGGTTATAGGCAGTCCTATAATTCCTAATGTAAACAGGAGAAGGGCGGTTAATAATGTTTAAGATTCCAAAGAGCAATATTATTATGACAGACAATATTTATGCAACATTTCTAACCACTCAACAATTCAATAAAAGTATGTATGTATGTATGTATGTGTGTGTATATATATATATATATATAAAATCAATCTCCAGTTCTCTAAGAAATTCATGTATAGTATTATTAACATCAGGATTTTAATAAAGATTTAGTTTGAAAACAGAAACTTACTTCAGAGCATTTTGCGTATCTTGTTTCAACTCACTGAAGAAAGCTATTTTAAACTGATGTCTAACAAACAAAAGCTGAAAAGAGTGATTAAAAAATGATTACATACACACTTTAAAGGTAAAATGATATTATTATGATGCATTGAATTATGAAGGAAATTATTAAAAATTAAATTCATAATGATCCCAAGAAACAAAGACATGCTTAAAAAGTCTTCCAAGAGCTCTTTACAGGTAAGAGTTTAAAAGTAAGGGCATAAGGTTCTAATTTAAAAGCAAACTCATTTTTTAAGAGCTTAAAAAAAGACTTTTAAAGTACTAAACAATTTAAAATATCAGTAATGAAGAAATAAGAATCATCTCAAAAATGACCAGTAATGGTTAGTTTTTTAAGTGTACCTGGTGTGTTGTTTTATTCAAAAATTCCTTATGAGATTTCACTCTTCTGACCTCAGTGTAGTAATAGGTCTGCGCATGCTCATAAAATGCATTTTCTAATCTGTTAAAAAAAAAAAAAACAAATAGAGTTACTCAAACGCAAAGTCTTTTTAAGAACAATATTTGTTGCAAATTGACCAACACTGTACTTTAAGATGAAAAATGAAGCAGTGTATAATCTGGATTTCTAGGGGAAAAAACCTAAACTAAGACCTCCCCTGACACTACTGACAACCATGGGTTTTTTTTCTTTTTTGGTTTTTTTTTTTGTTTTTTTGTTTTTTGAGACAGGGTTTCTCTGTATAGCCCTGGCTGTCCTGGAACTCACTCCATAGACCAGGCTGCCTCAAACCCAGAAATCTGCCTGCCTCTGCCTCCCAAGTGCTAGGATTAAAGGCGTGCGCCACCACCTGGCTGAAAAAATGTTTAAAATTGAATTAGATTTTTATTTTTCTACTATTTATTGTTTAAAACGAATGAGAAAAATATCTGGGGAGAATAAAAACAATTGGCAAACAAGATAGAAATAACATTAATGTTATTAAAGTCTTGCTTCATCGTACAATTCTGAGATTATATAAGCACCAATAAGAAATCTGTGCAGGACGGCTAAGTGGTTCACACTGGACTGGAGAAGGTGACTGACCGTCAGAGGGATGCAGGGCAGGAGGGAAAAGTGAGTCCACAGGCAAAGGACAGGTGACAGATGCCAAGGATACTCCCCCTCAGAGGAAAACCTAAGTTTAACCTACACTCCTGAGGAAAACAGGAGGAAAATTTGGCTTTAAAATTAAGTCAAATTTTAAAATCAAATATTTTATCTACTTCTTTATAGACAAGATCTAAGTATGTCATCTTGGCAGGCTTTCAACTCACTAGTGTAACCCAGACTGGCCTCAAATTGGCAACCCTCCTGCCTCTGCCTCTTGAAAACTTGAATTAAAGGCATGTGCTACCATACCTGGCAGATAATGTATTTTAAATTGAATTTCCTAGGTTATTTTTTTTTATTTTTGAAGTATAATTTTTAAAAAAAATGTTAAAATATGAAAATAAAATTAGATTCTAATCTTGAAACAAAGGTTATTAACTTAAACTTGTCCTTAAGATTTTACAAGTGGGAACAGCAAGGGAGACTATGAGATATGAACTGTAGCCAGAACTATCTTTATAGGTCATTCTCAGAGATGAAAAGATAACCTTCTCAAAGAAGTTATTTCCATCTCTTTGACCTCGGAAATGTCAGAGATAAGCTCCTTTTAGTTCCTAACCAGGCTGTGACTCAGATTTTAATTAGGCAGAGCGACCTGAGGGTAAACAGGGCTGCTTAACCCTTTAAACTGAGGCTGTATGCTGGTAAGATGCTTACCAGGTAAAGGTGCTTGCTGACCTGCCCAACAACCTCAGTCTAATCCCACAGACACACAGACACACAGACACACAGACACACAGACACACACACATATGAGATGAAGGACAGACCTGCCTTCCCTAATCTATCCTGACCTCAAAAGCCCTGGCTACTTGGAATTAAACTCTCCCCTGCTTTAAACAGAACAGGTTAAATAGTTATGGCGATAGCCTGGCTCTCAGTGAGTGTTGCAAGAGCCTCGTTGTCTGTTTTTGACGCAGGGTCTTATTACATAGCCCCAGGTAGAGTGGAACTTGCTAATGCAGACAAGGTTGGTCTCAGACTCCTTCCAGTCCATTCATTCAGTGGCTGGCCAAGTGAACTTCATCGTCTACAATGTTTTTATGAACACTTTGTTGTTGTTTGTAAATAAAAGGGTCTAAGCTACCAACTTTTCCTCCTAAAAACAACACTCTGATTTACCTTATAATGTAGCCCACGAGGTGGTCAGTGTGGGGCAACACGAACAGAGACTTGCCTGAGAGTTCACACACGTTGCACAGAGCTGCAGCTCGCTCGGAAGCGATGACGTCTTCTCCTGTGGACAAGCACCAGACAAACAGAAACAGAGCAAAGAGTCAGCTTTCTGGAGTCAAATTTACTCAAGTTTGTAATCAGGAATAAAGTTCTGAGTCTGTCACCACGGCCGCAGGGCTCCTGCTCTGCCTGAGGACTTGGGGCTCCCAGACATTAATGTGTTCATAGTTGTCTGGAAAATATTCTAGAATATTCTTCTGAGTACAACAGATAGGACAAATAATGCCCTAACCATATCACATGGCTGTTCCAAAACATAAAATAAAAATGGAAACATTCATTTGTGAAAGAAGTTTCCAAAGACCTCAGAATGCTCACCATGGCAAGAAAAATTATTCTGGCTTATAAAAATCTGGGAAGGTAAAAGAATCTTGTAAAGGAAGTTTTCCAGGATGACATTACAAATCTTGCATTTCTTTGTGTAAGAGTACATTTTACAGAGACTCAGTCAAGTAAATAACACTTTGGCAGCAACTGCATTAACTATTCTGTCAGCTGATACACACATGCACACAAGGACTAAGCAGAGAGGAAAAAGCAGGACTCGGCGTTTGTATCCGTCAATGCACAACAAGCATTTGTGCATCAAGTACAACATTCATTTATTTGCACGTGTCCATACATATGTGCATACGTATGTATGTATGCATGCATGTATGTATGTATGTATGCATGTGTGCACCTGAGACACATTACATCTGTGGAGGTCAGAGGAAAACTTTCAGGAACTGATTCTCTCCTTCCACCAAGTGGGCTCTGGAAACTGAACTCAGGCCATAAGCAAATGCCTTTACTCGCTGAACCATCTTTCTGGCCTTTTATTTGAGCTTTTTAAAAGTTAGCATACTGTCATTCCCCCCCCCCCAAAAGAACATGCAAAACATTTAAACGTTAAATAAAATCTACCTCCTGGATTAGCAATTGAGGAATAAAGCGATAAATGAACCTTCTGATACCTGGGGGTAAAGGTGTTTTCTTTTGAATCAGGACAACCGCAACTTTTGTGTTTCTCCCTTGCAAACTTTGCCTGTGATGGGAAAAAAAAAAAAAAAACAATAAAACTAATAAAGAAGTGAACTTGTTTTACCTAAACTATTTCAGGCTTCACATAAAACTCAACAGAAGATAAATTTCAACTAAAAAATGGTTAAGATCAGAATAAACCCTCTCCTAAGGATAAACTCCTAACAAGCGTTTACTCTTTCTGAAATCTGTAGAAGTGAAGGTCAGGCCAGTGAGGTGGCCAGAGTCGACTCCCCAGCTGTGCACAGTGCAAGGAGAGACCCACCCTGCCCCGCCCGCTCGCCCCACCCCAGCTGCTCTCTGACCTGCCTCCCAAATACAAGAATGGATGAAAAGACCATTTTAATGTGAAACTTTAACATCCACTTCAATATCAAAATTAGCTAACTTACTTTTTCATAGTGATACATTATCATCCGGAGTAATGATCTTCGAGCTAGACAAGGATCAAGCGAGCCTTACAGGGACCAGTGAAGCACTCAGAGGGTCAAGTGCTTGCCTTGTAGACTGGCAACCCAACTTAGAGCCCCAAAACACATGTGAGCTGAAGGGGGAACCAACTCTCCATGCTGTCCCCGCACGGCACGACACACATGAACACAAATCATGTACATAAACAACAATGATAAACAATGTGTCAGTGTCTTAGGAAAGCCGAAGAGAGACGGCTCAGCATTTAGAGTTCATTTAGAGAGGACCAGAGTTCAATGCCCAGCAACCACTGAGGAGTCATCCCCAACAGCCTGCAACTCCAGCTCCTGGAGATGCGATGCTTTTGTCTAAGTCTCCACCAACTCCAGGATACATATGTGTGTACACACATTCAGTTGAATACACATACACAGGCAGAAACACACACAAATAAATATCTTTTTTAAAAAACGTTCTTTGAGAAAAGTATCTTATGGGGCCTGATTTAAATTGTTATCTCCCAAAGAGATCCTAGTTTAAGACAAAAATTTGGAACACCAGGCCAACTTGCATTCTAAATTTCTTCATATCCTGGGCACCATATTGTTAATACTTAATATCACCTCTTAGAAACAAAAACGAGTTTCAAAGGAGGTTAACATCTCAGAGTAACCATCACAGTTTAAATACTTTCAGTTACTTCCAAAAAGGTGTTTGTGAACAGGGCTGCAGTTCAGGACTACAGTTTAGGGTTAGAGTGCTGGCCTTGGACACAAGGCCGTGGGCTCAAACCCTGATACCATGAACAGTAAAACACAGACGCTTTCAAGCATGGCTGCAGCCCGCCCGCCCCGATGGCGCGTACCTGACAATCTCCACTCTGGTGGCGCACTCAGATTGCTTCTCCTTCCACTGAGGCTCGTCCCAGTCCAGCTCATAGAACACCACCACCAGCGCGGGCACCAGGTTCAGGTGCTTGTTCATCCAGCCGGTCTTCAAGATCCCTTTAGGGATGTACCACTCATACGACGTTCTCTGCCAACGTGACAAAACAGTGAGCTGGGAAGAAAAGCAGCAGATGCCGCCCTGCGGCGTCAGGCACCTCACATGGGATTCGCAGGCGAGTGCATGCACACTGCCCGGTCATGCATGCGAGTGCATGCACACTGCCCGGTCATGAGAGGAGAAAGTCAGCCCGTTGGGAATTAATAAAAGGCGTCAGTGTCTAGGTCAGAGCAGGGCCTCAACCACACAGACACAGCACTTCCCATGAGAGGAAGAATGCCAAGGCTCTCAGCTCCCGTACAAAGTATTCGGCCATTTTCCAGGTCTGCCTCTACTCTTCCCCATCCCCATCTCTGCTCCTGTGAAATAGTAATATAATCTAAAATGCGCTCTGCCCTCATTTGTTTACGGACTGCCCCGACAGCATTTCACCTTCCCTGTGGGGGGGCTGAGCCTAACTGCCAAGGCCACGGGGTCCACAGGACACCAGCAAGGAGGATCGGGCAACAGGACATCTTCCTTTAAGAAGACTTAAAATTACGGAGACATGGGGGTGCTTTAATGAAAAGAAAAGTGGGAGGGGATAGGTGGAAAGGACACTTTCTGCAAAGCCTAGGAGTTCCTGAGTTCAATTCACGGGACCGACATAACTGGAAGAGAACTAACACTGCAAGTTGTCATCGGACCTACACACACACTCTCTCTCTCTCTCTCTCTCAATTAATTAATTAATTATATATATATTTTTAGATTTATTTATTTTATTTATATGAGTACACTGTAGCTGTCTTCAGACACACCAGAAGAGGGCATCAGATCCCATTACAGATGGTTGTGAGCCGTCACGTGGTTGCTGGGAATTGAACTCAGGACCTCTGGAAGAACAGTCAGTACTCTTAAACGCTGAGCCATCTCTCTAGCCCAATAAATTAATTTTTTAAAAAGAAAAAAAATGTAGGCTCATAGTATAGAAAGCATTGCAATAAATCCTTGAGGTTAAAATTAAGTGTTATTAAGCATATGCATATATTCCATAGTATATGAAAATACCTGTTTTTCCTTAGGCACAACCGTAACCTTTGCCCTGATAAACTCAGTGGCTTTCCAGCACACATAATTGGAGCAAGACTGGGAGGAGCAACAGGACAGGGGCTATGAATGAATGCAAGTGACCTTATGTCATTACCTTTGATCTACATTTTGGGTATTCATGGTCACCTGGGAGCACCTTGAAGGAAATCGGGACCCGGTCAGCTCTCCGGTTGGCACAGAAAGCATCCCAGACTGCTCGGTGGACAGCATTATAAACCACATCAAGGCCAGTGAGTGTAACAAAAGCCATGGGCCGGCAACATAACTCCACGGGGAAGTCCCACTGCGTGGGGCTCATGGTTCAGACGTCACGGAAAAATCTGAAATACAAATGTCAAGACAGTCATAATTTTTAAAACCAACATCAATATCTAATTATAAACACTATAAAGAGACAAAAGGCTCTACGTATATAGTCAAGCGAACAGAAGAGAGCAAAGTGAAGACTTTAATTACTAAGTCAGATTTATTACAATTATTAATATCACTGCTATTTTTAATTCCACAGAAAAGGCTGTACTCAACTTTCAGATAAATTCTCTATTTCCAGTAATCTTACAAAATGTATATCCAAGTGTGGAATCAACAGACTAAGAAAGCAGATAAGTGATGAAATTAAATTAGCTGGCACATGCTAGAATCCCACCGCGCGGGATGCTGACACAGGAGGATCAAGTGTTCAAGACGGGCTGGTGTAAAATAGTAAGACTGTCTGAAAAATTTTATTAAAAATATTCAAGCCATACATGTGCCCTGTATTAACCATAGTCAATAAAATTTTAAAAGTTATTGACTTACATATATAAAAAAATCCAACTTTCTCTGATTTCTTTGGAATTTTAATTATCTAATTTCTCAATACTTAGAATATAATTCATGCAAATTATCACTATTTAATAGCTGCTTTTTTGGTTTTCATAATATATGATGATGTAATATGTAAAGGAAAATGTCTAAGAGAGACACCAGTAATGAATGGAAATCCCTAGGGCATGTTTGTACTGTAGCCTTTAGTTGAGTCTAGAATAAATGCAGGTATGTACTGACTTTAGAAAATGATTATTCAAAAAAATGTGCTTATTCCAATCAAAAGGGTCACTATATTCTTAAACCAGTTTTTTATTTCTGAAAGGATTTATCATATGTTTCATTAAAGAGAGATCGCCATCAGCACATTACACAAAACACAGGGTCATCTCTGGGAAAATTTTAGTGTCAAATGACACTTGATCCCTAAAATGTGAATTATTTCTAACTGAAAAGTGAATTACCTTTACTAATTAGCTACCTCATGCTCAAATGCTAAAGGAACAATGGATATTGAAACACGAGTTGAAAAGCTTGTCAGAAATGATGTATCTACAACATAGGCTTGCAGAATTGCTTTAAAAGACTTTTGGGGAGGGTTGTGCTATGAAGGCAAAGAAATCCACTGCTTCTGGGGGATAAGATGGAGAGCAAAATAGAAGTGGTCAAAATATAATATAGCTCCATATCTGCCTAACACCAAACAGTCTAGACAAGACTGTGAAAGGGCCTTTTCCCTTGATAATCTTAGAGGCTCCAAAGAAATAGCTGTGGCCCTTGAATACAGAATGGCTATAAGGGGAAGTAGAATTAACTTACAGAGTTTTCAAATTAGTACTGGCCGAGAGGTATGTAGTATACAGTTATAGTATAGTTACAGTATAGTATATAGGAATATAGTACGAATCACAAAAATGTCAACATTTCCAGCAGTTACATTAGGAAAGAGAAGTTGTCTCAGAAACCAAACTCCTGAAAACTCAGCATTCAAGAGGTAGAGGCAGGAGGACTATTCAAATTCCACAGTCTACAGGGCAGTTTCAGGCCAGCCAGGGCTATGGAAATCTCAAAAACAGCCCCCCACTCCCCCCAAAAAGAAAAAGAAAGATGTGGGATTTTAGATATATTCTACTTTAGCCAACAATATTTTCCAAACACTATTATAACTTATCGATGAACTTGTAAAAACCTATTTGTGCATTGTCTTCAAACCCTGTGAGTATTTTATAGGAACAGCACACCCTCAGTTCCGCCGATTTCAAGTGCTCTATAGCCTCCCATGGCTACTGTCTCTCCCAGCTGACAGTGTAGCTCTTGATTACAGCAAATCTGTTCCAACAACATCATGAAAACTGCACCAGCAACTCCTTATTCTACCTTACAAACTTGGGCACTTGCAATGGTCCTGCCTCTGCTTTTGGAAAATTAAGAAGGGAATGGAACAGGATAAGTGTTGACTGAATAGATTTCAGTGACACCCAGGAAAGAAATCGCTTCCTCATTTCCTGGAAAAAATAATAGAGAACCCAAGCAAACTACTGACAGAGCCCAGGGAACAGTGAGAAGTACAAACTAAGTCCTCAGCACCCAGTTAGTGCAAGCTATCGTAGAAGAGAAACAAGCTAACCCAACCAAAATATCTACTAAGGAAGACGGCTATCAATAAACAGGTGGTTTGGGGTGCAAGTCATCGGCTAACAAGCAAGGCTTCTGAGACATCCAACTGCAAAAAGATCAAATTTAGAACGAAAGGACTGTCCCTAGGCTCGCAGCATTCGGCCCTAGTAGCTGCAACTGGGTAAGGAGAACAACCTCAAAGGCCTAGAAACGGGCACAATTTTCCTCCACCACTCCCACCTTTCTAGAAATAAGCGCTGCTTTACAGGTGAAGGAGAAACGCCAAGATTGCACCGGTGGACGCCAAAGGGAAACGCGGGCCCCCAAGCCAGCGGGGATGGCCTGGCCTGGAAGGTCTCTGGGCCCAACTCACCCTGGCCGCACGCCCTGGACCCGCTGCAGCTGCGGCGAGTCGCCGTCAGCCAGGAACGAGGCAGGAGAGCCAGGCAGGGGCGGCTAGGAGCACCGCCACCGACAACCGACAGCCCAGCCCAGACCGGGCGGCAGAAGGCGAGACTTCCTTTTCCCCGCCTCCGCTGGCACAGGAAGCACTTCCTGGACTTGAGTGACAGTACTGCACACCAGTCCTGGAATAGAACAGGGTTCCTTGTTAAGAAGGTGTTCCATTTCCTAGAGGAGCAAGAGTTGGGGGCGGAAAAAGAAGGAGCCAATAGGAGACGGAATCGTGAGAGGGGGCGGGGCTTCCTCGTTACCGCCCATCAGTAGCTAGTCAAAGGTCTGGGTGTCCCTTAACGTGATCCCGGTTCCCGATCACACTTAACGCGATCCTAGGTTCCCGGCCCACAGTCGACTGCCGGTGGCTTGGTGCTGCCGAGGATCGGGAGCGCGCGAGGTCGTACCCACGGCCGCGAGGAGGGTTTCCCTAGACCGAGGCGCGGAAACGGGGTGCCCCGGCCTCCCGCCCGCTGCCTGCCCCTTCTTTGCTGTAGTGAACGCCGTGCGCCCGGCACGATGGGTGCCAACGAGGACCAAGAGGTGAGAACCCAGGACTGGGCACCCCTGTCCCGGTGCCAGCCCCAACGTGGAACACCCGGACTTCGCGCGTGCCTTTTGCGCTGGTTGCCTCCATCGCCTGTCCGGACGTCCCACGTTGGTGGATCCCCTGCCAGATAGCACTGGGCAACCGTATGGCCCGCAAGCTTGAATGGGTCACGTGAGATTCAGCCTCCCGTTTCCCTCAGTTGTCATTTTTTGCAACCGGGAGGTCTCCCTAGATTTCCTTGCTAAGGTGAGTGTCCTTGGTCCACGACCCTAGAGCATTTGGCCGTCCTTAAATCCCTCGTGTGGCTTAGCGCTTGTGTGTCGAGTTATTCTGTCTTCAAATCTGAACACCTTTAAATTGTAAAACTTGTGGTTTCGTAGAGAGGGTCGAGTAAGTAAAATCTCTCGGGCAAAATGAATGACCCTCGTATTTCGGTTTCTGCCTATAATGCTTAGTGAAGTCGTTCATCAGTCTGTGATTGAGAAATATACAGTGTTTTGAGCATCCGAATGTCAGTCAGAATTTTAAAGTTTGTGCTTTGGTTTTTGTTATTGTTGTTGTTGTTGGTGGTGGTGGTTTGTTTTGCAAAATGTCAAAGTCGGAAGGAATGGATTCTATAAATCATCTGTTATTGAACTTTCCAACTCTGTAATGTGCCCAGATGAAAAAGCAAAGTGTCTACAGTGCTGGAGAACCCTGGGGCTGCCTGGCGGATGTGATAGAATGAGGATTAGAAGATAAATCCCACCCGGTGGTGGTGTACACCTTTAATCCCAGTTTTATGGAGGCAGAGGCGGGCTGATCTCAGAGTGTGAGACTAGCCTGGTGTTCCAGAAATGCAGTCTCAAACAAACAAAGAAGACAAATAAATCTTATGTAGTAGTAGACTCCTTGTGTAGTAGTAGATACGTAGTAATTCTGAAAAGTTTATTTTGAATATGTTGCTTAAAAGTTAACATTTGACAATGTGGCTGTTAATAGAAGCTAGGCTACAAATACTCCATAAAGGACCTCCACATTCACAAGGTAATTGATATCTGAATAGCCTGCTAAAATATTTTTACCAGTTCAGTGAATCCAGGGGAGAGACCGTAGAGGAAGGGGAAGAGACTACTAATGAGCGGATACAATCGTAAACGGAGAAGAGCCAAGTCTGATGTCTTTTTTACACAGTGAATAACTAGTTTTAAAGTATCCTGTGCATTTCATAATATATAGAAGAGTTTTGAATGGTTCATTGACAAATAGTTGAAAACTTGAGGTGATAGTTATAATAGGGACACTTATCAAAGAATAAATACAATTACATAATAAATGTAATAAATACATACATACATAAATACAATTTTTAAAATAGTTTTATTTTTACATACATGAGCATTTTGTCTACATGTATGTATGTGCACCACTTAGGTACCTGGTGTCCAAAGAAGCTGGAAGAAGGAGTTCTAGACAGCTGTGAACCACCATATAGGTGCTAGAAATTGAACCAGGTCTTCTGGAGAGCAGCCAGTGCTCTTAATCCCTGAGCCAACTCTCCAGCCCCACTAAATAAAATTATTATGTGTCAATTTGAAAATAGTTCTTTCTCCCAGCAAAGCACAATGTGACACTTCGTGGACCTGACTGCTGGACCACCATCACCACTCTTAGCTGACTCTACCTCAGACCTAATGAATCAACATTTCTGTGCTAGAGTCCAGGAATCTTTAATTTCAACAGTGAAGTTTTATTCTTCATCATGATAGGTGTCTGGATCTTTGAAGATCCAGGTGTCTGGTTTCCTGCCCAGTTTGGAAGATACTAGCTTTGTATAAAAATAAAACAAAACAACTAAAAAGACATCCTATGTTTCTGGTTCACTTTTGTTTCTGTATCTTAGTTCCTTCATTGTCCTGAATTGAGCTGAGTGTATAAACACAATCTCCTCCATTTGCCACTGCTGAAACTGTTGCATTACACTTTCTTCTGATTTACTGTCAACATCCACTAAGTGCTTTATACAAAGTAGTTCATCCCACATGTTCTTCTTATATATTTTGGTATTAAATGCAATATTTAATATAATAATGTTAATATTTACCCAGTTAAATATTATCATAACTTGTTTAAAAGAACTTTGGAGGGGGTTGTCTTAATTCTTTCATCAGCTTGATTCATTTACTTTATAGTTTTTTGGTTTTGTTTTTGTTTTTTTCCTGAGACAGGGTTTCTCTGTGTAGCCCTGGCTATCCTGGAACTCACTCTCCAGGCTGGTATCCAACTCAGAAATCCTCCTGCCTCTGCCTCCCAAGTGCTGGGATTAAAGGCATGTGCCACCACCACCCAACTTGATGCATTTTTTCATCATCAAATTATCATCCACCCATTTTAACTAGCCTGTCTTCTCTTTTTGTTTCTGCCCAAGTTATTAATTAAAATATGGAAAAGTTTTATATGGCCGAAGTGACATTCTCGAGTCCAGTTTGGATTTCTGTGTTTTCCTCTGTTGTTGTTTTGTATTGTTTTTGTTCTGGTCTGTTCTGTAAAGAGATCTAAAGAGCTTGAGTCTGGTGCCCTTCTCTAGAGTACTGTGTTCCACTGAGAAGGGTTGTTTAGCTATATCTTGTTGTAATGCTTCCTGGATCCTAAGATCTAATGCCTTATTTCTTTATGATCTAATCTAAAATTTGTACATAGAGAATATATCAAGGTCACCCTCTTTAGTCTCTAGAATTAGTGCCATCAATCTTTCTGAAAACTAAAATGGGGGTGGGAGGGTAGAGAGATGGCTCAGTGGTTAAGAGCACTGACTGCTCTTCCAATGATCATGAGTTCAATTCCAGCAACCACATGGTGGCTCACAACCATCTGTAGTGGAATCCGACGCCTTCTTCTGGTGTGTCAGCAACAGGATGCTCATATACATTAAATAAATAAGTCTTTAAAGAAAAAGGAAAAAAAGAAAACTAAAATGGGATACCCTTGTTTTTTGTCTCTCCAAGACTCAACTGTCACTCAGAATGATGGAGATTTCTCATTTGTGGGACCACAGTATTCCAAAATACTGTGGACAAATCGAAGGCAGGGATTACTAATTAGCATCTTCTCTTCTAGTCCTTCGATCATGTTGAATAGGTCCTGTGTACTACTTAAGCTTTGTATTACTCTATGAAAATGATCACGGGTATAACTGAAGTTCTTTTTAAAATGGGAAATTGTTGTGTGTCCTATTTCTTATTTCCAAGTTTAGTGCATTTCCTATGCACCAGGTTAGGTGTTCCAAAGTAGAGTGCTAAAAGACAAAATATTTTCAAGTTGCTTTAACCTACATCTTTCCTCCACAGTATGGAGAAGGAATATGGTAATGTGCTCTTCACAGGGTCAATGTGAGAATTAAGTGAGTTGGTACAATGTAAAAATCCTTGGCAGCGCCCAACACCTTCCCTCAGGATACTTGTTAGTGTGATTGTACTGTGTAGTATGCACACATATATCCTGTGTGGGGGCCAGTAAGTTAGGCCACATTTTACATCAACTACATAATGTAGGTTTGAATGAGAAGCTAAAGTCTTTCTAATCCATTCATGCCACTTAACAAAATCCATTGATTTTTTTTTTCTCCAGATGGAACTGGAAGCTTTACGGTCTATTTATGAAGGAGATGAAAGTTTCCGAGAATTAAGTCCAGTTTCATTTCAATATAGGGTAAGACACGGCATGGGCTGGGCATGCATGACACGGCGTGGGCAGGGCATGCATCTTTGCGGTACAAAGAAGACAGTGGGGAAACTGTCGAACCTGATTCTGTCCTTTCACTTAGTGTGTTAACTTTATCACATTCCCATAGTTTCTGAAACTTTTGTTTTTCTAAAAATGACTTGTTTTTCTTACTTGTCTGTGTATATGTAGGGGCCTACAGAGGCCAGAAGACTGCATCAGATCTTCTTCAGCTAGAATTACCCGTGGTTGTAAATCACCTGTATATTGATAACATTTGAAAACTAAATATAGAACCTTCTTATAAAAATACATATATTTCTTTAATATATTTATATAAAATAATATAAATGTATATATTATATATATTAATTTTATGTGTCTGGTGTTTTGCCAACAACTATGTCTGTGCATCGCATGCATGCCAGGTGCTCACAGAGCCCAGAAGACAGAGCATTGGGTCCCCTGACCTAGAGTCATGGACAAGTATTGTGAGCTGACATCGAGGTGCTGAGAAATGAACTTAAGTCCTCTTCGAAGGGCAGCCTTCTCTTAACCACTCTTAACCACTGAGCCATCACTCTAGCCTAATTCAGAACCTAAAAACAACGACAAAAAGTTACTAAAAAACATTTTGACTTGATTATAAAATGTTAGAGATTAAAGAATTACATGGTATTACCTTCTTAAAGATGGCTTCCCTCAGCCCTAGCGGCCTAAAGTCTGCCACAGCTAATAGTGATAGATAATCCTCAAACTTGAATGTAATGTACACAGTAATAGAAAATGGGTTTTCATTTGTTCATCTTCTTAAGACAGAATATTATCGTATAGCCCAGGCTAGCTTTGAATTCTTGATTCTCTTACCTCAGACTTACAAGCATAGCTAGGAAATAAACTCTCCATAGCTGCAATTCTCAGCCTTAAAGCTCTGACCTTTAAGTACAACTCCTCATGTTGTGGTGACCCCCCTCCCCAGCCATAAAATTACTTTCATGATACTTTATAACTGTAATTTTGGTTCTGTTATGAATTGTGATATAAGTATCATAATTTACATTGTGTTTTCCAGTAGTCTTGGGCGACCCCCTCTGAAAGGGTCATTTGACCCCCAAAGGGGTTGAGCCTTATAGACTGAGAACACCATTCCTCTATAGCAATTCCCAGCTCCTCTTCAGGCCTGACTGTCTTTGTACTGCCTCTATCTGTATAACTACTATAATTGTTACTTTACTTACTGCTGTGAGAAAATACCTGATGAAAGCAACTTGAGGGCCAGAGGACTGAGAACTTTGACTGCTCAAGCCCTAGAGCCTCAGCCGGGTCCCCAGAATCCATATAAAGGTGGGGTGATAAAACCCATTCTCAAAGTCTTTGAAGTTGTCCTCTGTGTACTGGGGGACTTTGATTTCCCCATACAAATCACACATACACAGTAATAATAAATAATAATAAATCATATCCTTTAAAAAAAAGTAAGGAAGACTTTATTTTGGCTCAGAGTTTGAAAGGTACAGTTCATCAGTGGCAGGGAAGTTGTGGCAGAAGGATCCTGCATGAGGCTGTGGTCATATTGTACCCAAAGTCAGGAAGCAGAGAGAAAGAGCGCTTGTGCCCAGTTCTCACTCTCCCGACATGGAGGATGGCTCGGTGCACGGAATGATGTCCACGTTAGCGTGGGTCTTCCTACCGTGGTCAGCGTAACCTAGAAAACCCCTCACAGACGTGCCCAGAGGATTGTTTCTGGGTGATTCTAAATCCCATCAGGTTATATCAGGGAACCCTTAATGACCAAAGGTCATGCTGGAATTAAGACCTTGGCCCTTCCCTTTTAAGTCCGCCTGCCTTCTAGATCTTCCTAGCCACTATTACCTTTGCTTTACCAAAGAGGCTGTGAGGAGTCTTATATGCTTTCCTAACCATCTCCGTTAACAGTATCAGTTGTTTATTGAGTACAATTTGCAGAATGGCCCAGGTGACGTGTGTGTTTTTAAACACTAGAGCGAATCATGAAATTGGAGATAGTATGTCCGACAGTCAAAGGAGAAGAGCCAGAGTTCCACCTCATCGGACCCTCTGTCCTTGCACTGAGCAGTTTAGTAGGCTCCTAAATGATGTCCCCAACGCCCACCCCTGCTTCTCCTTCACACTGGACCAGTTCAGCATTTGAGACCTGTTTCCATAGCCTGTTGAAAGAGGCCTCTGGGCTTCCCTTGCCTGTAGAATGATGGCATAAGAATAATTCTTAGCTCCATAATCAAAGCCCACTTTTAAAAAGAAATTTTTTGCCGGGCGATGGCGCGCATGCCTTTAATCCCAGCACTTGGGAGGCAGAGGCAGGCGGATTGCTGAGTTCGAGGCCAGCCTGGTCTACAGCGTGAGTTCTAAGACAGCCAAAGTAATACAGAGAAACCCTGTCTCAAAAAAAACCAAAAAAAAAAAGATTATTGAGGACAGCCTGGTCGTGGTGGAATTATAAGCGTGCGCTGCCACCACCACCTGGCCAAGAGATTTATTTTTATTTTTAATATGTGTATCATGTGTTCCTGGTACTCTCAGAGGCCAAAAGAGGGCTCCGCATCCCACCGAACTGTAATTCCTGGCTTTCGTAAGCTCCTGTGAGAGTTTTGGGAACCCAACCGCAGTCCTCTGCAATGATGACAGATGCTCTTCTTTGTTTTGTTTATTTGAGGCAGGGTTTCTCTGTGTAGCCATGGCTGTCCTTGAACTCCCTCTGTAAACTAGGCTGACCTCAAACTCTCAGGGATCCTCCTGCCTCTGCCTCCCGGAGTGCTGGGATTAAAGGCGTGTCCTGTGTGGCAAATGCTCTTAACTCTGGTGCTGGGTGGGTCTCCAGCCACGGGTGGGTCTCTTGCCACTCAAAGTCTTCCTTTTCTTTTGAGCTACCTCTGCCAAACCCTTTCCACTTTCATTCTGCACAAAAGATCTCTGAAGGATCTCTTCAGTATCTTTCCCCCACCTAAGTATTGTCTTTAGATTCGTTGTTACTCTTTTGTTCCTCTCTTATCTCCTTCCTATGTGACTTCTCTAAACTAATTAACCTCTGTGACCCATTTGACCAGAGTCTCTTTCTTTCTTTCTTTTTCTTTTTCTTTTTCTTTTTCTTTTTCTTTTTTTGAGACAGGGTTTCTCTGTGTAGCCCTGGCTGTCCTGGAACTCACTCTGTAGTCCAGGCTGGCCTCAAACTTAGAAATCCGCCTGCCTCTGCCTTCCAGAGTGCTGGGATTACAGGCGTGCACCACCATTCTGCCCTCAGTTTGAAGCATTCTTAGTTTCACCCTCACTTTGTGCCTTGCTTTACTTTTAAACGCTATCTATTCTGCACTTTTGTAAGTCATTAGGTGTAAATCATTAGAGACAGGAGAGCTCCTGCCTCTCTCTTTAATGCAATGAGGAGGTAGTGATCCGTTCCAAGTACGCCTGAGAAGGACTTGATTACCTGAAGCGTCTATCTTCTCTCACCTTTTAATGCATCCATCATGCCTGTGATCGACTCATCCTGACATAGCAAGAGGTCCTTACGTTTATTTGATGCTGTTTCAGTGCCTCAACTTACGTTGCTATTGAATGTAGCTGAAAGTAGGCGCCTGAGGATAGGGCAGAATATAAAGGCGAAGCAAATACTAATTTGAGGTGAAATTTTTTTCTAATTATTTTTACGAAATAATTATTATGATTATTTTCTAATTATTTAATTGTTATATCTAATTATTTTGTAATCATTTGTGTTGTGTGTGTGTATGTTGGGGAGGAACATTTGCATGACGCTGCTCATGTGAGTTGCTTGTCCCCTTCCACTGTGTGGGCTCCAGGATCAAACTCAGTCATCAGGCTTTACAGCGCGTACCTTTAACCCCCCCCCAACCCTCCCATCCCCCACCCAAGCCTGGTCGGGGTGGGGGAGGCGAAGCTTTAGGCCCTGGATCTGAAAAGCTTGATTTCCAGCAAGCGTTATTAACAGATGCTAAAATCTCGTGTTATTACTGCTCGGACTGCTTCTTCCTTACCTCTAAGCTAAAGGTATTATCCCCATTGATTAGGATGCATCAAGACCCACCATACCACCTCTCCTCACAAAATGGTCCCTGCAAATCTGAACAGAGGAGGTAGTTGCCTATATTTAGGGGGTGCTAGTCAAGAAAACTTGCCTAGACTCCTTTTTTGTCCCCACCCCACCCCTGACAGTGTTTCTCTGTGTAGCTGTCCACTCTCCCAAAACTTGCTCTGTTGCCGCGATTGGCCTTGTACTCAGAGATCTTCCAAAAGGCGTACACCAGGGCCTGGAGAGATGGCTCAGTAGTTAAGAGCACCGACTGCTCTAGTGAAGGTCCTGAGTTCAATTCCCAGCAACCACGTGGTAGCTCATAGCCATCTGTCATGTTATTTGGTGCCCTCTTCTGGTGTGTCTGCAGACAGCTACAGTGTACCCATAAATACAATAAAGGCACGCACCACCACACCTGGGTCTGGCCTAGACTCTTAATGTCATAAAAAAACTAAAAAAAGCATGGGGAGGGTTCTATTACTATAGACTAGAGAGATATTACAGCGAATTACAATATACTTTCCGTGAGCTTAGATTTCTGGGGTGGGAGTGGTATTAATTATCGGACATAAAAAATTAAATTAATTATTTAAGCACAGTTGGGGAATTTGTAATATGAATAATTATTAGGTGAGTTTTTTTATATCAGCGTTGAATTCTTGGGGGCATGATAATTGTCTTGTCGCTATAAAAGATACCCTGAGATACTTTTCTTTTCACCCATAAATGACTAAAGACATTCCATTCCCTTCAAACACTTCCACCCAAACCAAAATGGGGAAAAAAATCATACATGTTAGAGAAGTAGGTGTTCATTAATGTGCTTGAGGAAAATGACCGTTCAGCATTTCCTTAAGATTAAAGATGTTTTAAATCAAAAGTTGACAAAACTGAAGACATTCCTGTCAGGAACTGCTCTGGGGCCTACAGCGCCCTCTCCCCTGTCCTTTTCTTTGTCTGTTTTATATTCCATTTTCTGGTCTCTTCCCACCTGAACAGCACGCATCAGTTTTCAAGGTCTTTGTGCCTGTGGTAGTTTAGCAGTTAGAAGCCTTCAAGACGAGGTGTTTCAGGTTTGTGAATGATTACTTCTTGTCTATTGCCGTCTTTTGTTGTGTTTTCTGACACAGGGCTTCTCTGTTTAGTTCTGTAGACCAGGCTGGCATCAAGCTCAGAGGTTCACTTGCCTCTGCCACGCCCCTCCCCGTCCATCCGTCTGTTCCCCCCCTTCCCCACCCCCATCCCAGTGCTTTCACACACAGTTCTGTGGTCTTTTGATCCTGTCTTATTTTCTCCATTGGAAACAAATAATGTAAAATGTATCTTTGGTATTGAAAAGCCTGCAGCTGGTTGAGAAATGGGCTATCAGCAGAAACGAAGCTTCCTGAAACTGGGGTGAGACGAAACGACAGAGTAATTTCTACTCCCCTCACCCTGGTCCACCCTAGTGGTACCTCAGAACTCCTCAGAAGATTATGCCTCTGATTTGAACATGAGTATTGGAAAGAACCATCTTGAAGATAATAATCTGGTTCTCCTGATCGCTCTCCGCGAGCCTAAAACTCCCTTTTCTTCAGATAGGTGAAGACGGCGATCCCAAAGCCTTCCTGATAGAGATCTCCTGGACGGAGACATACCCGCAGACGCCTCCCGTCATATCTATGAACGCCTTTTTTAACAACACCATGTGAGTAGTTGGCTTTTCAGAGCTGTTTGGTCGTCTTCTCTCTTACTTACCCTGACGGTGTGGTTTCTCTGCACTGCAGCTCCTCGGCGGTAAAGCAGAGCATCTTGGCCAAGCTGCAGGAGGCCGTGGAGGTAAATCTTGGCACAGCCATGACCTACACGCTGTTCGAGTATGCTAAGGACAATAAAGAGCAGTTCATGGAGAACCATCACCCTGGGAATTCCACGGTGAGTGCCACTTGGTGCCACCACATGACTCTGGTCTGGGCACGTTAGTTTCTTTCTTTCTTTCTTTCTTTCTTTCTTTCTTTCTTTCTTTCTTTCTTTCTTTCTTTCCTTCTTTCTTTCTTTTTCTTTTCTTTTCTTTCTTTCTCTCTTTCTTTCTTTTTGCTAGTTGTTTTTTGAAAATTAGGAGACTCTGTGTTTGATGTAAAGAGAGAATAACATTCAGGTTAAATGAGAGCCGTGAATCTCAGCTTGCCTCTACTGAAGGGAGAAAATGCAGTTATGGTCTGTCAATGTTCGCTCTTCAGCAAAGGTTAAAATACTTCTAACCATGGAAATTGAAGCGAGGCATGATAGTATACGTCTTTAATCCCAGTACCAGGGAGGCAGAGGCAGGTCTGTGATTTCAGTGCCAGTCAGGGAGGGCTACATAGTAATAGTAAGGTGCTGACTTAGGAAGGGAGGAAGGAAGGAAGGAAGGAAGGAGGGAGGGAGGGAAGGAAGGAAGGAAGGAAGGAAGGAAGGAAGGAAGGAAGGAAGGAGGAAGGAAGGAGAGAAACAAAAGAGGGGAGGAAAGAAGAGGGAATCAGTCTTGTCCTGGTTCTATTGGAGGCTTACATGGGTTCAAATCCTCCCCACACTACTTTTTTTGACCCTACAACTTTGGCCAGTTTTCACAATCTCTGTGTGCCCAGTGTCTCAGTGGTTATGTGGGATTATAATAGTGTCTAGACAATTGTGGTAAGGGTCAATTAAATTTCATACACACGCTCGCGCACACACGCACACACACACACACACACACAAACACACACATATATAGTCATAAGTGCTAACTATGCAAGCCCAAATATTTTGAAGATTTTCTTCAGGGAACAAGAAGATCTGAGGGGAATTCGTGATGATTCTAAAGAAGTGTCAATAGTGACGGCGAGCCAGGCGGCTTAGACAATTATGTTGACACTCAGATCGTCCACATAACATGGGCAAGCAGACTTCCTTCTGGTTCACCTGCTGTCCCAGGGTTGTGTCCTTAAAAATAAAAGCAAGGCCAGCGATGCTCGAGGCTGCCCAGGCCACTGAGTGAATGACAGAATAACGCCTTTGCTATTGTAAATGTAGAAACCCACCATTCTGTCCAAGATGTAGCCGGACTTGGTCTAATCTAAGGGGTTTTAAGGTGTGCGTCTAAGCTCTGCTTCTGTTCATGTAGACTCCTGTGACCAATATCATCTCGGTTGAAACTCCCAGCACAGCCCCATCAAGTAAGAAAAAAGACAAGAAAGAACAACTTTCCAAAGCTCAGAAACGCAAGCTCGCAGATAAAACAGGTTTGCATTAGTTGTTCTTTGTCTTTCTTAACACAGGAAGTAGGTTGGTTTTACAGTGATAAGCGTAGCTTGATATGTTTAGGTTTACCAGTGAATTCTTTGTTTTGTGTTCAAGATAGGGTTTCTCTGTGTAACAGCCCTAGCTAAGCTAGCCTCAAACTCAGAGATCCATCTGCCTCTGTCCCAAGTGCTGGAATAAAAGGCATGTGCTACCCACCACTGCCTGGCTAATTCTTTAGTTTATTCTTGGAGCATTTGAGTCAGAGTCCCATTGTTCACAGTACAAAAATACTGTATTTATTGCTACTTCGAGAGAATGACTCACAAAGCAATTATAAATATTCTCACTGAGGGACATTAGAAAAATAGACAAAGCATGTGTCCTACCTGAACACTGTAATATGTGGGATTTTTATTTGCTGTGTACTTCTAAAAGCTGTGTGAAATAGTTTCCACTTGCAGTCTGGAACATCATTCCGTCTTAGTATAGTTGTTTAATTTTTTTCCCCTGAAATTAACTGAATTATACAATAAGTCCTCAGAAAAGAATTCCCGTGTATATGAAAACAGACTCCTCCAGAAAAGGTTTAGAAACTCCAGCTCAATCAACAGCTACGTGTTGTTGCTTCTTTCTCTTAGATTTGCAAATGGGCGTCCATCTGAATTTTCCCAATTAGGGGAAAAAAGAGCAATGTTCACGAGCATACACTTTTACATAAAGGGGTATGTGCCCGTGCGAAAGGGGTGTGTGTGTCCGTGCAAAAGGGGCGTGTGCCTGTGCGAAAGGGGCGTGTGCCTGTGCGAAAGGGGCGTGTGCCTGTGCGAAAGGGGCGTGTGCCTGTGCGAAAGGGGTGTGTGTGCCTGTGTAAAAGGGATGTGTGCGCACGCACACAGTGCTTGTGCAAGCCCCAAAAGAATGTTGGAGCCCTTAACCCTGGCCCTGCAGGCAGCTTCCTGATGTGGGTGCTGGAAACCCACATCATGTTTCCATGCTGAAAGGGCGACACGTGCTATTAACTGCCAAGTCATTTCTCCAGCCTCTGCCAAATATTTTATGGAGGGATCGTATGGTTTTTTGTTTAATATCTGTTGATAATAGAATAAAAGAAACCAAGATTGCATTGGTCCTCAAACAAGATTTTGCAATTGTAACAGTTTGTGCTATAAAAGTCTCTGTGCTGTTCACCCGCATGTCAGGAAGTGGTAAAGTGTATATAACTGAAGGAAAGAAGGAAATTAGCCATCGTATTTTATTTGCAGAATTTGGGTTTTTGTCTTTTGGAATGTTTTAGCATCTATGGAAGGCACCCTTCATGCCTTGCGGCCTGTGGTCATTTTCATTAAATAATGTCCCCATCTACCCCAACGCTCATCTCGTTGATGATGCCCTACTAAGATCTAATCTCCCTAAGATGATAATGTAGGAGTTTGTGACCGAGAACTTTCATGCTAAATAAAATTGGCTAGCCTGTGCAACCTAACTGATGCTCCAGCCTTGTGCCCATGTGACCTGTGGCATAAGATGCTTACGGGTCTGAAAGAGAAAAGAACATTTCCATCAGAAACCAGCTCCTTTAAGAATTGCCTTTGTCTGAAAATCATTAGTTTCTAAGTTACTTACTGGAAAGTTAATACAGGTCTTATCTACATGCTTGGGATTACAGAGTTCAGAGCCTGCCAGATTTGGAATATTTTTTATAGTTCCTGATTGAGCAGACATAATTCAAGGTCTAAAATAATCCAAAGTCAAAACTATTAAAAAAAAATTCAGATTTTAGAGGTTTTTCTTTTTTTAATTTGTATAGTATTTTTTTTCAAATGCAAAAATTTTTAAAGGCTTCCTAAAATACAACATGCAGCCTACATGAAGAATAAGAGACATAAAAACATTTGAAATAAAAGAATTGTCTTCGTTTATTTTGCGCACATACCTGTCTCTGTGCACCAGTGTGCTGTGGCATTTGTGTGAGGATCAGAGAACAACTTTGGGGAGTTGTCTCTCGCCACGTGGGGCCCAGGGATTGAACTCAGGCAGTCAGCCTAGGGAGCACCTACCTTCAACTGCTGAGCCATCTTGTTGGCCCTAATACTGAAGAATTTTTTTTAAGCAAAATGTCTATTTGTTAAATCAGTTCCTTGACTTCGAATATTAAAAGACGAATACATTTTATAAAGCATGCATTTTTTCCTTTTCTTAATTTTTCTCTCATACAGTACACCTGACCACAGTTTCTTTCCCCTCCCCACCCCCTAGTCTCTCCCCTGAGCAGCCCCCTTTCTTCCAGATCCACCACCCTTCCAATCCCCCTCAGAAAAGAGCAGGCCTTCAGAGACATCAGCTAAATACTGCGTAACAAGCTACAATAAGGCCAGGCACATATTCTCACATCAAGGCCTGACGAGGCTTTCAACCCTGTAGAAAGAAGAATTTCACAGGCAGGCAAATGAGTGGAAGACAGCCCCTGCCCCCACACAGGAATCCCACCAGCTACACACGTGTAATATCTATGCAGAGGACCCAGGTTAGACCATGCATTTTTATGAGTCCTTGTGAGTTTTGTCCCATGAGTCCTCAGGAGAGCATTGGTTTTTAGCCTTCCTAATGTTGCGACCCTTTAGTGCAATTCCTCATCTTGTGGTGACCCCCCCAACTATAAAGTCATTTCATTACTATTCCATAACTGTAACTTTGGTGCTCTAATGAATGGTAATGTAAAGATCTAATATTTGACCTCTATGGGGGTCATGACCCACAGGTCAAGAAACACTGCAAGACTGCTGCTCCTTTTGAAGAATGTCGTATAATGTCTTGTCAGAGCATGGCCAAGCCACACAGAAGTTAACTTGTGGTCCTCTTAGTCCTGAAGCCAGACTTCTTCGACACAGTCTCCTAGACAAGGGCCCCCCATGAGACCCCTGAAACAGTGAGCCAGGGCAGTTCCGCCCTCGGATGAGCACTGGGCTCGTGGGAAGCAGGAGCGTGCACCTGCGTGGGAGCAGTGTGTCGTAGGTCTAACCGCTTGCTTTCCCTTGGTAATGGGCTTTATTGTGACTGGGTGTGGGGTAAATGTAAAACAGGGCGTGTCTCAAATACTCTACTGGTTTCTGCAGGTTCCTCCAGTATGGTGTTTGAAGGTCGCACAGCTAATTGGAAACTATTTTCTAAGTTAGTAGTGTGTGGTGCCAACTTGTCATCAAGGCAATAGTGTAGAAAGTACTCTTTGCTATTATGAGTTCATTTACAGTTAGCCAGCCGGTTGTAGTAATGTTACCGATTTTCTCCTCCAGATCACAAAGGGGAACTCCCTCGAGGCTGGAACTGGGTTGACGTCGTGAAGGTATGGCAAACTTACACTCAAGTCTTCAAAGTTGTTAAGATTATTGTCATCAAATAACGAAATGTGTGTTTTTCCTTTTCCTTCCCGCCGCCCTCGGGATTCCCGGGATGTCTGTTGGCATTGTTGGATTCAGCATGTAAGTATTCTTGAAGCCCTTACGCTCTCTGTCTCCTTACTGTTGGGTGTTCTTCCTCAGAAGTGAGAGCCCTGGAGCTGGAAGGCCAGCTCTCATCCCTTTGCTGCGCTGTCAGCCCAGGGTCAGCGTCTGTAGAGCAGCTGTGTGTGTGTACCCAGCCGCCTCCCATTGCACTAGATTGTAAAGAGAGCCGAGTAGATGGAAAAGTCTTATTCAGAACGTGTAGCTGTTATCAGGGACTAGAGAGATGGCTCTGTCAGTAAAGGACCCGCTATGCAATTATGAAGCCCGGAGTTTAGACCACCACACACATAAAAAGCCGGCTCGGTGGCGAGCATGTGGGGTGAGAAGCTGGCCGGCCAGTCTCAGAACTCATTGCCCAGCAAGCCTAGCTAAATTGATGAGCTCTAAGTTTAGTGGGAGGCCATGTCTCAAAAACTAATGTGGAGAACAAGAAAGACATTTGACAACTGGCATCCATGTACACACACTCACACAGACATATACCACACACACACATCACACACACACACACAGTGGTTGTGTTGTTGCATTATAGTTTTATATGAATAAATATTAGCTTTGATTCTAAATGCAGCAACTGTAACCAGTATTAAAAAGAGTAAGTATTTCACGCCTTCAATTATTTAGCAATATCCCTGTTTGAGAACTTATACCCTTCATAGTTCCTGCTTTCTATATATCTTAGTTAGGGTTTTCCTGCTGTGAACAGACACCACGACCAAGGCAACTCTTACAACGACAACATTTAACTGGGGCTGCCTTACAGGTTCAGAGGTTCGGTCCATTATCATCAAGGGGAACATGGCAGCATCCAGGCAGGCATGGTGCAGGAGGAGCTGACAGTTCTACATCTTCATCTGAAGGCTGCTAACAGAATACTCACTTCCAGGCAGCGAGGATGAGGGTCTTAAAGCCCACATCCACAATGACACGCCTACTCCAACCGGGCCACACCTACTCCAGCAAGGCCTCACCTTTTAATAGTGCCACTCCCGGGGCCAAGCCTATACAAACCATCACACTTTTGTTTCCCACATTCTTCTTCAAAATTGTTTTATTACATTTTATTTTATTATATTTTATTATACATTTTATTATATTTTATTACATTATTTGTTGTGTAACTACACACATGCTGCAGCATGCATGTGGAGGTCAAAGGAGAACTTGGAAGGATTGGTTCTCCCCTCCTGCCTCGGAGATCCCGGAGACCGGAGGTTGTCAGTCTTAGCAGCAAGTACCTTTACTGGAAAACCATTTTCTTAGCCATTTACAAGTTTGTGCCTACGTGCCTGCTTGTCTGTGTGTACACCATGTCTGTGTGGGTGCATGTGAAGGCACAGAAGGTGACAGATCCCCTGGAGCTGGAGTCAGAGTTGCTTGTGAGCGGCCCCATGTGGGTTCTGGGAAGCGAACATGGGCTCTCCACAAGAGCGGCGAGAGCTCTTAGCCACTGAGCCGTCTCTGCAGCCCTCGCTCGCGTGTTCTTGGTTATCGGGTACAGAGTGGGATTGATTTGTGGTGACTGGGTGGTTGTCCTATTTAGACTCCTGTGTGTGTGGTTTGAGAATTAATGGGTTTCATTCCCAATTTTTCCAACTCTTTCTGAAGATTTTTACCAGAAAAAAAAAAGCAACTTTAAAATTTATTAAATTATGGTTGCATACATACAGTTTAAGAATTTATCTGTAAGGTGGCTTATTTTATTATAGCAATTTTTTTACCTCTTAAAAAGAATTGATTTACCCAAACACACGTGACTATTGCATGTACATACACTACATGTATACTTTAAAAAAAAACTAAGCTAAATTTAGAAAAGAAAGAATTTATCTTTTGGTCTGGTGGTACAGGTCTCCATCACCACAGATATGCATATTACAGGTAAAGGCACTTGCTGTCATGCCTGATGACCAGAGTTTAACCCCTTGCTCCCACATGGTAGGATAAAAGAACTAGCTCACACAAGTGTTCCTTGACCCTCCACAGACACACCTGGGCACACTCATGCATCCTCACACACGCATGAACACACACCCATACATGCAATAATGTATAACGTTATTAAAGCCCAAGGGTTTATCATCAGCCAGGCGGTGGCGGTGCACGCTTGTAATCCCAGCACTCAGGGAGGCAGAGACAGGCAAATTTCTGAGTTCGAGGCCAGCCTGGTCTACAGAGTGAGTTCCAGGACAGCTAGGGCTACACAGAGAAACCCTGTCTCGAAGAAGAAAAAAATCAAATCCAAAAAATCAAAAAACACAAAAAAACCAAAAAGCACCAGTTTATCGTCTATTGATGTCATGTTTTGTTGTATTGGCACATGCACAAAATGGTATCTGAAGAGTTAAGACCAAGGCCAACAGAGTCAGACTGCGTAGAGTGGGAAGCAGTTCCTATGCTGACAGCTGGATCTCAGGTCTCCCACTTCTAAGAAAATGTGATAGAAAATAAGGCTCATATGGAGTTAATATGTGTTCATCAAAACATTTAGAACAGCACTGATTACTGAGAAAGCACTAGGCATTATCATTACAGCGTGATTTGTAGAATATGATCAGAAACTCAAGCCTGGGTGAACAAAATACTACCAATGATAGAAAACCGAATAGAAGAATGTCGTTTAGTTAACAAGCTACACCTTCTCTAAGAATTGGCTTGGGGGCTGGAGAGATGGCTCAGTGGTTAAGAGCACCGGCTGCTCTGCCAAAGGTCCTGAGTTCAATTCCCAGCAACCACATGGTGGCTCACAACCATCTGTAATGGGATCCAATGCCCTATTCTGCTGTGTCTGAAGACAGTATCCACATATATGAAATAAATATGGCCGGAGCAGGGCTGGAGCGGGCAGGGCCCAAAAAAAAAAAGAAAAGAAAAAAGAATCGGCTTGTGTCTGATTTATTCTTAGCAATAAATAGACCTTCCCCTATGTAAGCTTTTTCTGCTGAGCGGACCTTTGGGTTTATTCCTGTTGGAAGTCATTCATTTCACCTAGGGTTAGAAATGGTTACATACAGAAACAGTTGTAATTTAAGCTCCCATGACTTGAGCTGTATTCCCCGTTGATTTAGTTTTGATTCTCATTAGAAACAATGACTCATATACCGCAGATCTCTCCATGTAATACTTGTATCTTTTTCTTTTCTTTTATCAGTTAAGCAAAACTGGCTCTAAAGATGACGAGTAGCAAGCGCCCGGCAGCCACAGCAAGAGCAGCCTTTGAAAAGCCGCCCGGTTCAGCATCTCTCCTTCCTTTTTTTTTTTCTTTCTGGTACTCAGTGGCTTTTTACAGGGCATGTTCTTTTGTGTGTGTGTGTCTTGAAAAATATAAGTGGAAAGTCCATGAAGAGATTTGGCTGTAGTAAATTATCTTCACAAACTTGCCTTAATAAAAAAGGTCAAAGTGTAACTTGTTCAGAGTACTTTCTGATGCTGTTCAGCCTCCCAGCCAGTAGATGGCTCCACAGAGCGAAGGCAGCGGTGACTTAACCACCTGACCCAAGCGAAGGGATCATTTTTAAAGGCCAACAAAGCCGACCCATACTAATATGTGTCTTGGATTGAGCCGTCACCTCCTTTTGCTTAGATAACAAAGCATAAGTTGCTTCAAAGAAATCAAAGTACTGGCATTGGGTTTTATGTGATTCTCCTTGTCGTTCCTCTTTATTTTCAATAGTGAATTGCTTCTCCTACCTAAATAAGTTGATAATCATTTATACTTTTCTCTTAGATTGGATGCAGGTGTGTGATCATGAAAGCTTTCAATTATGTGAATAATAAGAGATAGAAGAAGAAAGTTGAGGGGCTGGAGAAGTGGCTCAGTCAATAAAGGGCTTGCTGTGCAAGAGTTCAGACCCCAACACCCACATAGAAAACCAGGCATGCGCCTGAAACCCAGAGCTTGGGAGGCAGAGACAGGAGGATCCCGGTGCTTGCCGGCCTGACAGTTGGACTGAATCATTGAGCTCCTAGTTCGGGTAGAGAGCAATAGAGGAAGAGGAAGAGCATAAATCTCTGGCCTCGACAGACAGCACCTGTGCACACACCCATTTGCACACACATACAAATTCCAGATACACTTGCATGCATGACCATACACCGAACAAAAACAACAAATTTGCCAAATACTTTAGAAAAGCATTTGAATAAGTGCTAGCTCTTATTTAAGATCTTTCTCTTTGCTGCATAAGTCAGGATGAGAGTATAAGATGCCTTAATATTTAATTTTTGTACTGTTGGAGACAGTGGTTTTAATAAATTCCTACTATTTGCTATTGTGTGTTTTGTTGGTTGGTATTAGGACAGTAGAGTCAACATTAAATACTTCGAATCTGGTTTTTGTGGGGTTTTGTTCTTTGGTAGGTTTTGTTTGTTTGTTTGTTTTATAGTGTATTTTCAAGTATCCAAATGTGTTTCCTAATCTCGGTGTCTTTTCAGTAATATATATCCAATTTTTGACATGCCTAACTATTATTACATATGTTTGGTTTTTAAAATCCTTAGGAAAGGAAACTTGCTGTAGTTTTACTAGGAGAGGTATTGTGTGTGTGTGTGTGTGTGTGTGTGTGTGTGTGTGTGTTACAGAGATTGTGCTTCCATGTTGTTAGAATAGTAAGCTGTACTCTGTAGTTTATATATCAGGTTTTAAAGAACAGTCAACTTTTAGAGAAGTTACCTTAGCATATGAGCAGGTATATGTATGGATTTCACAGTTACCCCTTGGCTCTGGTTAAACTGTGTGAGCTGTAAAGTTGTAGTCACAGTGAGAGAGTTTGCTCATGCCTTGTCTTGTCTTCTAGATGAATATTGGAGATGCCTAGACTATGACAGCTTTTCTTTTCAAGCTTCTGTTTGTGTGGTTTTATTGTCATCTTGATTTGTTAGATTTTTTTTTTTAAAGAAACATTTTGTAATAGAAAAAAGTGTTTTGTTCTGTTCAAAAGGTCATTTCATTGGTCAACGTTATTGTGGTTCTTAGATTGCAAAGAATAATGCTAGTTAAATGCCAATGAACTATTTTTACTCTTTTTCTATGAAATGTATAGATCTCTGGGGCAGACGGTGGCAGTGGTCTCCCATGTTACCTTATAAACACTTGAGCATTTGCATCAAAAATAATGCTGATCTGATAATGCTTCCAGTATATTTTCTCAAAGTCTGTTTACTGAAAATTGTGTGAGATGATGTGACTAATAAGCAATAAAGTCTGAATTATAGTGACTTTTCTCTATATGTTTTGTTTCAAATCACTTCAGAAAGAATAACTTTTTAAATCTGCCGTAAAATTATCTTATGGCACAACATGTATGCTCCTGCTGGGAACCATTCAAAGTGTCATATTCAAAGAATATCCCCAAAAATACTCAAGAGAAAGTTAGGAATGCCCAAAATTAGTAGAAGGGAATTTCAGTGTGGAAGTTGAAACAGCCCGAGCTTCTGGGCAGCCCGGCACTGGGGGTGCACACAGCCTGTCTGCACACTTCTGGCTCAGACCCATTCTCCAGCAGGGCCCTGAGTAAGGGGCACACCGAGCTTTGGTTCTGACGGAGGGCTAGCTGTACACAAATCCACATGCTGTCAGTGCACGCTGTAGCCAAGGTCACTGCACACTTGGATTTTGTAACTGGTCTTTTACTATTTTGTGGGTTCTCCTTTCTTCCACCCTTCTCCACCCTTTCAACCCCCTAACAGTGATGATGATTTGGGCCTTCAAGTTCCTTGGGGCAAGTTTGATCTTCACTGGCAGGATATCTAATTTCTTCTTTTTTCTTTGCTTCCCACTGCTTAACAAACCAAGGCCAACAGCAACCAACAACCCACCTATCAGGGCTGTAGCATTTATATACTCTTCTGAAAAGTTCCCAGAATTCTAAACATTGCACAATCACAGAAACTATCTGCTCCTGGCACAACCACGCCCCTGCAGAGCATGAGGCAAATCATAGTCACCTGCTTCCAGACAATCTGAAGCAGCCCCATATCCCACACCTAGTATTGACCCAAAAACACAGAATATTTCTGTGTTTTTTAAAGAAACCAAAATTCTCCCTACAGGAGTTTAGCCCAAATCCTGTCCCCTAATAATTGTTAACCCTTGAGTATGAAATCAACCCCCACGGGCTCATGGATTGGAACACATGTTCCCCAGTTGGTGGTACTGTTCTGGAAGATTGTGGAACTTTTGGAAAGAGGCAGTAGGCAAGGCTGGAACTACGCATTCTCTGTGGGCAGGCATCCTGACCCCACCTCAAGCTCTCTACTTCCTTTCCACTGGAATGAGCATGTGTCTTCATGCTGTCACCGATGTGCCTTCCCACCATGAGACCATCCCCTGAATCATGAACCAGAATGTCTTCTTCTTAAGTTTTGTTGGGTGTTTGTCATTGTGATGTCAAGGTAACTAAAGCAGTATGAAAAATACAAAGCTGGGCAGTGGTGGTGCACGCCTGTAATCTCAGCACTCTGGGAGGCAGAGGCAAACAGATTTCTGAGTTCGAGGCCAGCCTGGTCTACAGAGTGGCTGTCCAGGACAGCCAGGGCTACACAGAGAAAACCTGTCTCAAAAAAACAAATCCAAAGAAGAAAGAAAGAAAGAGAGAGAGAGAGAGAGAGAGAGAGAGAGAGAGAGAGAGAGAGAGAGAGAGAGAAAGAAAGAAAGAAAGAAAGAAAGAAAGAAAGAAAGAAAGAAAGAAAGAAAGAAAGAAAGAAAGAAAGGAGGAAGGAAGGAAGGAAGGAAGGAAGGAAGAAAGAAAGAAAGAAAGAAAGAAAGAAAGAAAGAAAGAAAGAAAGAAAGAAAGAAAGAAAGAAAGAAAGAAAGAAAGAAAGAAAGGAAAAAAGAAAAATACAAAACTAACTTTGACAAAAACCTCAAGCTACAGTTTTAGTTTAAGATAGTACTGGGGCTGGCTAAAGGGCTCAGCAGCTAAAGGTGCTTGCAGGCAAGCCTCACAGCCTTTGCCCAGTCTCTGGGACAGTAGAAAAAGCAAACTGATAACTCTGATTGACACAATACTCTATGATACCCCAATCCACCACACACAAATTAATAAAATAATATTTTAAAAGAAAAATATTAAATGGTACCCAAATTAAGAAGGTATGTAAACATGTGACAAAATGAACACAAATCTACTCTAGGACAACCACATTCAACACACACCTCCAAATAGATCCTCGTAGCACATGGACTGTCTGCTCAGCCTCAGGGGTCACGGGCAGTCTTTCTAGAGAATGATGTGGTAGTCAAAAAACAATAAACTTAAACTGGGTGTGGTGGTTCATGCCTTGGGTGTTTGGGGAGCAAAAGGGGTGTAGGGGATCATGGAGAGTTTGGGGCCTGCATAGGCTACAAAGAGCCTGTTTAAAAAAATAGCAAGTGTTCAACCACAAACCAAAGAGTACACATGGAGGGACCCATGGCATATGTACCAAGGATGGCCTTGTTGGACATCAATGGGAGAAGAGGCCCTTGGTCCTGTGAAGGCCCAATTCCCTTGTATAGGGGAATGCCAGGGTGCTGAGGTGGGAGTGTGTGGGCGGGTGGGGGAGCACCCCCATAGAGGCAAGGGGAGGGGGGAGTTTGTGGAGGGGAAAGTGGGAAGGGGAGGATAACTTTTGAAATGTCAATAATAAAATAACCAATAAAAAAATAAAAATAAATAAAATAGGAAATTTGAAATTCCTGCTATGGACAGACTCTTTTCTTTATAACATGGAATTTCCACAGAAGTAAAAGAAGTGGGAATGACAGTCGGGCAAGGCCATGTTTCAGAATTCAGTGTTTTGCCACAATCCAGAGTGTTTTTCAAACTGCAATTTATGGTCCATTCATGAGGAAAGAATGGATGGTCTTTGGTAGCGCTTTTTGTTTAATAAAGACATGAAACAGAAGACTAGAACTGAGGAGAAAATACCAGCATGCCCTCTACCTTTTGTGGGGGTGCTTTCTTCTTTGAGAGAACTTGCTTGGGTTTCTGTGGGGTGGGGGTGGGGGTCGGGGTTCCAAGTCATGATGTCAAACTTATTAAGAGTCAGAGTTGAAAATGAGAATCTAGAAGCCACTGACTGGGAAGACACAAAAATGGAAAACCTTAATTTGCCTACGGAGCACTGAGGACATGGACTGCTCCTGATGATCCAGTAAGGAAGTCACAAACAGGGCCGTAAGGGTGGGACTGTGAATGCCTTGTATACATAATGATGAAAGGCTCACGTGAGGAGCATCGCTGGCGGGAAGCGTCCAGGGGACATCTAGGGCAGAGGTGCATACCTTTCATGGTTCTCATCTCTAACAGATGAGAACCAAAAGTCAGAAAATATGTTTTCCCTCCGGTTCCACTTGCTGAGTTTCCTGCATGAATCTAGTTTCTATGATAAATTGTTCTAATGGGACGATGGCCAAGTTGAAACTCTCAGGAAATGGCTCCACCCTGCTGGTTTTCCCAATTGTGATTCCAGGTCTCTGGGATGTAGGAAGCAATCCTGAGTGCTCTCGGGGTTTAGCCTGCCTGCCAAGGCAGGCTCTATCGTGACTTATAAGCAGCATTCTCTAGGTTGGCCTTTCTCCTTTCGTTAACAGAAGAAATGTTGTCGTAGAGAAGTAGGAAAATATCTATGAGAAAGAGAGATACAAAAGTAAAAATTTTAGTTATTATTAGTTATTTATTTATTATTTATTTTAATAATTTTAAAAATTATTAAATTATTGGTTTTTAGATTATTAAAATATTTATTATTCATTAAATTATTAAATTATTAATATTTTAAATTAATTTAATTTAAAATTTAATATAATTTTATGATGATAAATATATTAAATATAACAAATAATAGCGAATAGACAAATAAATAAATAATAAATATAATAATTTAATAATTTTAGTTATCATTAGTTACTTATTTAGTTATTTATTTACTTGCTGGAAATTGAGCCTAGGGCCCGATGCATGCGAGGCGATTGCCCTGCCGCTGAGCTGCATCTGCAGCACATAGATTTAAAACACTGCCTGCAGCTGTGTGAAGCCCAGTGTGACCTTGCTCAAGTCTCAGCACCCAAAAGAAGGAGGAAGAGGAGACAGGGCCATGTGAGTTACTTTCATTAGAGCCCCCAGGATAGCTGAGAAGTTATGGAGTCTGGACGTCCTTTAGGGATGTCTGTCCATCTATTAAAAGAAAAGCCTAGTGCTGACGAGTGGCATCTGAGGGTCAAGATTTTCCTTTTCAAGTTTGAAAATATTGCTTTATTCAAAGTCATACAAACATACCCTGGTGCGTCTTTAATCTCTGCACTCGGGATCAGAGGCTGGCAGATCTATGTGAGCTCAAGGCCAGCCTATTGCAGAGAAAGAATTCCAGGCTCTGTCTCGACGTTACTTTGAGACCTTTCTGCTGTGTCCCTTCTTATCTCAATCCCCATTCCAGGCAGATGATTCTGTGGCCCATGTCTGTGACCTCATTCACTGTGACCCTGCTGTGTGGCCTCTGTCCCGGCTACTGACTGTGCTCCGGGAAGTCCTCCCCAGACTCATATGGTGCACAGACCTCGGGTTTGAGCCAACTGCCTTGTATTTCACTGAGGGAGGCGGAGAGCCTGTGGATCTTTAACAGAGGTGTGATTGTGTTTGAACAGTGTGTTGTCTGCTTGAGCTACTGAAGCAGAGAGAGGGGGCAGGGAGACCAGATTCGGGGCGATTGATGTCAACTGGAGAGGCTCTGGGCAAAAAGAGCTTAGGTTCTGGTTTTACACTGGGAGGGACACTGACAGGACTTGTCAGTGGGAGGGGGAGGCAATGATCTCGAACGTTTGAGACTGGGTCACTGGGAAAAAGATACAAATATTAAATCTCCCTAAATTATACTGCCAAGTTAGGTAATCCTACTAGAATTGATTGGTTGGTTGGTTGATTAAACTTGAAATTCTTCCCTCCCATCTGATGAGATTAGAAGCATATACTATCATCAACTGCAAATAATTTTTAAAAAAAATTTTTATTTTTGGTGTATGAATATTTTGCCTGTATATATGTTCATGCATCATGGGTGTATTTGGTGTCATTGGTGGCCATAAGAGGGTGTCAGACCTCCTGGCACTGGGGTTACCGATGGTAATAGGCCACCATGTGGGTTCTCAGAATCAAACCCAAGTCCACAGGAAGATAGATCATCCAAGGCTCCTAATGAGGCCTTATCAATAAACCTGCAAATGGAGTTTTAAAGAAAGAGAAACCAATGTCTTTTTTTATTTTGGTTTCATTGTGGTAGGTTTTAGTTTCATTGTTGTCGAGACAGGCTCTCACTGCATAGCCCTGGCCGTCCTCGAACTCACTATGTAAACCAGGCTGACCTTGAACTCAAAGAGATCCACCTACCTCTTCCCCCGATGAGTTCTGGGATTAAAAACATGGGCCACTACTAACCAATTTCTTAAGCAAACCCAACATCCAGACTAACTAGAAAACGTCCTTTCTGAAACAGGCCAACAACTGCTTAGTAAACAAGACTCCAAGTGGCACAAAATTAAGCCAGATCATTTACAAATGATAAATGAGCAAGGTAAAAGATTGAAAGCCAGGTATGGTGGGTGGTAGCCTGCCTGTATTCCTAACAATCACATACAGACCATCATTATATACAGAGCTGTCACCTGGCCCATCCCACGGGACTTGGAGTCAAGGGGACTGGTTCTACCACACTGAGCTGCTATGCTGTTTCACTCTGCTTCATTGTATCTCCTTCAGCAACTGTGGCTCTATGACACATCCATTTATCTGCTTGCCCAGTCATCCTTCTTTGGAGTCTGGTAACTTCTTAGCCTCCTCTGTGAGGTTAGAGTCCTTCTGTTGATGAGAATAAAGAGCGCCCAAAACTACTGGCTACTTTCTTTTTTTTTTTTTTCTTTTTTTTATTTTTTTTATTCGATATAATTTATTTACATTTCAAATGATTTCCCCTTTTCTAGCCCCCCCCCCACTCCCCGAAAGTCCCGTAAGCCCCCTTCTCTTCCCCTGTCCTCCCTCCCACCCCTTCCCAGTTCCCCGTTCTGGTTTTGCCAAATACTGTTTCACTGAGTCTTTCCAGAACCAGGGACCACTCCTGCTTTCTTCTTGTATCTCATTTGATGTGTGGATTATGTTTTGGGTATTCCAGTTTTCTAGGTTAATAACCACTTATTAGTGAGTGCATACCATGATTCACCTTTTGAGTCTGGGTTACCTCACTTAGTATGATGTTCTCTAGCTCCATCCATTTGCCTAAGAATTTCATGAATTCATTGTTTCTAATGGCTGAATAGTACTCCATTGTGTAGATATACCACATTTTTTGTATCCACTCTTCTGTTGAGGGATACCTGGGTTCTTTCCAGCATCTGGCAATTATAAATAGGGCTGCTATGAACATAGTAGAGCATGTATCCTTATTACATGGTGGGGAATCCTCTGGGTATATGCCCAGGAGTGGTATAGCAGGATCTTCTGGAAGTGAGGTGCCCAGTTTTCGGAGGAACCGCCAGACTGCTTTCCAGAGTGGTTGTACCAATTTGCAACCCCACCAGCAGTGGAGGAGTGTTCCTCTTTCTCCGCACCCTCTCCAACACCTGCTGTCTCCTGAATTTTTAATCTTAGCCATTCTGACTGGTGTAAGATGAAATCTTAGGGTTGTTTTGATTTGCATTTCCCTAATGACTAATGAAGTTGAGCATTTTTTAAGATGCTTCTCCACCATCCGAAGTTCTTCTTAGGGAATTACGCTGATACCAAAGCCACACAAAGATCCAACAAAGAAAGAGAACTTCAGACCAATTTCCCTTATGAACATCGATGCAAAAATACTCAATAAAATTCTTGCCAACCGAATCCAAGAACACATCAAAATGATCATCCACCATGATCAAGTAGGCTTTATCCCGGGAATGCAGGGTTGGTTCAATATACGGAAATCCATCAATACAATCCACTACATAAACAAACTCAAAGAACAAAACCACATGGTCATTTCATTGGATGCTGAAAAAGCATTTGACAAAATTCAGCATCCTTTCATGCTTAAAGTCTTGGAGAGAACAGGAATTCAAGGCCCATACCTAAACATAGTAAAAGCAATATACAGCAAACCGGTAGCCAGCATCAAACTAAACGGAGAGAAACTTGAAGCAATCCCACTGAAATCAGGGACCAGACAAGGCTGCCCCCTTTCTCCTTATCTTTTCAATATTGTACTTGAGGTACTAGCTTGGGCAATTCGACAACATAAGGAGGTCAAAGGGATACAAATTGGAAAGGAGGAAGTCAAACTATCATTATTTGCAGACGACATGATCGTCTACCTAAGTGACCCAAAGAACTCCACTAGAGAGCTCCTACAGCTGATAAACAACTTCAGCAAAGTGGCAGGTTACAAAATCAACTCAAGCAAATCAGTGGCCTTCCTATACTCAAAGGATAAGCAGGCTGAGAAAGAAATTAGGGAAATGACCCCCTTCACAATAGCCACAAACAGTATAAAGTATCTTGGGGTGACTCTTACCAAACATGCGAAAGATCTGTATGACAAGAACTTCAAGACTCTGAAGAAGGAAATGGAAGAAGACCTCAAAAAATGGGAAAACCTCCCATGCTCATGGATCGGTAGAATCAATATAGTTAAAATGGCCATTTTGCCTAAAGCACTATACAGATTCAATGCAATACCCATCAAAATCCCAACTCAATTCTTCACAGAGTTAGAAAGAGCAATTATCAAATTCATCTGGAACAACAAAAAACCCAGGATAGCTAAAACTATTCTCAGCAACAAAAGAAAATCTGGGGGAATCAGTATCCCTGACCTCAAGCAATACTACAGAGCAATAGTGTTAAAAACTGCATGGTATTGGTACAGTGACAGGCAGGAGGATCAATGGAACAGGATTGAAGATCCAGAAATGAACCCACACACCTATGGCCACTTGATCCTCGACAAAGAGGCTGAAAACATCCAATGGAAAAAAGATAGCCTTTTCAACAAATGGTGCTGGTTCAACTGGAGGTCAGCATGCAGAAGAATGCGAATTGATCCATCCTTGTCTCCTTGTACTAAGCTCAAATCCAAATGGATCAAGGACCTCCACATAAAGCCAGACACTCTGAAGCTAATAGAAAAGAAACTGGGGAAGACCCTTGAGGACATCGGTACAGGGAGAAAGTTACTGGCTACTTTCTTATTTCTCCCAGGACAACTTGCCTAGAGGCGGCTCCACTCACAGGCCAATCTGATGGTGGCAATTCCTCCACTGAGACTCCCCTTTCCCAGAAGACTCTAGACTATGTCAAGCTGACAGCAATGAACCAGAACAGTCTAAGAGGACTAGTGCTGGTAGACTACAAAAAATGCCAAGATCCTGGTGTGACTCTGCAGTTGACTGGAGAACAAGCTGGGGAAAGCAGCTCAGTTGGCAGAGCTCCTGCCCAGCATTCAGGAAAGCCCTGGGTTTGATTCCCAGCACGGCATAAACCGGGAATAGTGGTTTGTGCCTATAATCCCAGCACTGGGGAAGGAGGATCAAGGGTTTCAGGTAGCTACACAGGTTCAAATCCAGTCTGAGGTACATGAAACTCTGTCCCAAACAACCAGGGTAGGGGTTTATCTCAGCGATAGAGTTCATACCAAACAAGTTCTAGAGAGAGAGAGAGACAGAGAGAGAGAGAGAGAGAGAGACAGAGACAGACAGAGACAGACAGAGACAGAAACAGAGAGACAGAGAGACAGACAGAGAGAAGAGAGAGAGAGAGAATAAATACCTTTATCACCTTTGTTCACCAGCTCAAATATCCTTAAATACCAATATCAGGGAATACCTAGACTCCAAAAATGAGAAAAATATATCTTCCCAACTGTGTTTGCTTCCAAACTAGTTCACAGCCCATTGGTTATAAAAGCAATTGGGTAGGATTTTGGCAGCCTCTTTTTGAGCAAAAGAGATTGGATGTCATATACATTCCAAGATTAGACGATGTTCTCTGAGATGTCAACTTGCGTTAGAACGGGTGGCTCTGTAAACTAGGCTGTAGCATTAAACCCAGGCGTTCTATGAAAAACAAATCAAAAGCCACATTTCTCAGCCCCAAGTTGCTACTTGGCTTGAAGGTATGAGGAGACTCGGATTTTATGACCTTGTGTGTGGCCCTAAGGACGCTTAGGCGGGACCCAAGGTAGCAGAATTATTAAGAATACATTCTGACAAATCAGCCAGCCAGCATCCTGAGAGCCTTACCCGACCCCAGCCTCCCGCCAATAGATGCAGCAGGATGAAAGTCCCAAGAGCGTTCAGGCTAAGATTAAAGCAAATGAAACAAAAATCCGCCACTTTTCGTTGTCAGCAAATGGATTCTGCATAATTTTATTTATTTTCAATATGGAGCAAAATCCTGGACCCTGGGGAAGAAGCATCCCGGAGGTTCCTTTCCTATGCTGCAGAACCGGTTGTGCCTGAGTCATTCTGACTACGTCATGCTCATGCTTTACGACTTAGCACCGGCTTTTGAGCAAGAGAAGCGTCATCTGGAAGCAGTTGATTATCTGCTTTAAATTTCATCTTTGTACACTGTACCCCTCCGGTGATTTTCCTTCTCCAGACATGGTGACTTTTTCTTATTACTGCATGAAACGCTGAGTTACCGGGTTCCTGAAAGACCCGCCTGGCATTTCCACATATGCTGTCTTAGACAGTGGGCCCAGATCTGACTGAAAAATAAACATTCGAACATATGTTCAGATCTGCCTGTCCTGGTTAGTTGTCAATCAGACACAAACTAGGATGAGGGAACTTCAATGGAGGAATGGCCACCATCAGATTGGCCTGTGGATGGAGCCACCCCTGGGCAGGGGGTTCTGGGACAAATAAGAGAGGAAAGCCAGTAAACAACAAACAGTCCTCCATAGTGCTGCTCAACTTCAGGTCCCTTCCTGCCCTCTGTGATGTAACCTGGAACTTGTAACCTGGAAACTGAAATAAACCCTTTCTTCTCCATGTTGGTTTTGGTCAATGTTTTATCACAGCAACGCAAAGCAAACTTAAGATGTCCTTTGTCTTGGGCTACTGGGCTAATGTAGGTTTTCTGGCTGTTTAAAACTCCTCCCCCTGCTGGGAACTGTGGTTTGGTTCTGTTTGAATGGGTATTGGCTGACTCAACAGACTGGCTCCAGCACCGATTTACAAATAGATCGGGAACAGGAAATCTATGGACAGATGCCTGTGAACAGAAGCCTGGAATGTAACCGCACACTTCAGTTTGTAAAACTGCAAACACTGAGAACTCCCTCCCAACACACTCCTGTCTCCTGCTACACATGCTCTCAGCGCCCAGATACTGTCGTAAACCCCCGATTCCTTCCTCATCCTCTATAACCCCCTTGTGTATAAAAGCTCATCAAGGGCTGGAGAGATGGCTCAGTGGTTAAGAGCACCAAATGCTCTTCCAAAGGTCCTGAGTTCAAATCCCAGCAACCACATGGTGGCTCACAACCATCCATAATGAGATCTGATGCCCTCCTCTGGTGTGTCTGAAGAAAGCTACAGTGTACTACATATAATAAATAAATCAAATCTCGGAAAAAAAAAAAAAAGAACTGCAAACTAACAAAAAAAAAAAAAAAAGAAATCTTAAAAAAAAAAAATGAAAGCTCATCACTGTCTCTGATTTAGTGCCTGTCGCTCTAGATGTGGAGGACGACTGCTTAAAGTAGCTCACCTTTGCCCTGTCACAGAGCCCACCCTGTGCCCATATCCACAGCCATTCCCGATGTGTTTCTGAGAGCCCAGCAGAAAGGACTTTGTGCCCACAGATCTCCAGAGACACCGGGAAAGTTAAGCACACAAGATTGCCCTCCCGAAAGAATGGATGTAAACCTATTCTTCCAGAAGGCTGAGACTCGGAGGTGATTGATAGCCTGATGAACTGCGTCATCTGATGGCTCAGGCCATATCAAGCTCCTACAGCCAGGACCAGAGGTGGCTAATAATCTAAATGACTCTAACCAGGACCAGAGGAGGTTAATGGCCCAAATGCTATCTGTATGATGGAGACCAGGCCTAATCCTTCCTTAAGCCAGCACCGGTAGCCTATCTCTACAGCCCACCTTCTTGGAAAAAGTGGTGTGCACCCTGAGTTGAGTTGCAACATAACTACACTTCCTTGTGTACCAGGGTATTGCATTACACCAGGAAACTTTTCCCCCCAAATCATACTGCATTTAAATTTATTGGGAATAAACTGCCTGGTGTCAGACTCCCTGAAGTTTGAGCAGGGATTGATGAAGTAGATCTGAACTGAGTTTTCGTTCCTTTTTTTTTTTTTTAAGATTTATTTATTTTAATTGTGTATATATGAGTACACTGTAGCTGTACACAGCCTTCGTGTGGTTGGTTGCTCAGCCCAAAGATTTATTTATTATTATATGTAAGTCCACTGTAGCTATCTTCAGACACACCAGAAGAGGGTGTCAGATCTCATTACGGATGGTTGTGAGCCACCAAGTGGTTGCTGGGATTTGAACTCAGGACCTTCAGAAGACCAGTCAGCACTCTTACCTGCTGGGCCATCTCTCCAGCCTGAGTTTTTGTTCTCACGACTACCCGCAGGGTGCCCTCAGAGCCTGGGAGGAGATGCCCACTCTGATACTTGGGTTCTATGTCCCGTACTTTCTACTGCCCTTGAGGACTTGTGTAGGTCCCTGTTTCTCCACCAGTCTCTGCCCCCTGGATCATTCCTGCCAGCAGCAGTATGCTCTGGTCTTTCCTGTCAGATAACAGAGACGAACACTCCCCTCCCCGCTTTGCTCTCCCACCCATCTCTGCTTACCTGCCCAGAAAAGTTCCCTTTCATCGTTGACCATACCGTGCATCGGTGAGGCCAAACCCTTCTTCTGTGCACACGCTGAGTGAAACGCGTTTGCTTCTCACTTTATAATGGGACCCTTCGTGCCCATCGCCCCTGACTTACCATGGCTGGTGTGTCCTTCGTGGAGCCTCCCAATAGCTGTCCTATGTCCCTGGCAGGCAGGCTCCTCCACTGGGGCTCCCCTGCCCCAGAGAGATACATCAGCTTCCCTGGCCTAATAGAAGACTCTGCTGTGTTCCAATGCTAGGATTCAGTCTTCCTGGCCCCTGGGTATCCTGAAGGGCAAGGGTTATCATAGATCCTCAACACTTCCTAAATACCAAAGTCAGGTCTGTTCTCTTTCGTTTTGTATTCCTTGGGGCGTCCCTACTACCTGGCATCAGCAGCCAGAACAGACAGCTTAGATTTTAGCAAATGTTCCTGCTGTCAGCTTCTAGAAGCCTGAATAGCATCAGGCTACAGAGCAAGAGGGGAAAAAAAAAAGACATAGCCAAGGAAGTGTCTGGGATTGCCAAAGCACTCACTCTCCTTCCATGTCCTACCCTCAGTCAGACATGGTTACCCAGGTACTCGATTCCTTCATAGTCTTCAAAATACAGCTTCCACAAGCCTCATTCTCCCCGAATTCAAACAAAAACATGGTAAATACTGTATCCTTTCCTCCAAGTTACCCTAAAGACAAGAGAAATGTGACATTTCAAAGAAATGCAAACGCAGTCAAGAGGCCACCATCCTGTACCTCGGTGGCCCTGTCTGCTCGCTATGAGCCCATAGTGTGCAACGCAAGTCTGCGGGACTCCAGGCAGAGGATTCTACTTTTTAGCTTAAACCCTAGAACCTATAAGGGTGAGCTTGCTACTGCTGCTTTGTGACCCTAGTCTCCTATTATACTGGCAGGGATTGCATACCTAAAAGCCTATACGGGTCAGCTAGGGAGTCACCACAGTGACCTATACATTACAACTAGAAAAGGCAAGCCTGGCAGTACACACCTTCCATCCCAGTTCTTGGGAAGCAAAAGCAGAAGATCTTTGTGAGTTTTGAAGCCACCGTGGTCAACAGATTGAGTTCCAGGACAGCCAGGGCTACACAGGTAAACCCTGTCTTGAGTTTCACCACACACACACACACACACACACACACACACAAAGACTTAGAAGACACAACATCACAACATCACGGAGTGCTAAGGAATAACAACATGCCACTCAGCCTTGGTGTCAGTGACAATTGGGAAGAATAAGGAAGGGAAGCGTGAGAATGAAGGGAGTTCAAAGTCAGCACTACTGTTGAATGACATCCCAAAGACACCACGGAAGAAAAAAGGTGCTAGAATAGATCTTTTAAAGAGAAGCCCAAATCTGTCTTTTTATGTATGTTCACCTAAACTTCCACTTAAGTACATTGGTGTCTTAAGTAAGGTATTATTGCTATGAAGAGACACCATGACCAAGACAACTCTTATACAAGAAAACATTTAATTGGGACTGGCTTACAGTTTCGGGGGTTCAGTCCATTATCATCACAGTAAGAAACAAGGCAGCATCCAGGCAGACATGGTGCTGGAGGAGCTGAGAGTTCTACATCTTGATTCAGAGGCGGGCAGAAGAAGACTGACTTTCACAGGTAACCAGGAGGAGGCTCTTTTCTGCACTGCTTGGAGCTAGAGCATAGGAGAAGACCTCAAAACCCACTCCTACAGTGACACACTTCCTCCCAGGCCACACCCACTCCAATAAGGCCACGCCTCCTCATAGTGCCACTTCCCATGGGCCAAGCATATTCACCATAGTTTGGTCCTTAAAACTCTTTAAGATTAGTTTGAACAAAATAGAACTATGGTCTAGCCTCAAACCTTGAGTTGTGAAGTTATGATCTTTGGCCTTTGGAGCTATAAACTTACAGCACAGTGAACCTTCAGCTGTGTGCTCAGACCTGACATGGTGTCACATCTAACATGGAAAAATCAAGAAAAGATTGTTCCATGATTGATTCCCTGCAGTTAGTTAAACTACAGGTAGTTATGAGCTGAGACCCACCACACAACTCCAGTTCTGTGTAGAAGCAATGCTTACTCTTAACTGCTAGGTCATTTCTCCAGACCCCACACCACTTTATTGGACTCTTTCTATTTTCTTTTTAGTTTTGGAAATGAAGATGATGACATCTGGTATTTTTAAATTAAAACTGTTTGAGAATTTCATACCTATAATGTGATATAATCAAGTCTACCCCCGTTAGTTCACCCTCTAAATTCTGCCCCACACTCCCAACAACTATTCTCCCTGTGTAGCCCTGTTTGTCTGTGCTAGAACTCTCTCTGCAGTCTAAGTCTAGCCTCGAACTCAGAGATCCACCTGACTTTGCCTCTCAAGTGCGGGGACTAAAAGTGTGTGCCACCACACTCATGTGGCCTTTTAACGCCTTGTGGAGTCCACTAGGTGCAGCCTGAATGTGTGTGGATGCAGACCACCCCCAGGGCTTTGAAGCTTCTCAGGGCTGCATCTTGAAGAAAACTGACTTTCCTTTCCCCAGCAGCTATCAATGGCCAATAGCTCCTCAGCTACGAGGGGGGCTTTGTGATACCTCTGTTCTGATAGCCACCCGGCCACCAAACCTTCTACCTCCTCCTGAGTCCAATCCCTAGGTGGAAAGAGAAACAAATCTCAGAAGTTGACCTTTGACCTTCATGTGTTCTCTATGGCATGCGTACACATACATACATGAACACACACATGCATGCATGTACACATATACACATGCATGTACACATTCACACATGCATACATACACATACATGCTTATGCACACAAATACATGCATGCATGCATACATATATACACACATACATACACACATGAATACACACACATATACACGCTCAGACACACAAAATAGATGATAGATAGATAGATAGATAGATAGATAGATAGATAGATAGATAGATGTAAAAAGATCATGTTTGCATTAGGAATACCAGAGCTTTGCATTGGGTCTATATACTCACTATACAGTGAACACATTCAAACATGCTGAGGCAAGGGAAAGTCTTAAAGGAAAGAAATGAAGATGGTCATACCAGATATCTTTGGCCACAATGATTAATAATCTTCATGATAAGAGACACTTAGCTGGGCAGACATTCTTGCAAATGTGCTTTCTGTATAAAATTGTAGCAGGGCTGATGGGGTTTGTTTCTGTGGTAAACACTGTGACCAAAAGCAATTTAAGGGAAAGGGGTTTGTCTTAGCTTAAGGTCCATCTGCTGGGAAGGTCAAGGAGGAACTCAAGGGAGGAGCTTCAAGTGGGAACCAGTGGAGGAATACTGCTCGCTGGCTTGCTTTCCGGCTCATATCCTGCTTTTCGTCATGCACAGCCCAGGCACACCTGCCTAGGGATGGTCCCATCCACAGTGGACGGTTCCCTCGTACAATTAACCAAGAATCCCACAGACTTGCCCCAGGCCATTCTGATGGGGCATTTTCTCTACTGAGGCTCTCTCTTCCCAAGGATATTATTAACTTGACAAGCAAGATTTGCTACCACAGGGGCTTACGCACGCCTGAGATTCTGGCAATGTTCTGTATAGACACAGCCAGGCAATCTGATTTTATGTACTCTGGGGCATTAGGGTTAACACAAACAATTTCTATTTGATTTTGACAACTTTTGCTTTTGATATATATTTGTATGTATACATATATAGGCATATATGTATATATACATATGTATATATATACATGTATCACAAGTTCATATATATGTATGTATATTTATGTGTATATATTTGTACAAACACATATACATACATATATGAGAAAAAGTATATGCATTCTCCCCCCAACAACAGTAAGTTGGCGTGGTGGGCAATGGAATAATCAGCTGTCCTCTCCACTTTAACATTTGCTGCCCCAACCATTTTTTTTAAGCCTAGAAGCCAGAGATGACAGACTATAAGGCTGAGTTTAGAGAAGATTCTTGTGAAAATTTTTTCTTTATATTATAAAAGGCATTCGAGAAATGTTGAGGTTTGGTCTTTTGTTATCTATTGTAATGCTAAGAGCAGGCCCCCAGGACTTGGTTGTCCCAGAGATGAGAGAGTCCCCCAAGTTACTTTAGATTGGTAACTAAAGATACTAACAACCAATAGTTGGGCAGAAGATGCATAGGTGGGGTTTGGGTTTCCCGGGCTTGGGGAGGGAGGAGAACCGAGAGGAGAAGGTGGTGCAGGAGGAAGAAGAAGTGGCCGTGAGTTAGGTAAGCCATAGAAACATGGCCCTGAGGGCTGGCAGATTATAGCTAAGAGCAGCTCAGAGGAAACATAGTAAATAGTAAGAGATAGCTTGGGTTATCAATTGGAAAGTATATTCTAATATCATAGAGAGTAGGTATCTGCCCAGCTCTTGTTTTGTTTTTTTGGTTTTTGTTTGTTTGTTTGTTTGTTTGTTTGTTTTTTGAGACAGGGTTTCTCTGTGTAGCCCTGGCTGTCCTGGAACTCACTCTGTAGACCAGGCTGGCCTCGAACACAGAAATCTCCCTACCTCTGCCTACCAAGTGCTGGGACTAAAGGCGTGCGCCACCACTGCCAGGCTCTGTCTAGCTCTTGTGCTGTTTAAGGCTTATTGTAAATATAAAGGCTTTATGTGTCCTCCCCCACCCCTGGAACTAAATGGTCAAAGGTGGGACAGAAACCCAGGGTTGGGATTAAACAATTTCTACAAGAAGAGTGACAAAAATCAGAAAAGGGTCATAGCCTGGAAATTAGCGCTTTATTGTCAACTGCCCTATGGTTATGTAAGAGAATGCCTTCGTTTTTAAAGAAAAATATCCTGAGGTATTGGTAAGGCAGTCCAGTGGATAGAGCACAGGCCACTCTTGCAGAAGACCCATGCTCAGTTCCCAGCACCCACACTGGTGGCTCACCTATAACCACAACTCAGTGGATATCCAACATCTCTGGCCTCCCTGGGAACCCACACTCACCCAAGAATATACTTCATTGAAGATGGCTATGGGCCACCATGTGCATGGTGGGAATTGAACACATATCCTCTGGAAGAGCAGCCAGTGTTCCTGACCACTGAGTCATCTCTCCAATCCCATCTAATTAAAACTAAATAAGTTTTAAGATATACACATTCAAGTATTTAGGAGTAAAGGAACATAGTGTTTTCAAATATGGTTTAGAATATGTATATATCTATGCATTATGTGTATGGATATGCATATATGTAAAGATTTTCTGTATCTTCTGGTCCAATTATATATAAATTTATATATAAGTTTGGAGAGAAGGAAACAGAGGCAGAAAGAGTGGTGATGACTAAGTACTTGCACAGTGAAACAATACACGTAACACTAGGTGTCTTAGGGTTTCTATTGCCGTGAAGAGACACCATGACTCCAGCAGCTCTTATAAAGGAAAACATTTCATTGGGGCTGGCTTTCCAGTTTCAAAGATTCAGTCCATTGCAGGAACCATGACAGCATACATTCAAGCAGGGTTCTAGAGATGGAGCTGAGAGGTCTACATTTTGATCCTAAGGAACAGAAAGAGATTGTGAGTCACACTAGGTGTAGGTGGAGCATCGGGAAACTCAAAGCCCGCCCTCACAGTGACACACTTCCTCCGACAAAGCCACACTGCCCAACAGTGCCATTGCTTATGGCCAGCATTTCAAACACAGGAGTCTCTGGCATCCATAGCTATTCAATCCACCACTAGGGGAGTCTGCGAGGAGTGCGTGGGACTTTGTACTCTTTGTGCTTATCCGTGTTGCTTTTCTGAGCTTCTTTCAAAATGAAAATTACCAGCTGGGGCTGGGGATATGACTCTGCATTCAAACTCCAGCATCATCGCAAAACAAAAGCAAAAAGCAATGGAACAAAACCCAAACATCAACTTACACAACCGTTATTCAAATCTCTTTGTGTGCCCAGCGTGAAACTTAACATAAGCAATTCCTGTGGCGGTAAATGCTTTAAGAGCCTCGACTTCCCCACCCTCCAAATATGTAGCTTCCCCTTTTGCTTATTAAAAACACGCCACTCACTCCCTAATTCTTTGGCTTGCAGAAAGTTCAAAGCTAACTTGCTGGCTACCCATTGTAAGTGCACAATGCTCTTAAGAAACGTCCCTGTGTTCTCTGTACCCGCTATTCTTTTTGTCCTGTAGTTTCCAGACCCGGCGCTTTTCTGTTTACACATTTGTTAGGGACCGCCCAATCTCTGCATGGGTCTCTATCATACTGCAGGAACTTTTCACGTGCTGGGACATCAATATACCAGAGGTTATGTCTCCGTAATTTCACAAGCAAAACCCTAAGGTGTGGTTCATGAAAGCAGGTCTGCAAAAAGCCAAGACTCTGTGATCTAGAATTCCTGATGGTGAATTTTGCTTGGCTCAAGACTAAAACTCAGAGTGATTCGAGGAACCTACCCCACCACCACCACCACCACTCCACAGTAAACAGTGCTTCTTTTTAAAAGGCTTCTGATAGATGCGGACATCAGCCAATTCAAGGCTTCATTTCCTCCCCAAGACCCACCTAACAGTCCAACATAACCTTCATCTGCCACGGAAGGATGCTACAGCTGTGTCATCCCATAAGATGGCTGCTAGGAGTGCATGGCTGCCAAACATGGATATCTGCATGCACGTGGGTAGAGTGACCAAGAAACTTAACTGCTAATTTATAGTAGGTAGTTACAGGGTCCGGAGCACAGTTCAAGAGTAGACTGTCTGCCTAACTTCCCCAGAACCCAGAGAAAAATAAAATCTACTTGATTTGTTTGTTTGTTTGTTTGTTTGTTTTTGGTCTTTTAAGGCAGGGTTTCTCTGTGTAGCCCTGGCTGTCTTGGAACTCACTCTGTAGACCAGGATGGCCTCGAACTCAGAACTCCACCTGTCTCTGCCTCCTGAGTGCTGGGATTACATGCGTGTGCTGCCACTGCCTGGCTAATAAAATCTACTTGTACTGGCTAGTTATCAGCTTGACACAGACTAGGGTCATCTAGGAAGGAGGAATCTCAATTGAGAAAATTCTCCATCAGACTGGTCCAAACGCAAGTCAGTGGGGGCAGTTTCTTCATTAATTATTGGTATGGGAGGGCACAGCCTACTTGGGAGATGGTACCACACCTGGGTAAGTGGTCCTGGGTTGTATACCCAACAAGAGCAAGCCTTGAGGAGAAAGCTCAAAAGAAGTGCTCCTCCGTGGCCTCTGCCAGGGTGTCTGCCTCAGCTCCTGGCTCTGTGCTTAAGAGAAAAGAAACCAACGCAATGGTGTTATCATCCCCAAACTGCTTAAGTCCCCTGCAGTTATTGCATTATTTAAATAGCAGGCACCGACTTCCCTCAGTGATTGACTGTGACAGTGATGTATAAGCCAACAAACATTTTCTTTCCCAAACTGTTGTTGGTCAGTGTTTTCAGAAATAGAAACCAAACTAGGACATTCACTAATTTTTATGTATAAAAACTATACTTGGGTAGTGGCTGATCACCTTGTTGAATACTTGGGACAATAGCTAGGGTTTTGTATGGAATTGACAGGGGAGTGGTTTAAAATACACTGGAAGTATTAAATAAATAAATACATAAATAAAGAAAGAATGGTCTTAAAGAAAGAGTTTTATGGCTGTCATGGGTAATCATGACTACCAGCTTTTTAAAATCACCTGGGAGACACACTCTGAGCGTGACAGTGAGGGCATCCTCTCTCAGACAACTGTCAAGAGAGGGGACACCAGTCCAAACATGAACAGCATCATTTTCTGGGCGGGGGCACCAGACTGGATAAAAGAAGAAAGTGAGGGCTCTCCACATGGCTCAGTGGAGAAAGGCTCCTCCCACCAGCCTGATGGCCAGCGTTTACTCCTGAGTTACCACACGTGGTAAGAGAACTGACCCCCGCACGGTGTCCTCTGACTTCCGCATGCGTACTTTGGCACACTAAATCAATCAATATATATATATTTTTTAATGTAAGGAGAAACGAGGCCGGGCACCAGCGTTATCGGTCTGCTTCCTGACTGTGGACTCAATCAACGTGACCAGCTGCCTCTCTTACAGTCAACAAGCCTTCCCGCCCGTGATGGATGACAGTCTCTATAAGCCGTGAGACCCTTTAAGTGACTATTGCCGGGCATTTTATCACAGCAACAAAAAAAGAAACCGACGCAGTGGTGGTATCAGTCCCAAGCTACTTAATCACTTACGGTTATTGCATTATTTAACCAGCAGGCTACCATGTCCATGTGCCACCGGGGCCATCTCCAGTTTGTGGCCATCTCCAGTATCATCAAAGCTTCAGCTGATGGAACATTTACTCCTGGGATCTTGCTTTTTTATTTTTTTGTGCTGAGGATCAAACTTGGAGCCTCAATCATGCATACTAGGCTAGTGTCTCACCCCTGAGGTATATCACCATCCCCATCTCTGTGTTCTTTCTTGCCAGGACTGTACATTTAGATCATCAAAAGGCTGTTTGAAATCAGTCACACATGAGGGTGATGAGTAGAATTTTACTCAAGGTATGCTTTATTTATGAGTTTTTTTTGTATACTTCATAGGAAGGAAAACAGACTGACTGTGAATGCCAGCAGAGATCTAATGAGCTCAAACTTCCTCCCGGTCCTCCACAGCAGGGATTGTGCTCCTATTCAATGGCCTGCAAGATCAACAGGTGCTGGCAACAGGCACACCTGCTGGCCGCCCAACTTGGCATTTTGTCTCCCTTGGCAAGTCTCTCAGGCTTGCTCTATGAAAAGGGGAAGAAAGCACTGCGCATGCGTGAGGAAATCGCTCCTCTGGGAGCCCCGAGGCATGCTGGTCCAACCCGCAGGAGCCAACTGTTCTTCCATGGAGCACTGAGAAACAGAAACCATGCGAGGGGCACCTTCTCTCACAAGTTCCAGTACGGTACCTGTTTAATGAGATTAACCTATATTTTCCTCCAAAGGCAGGAAATCATAAAGGGAGATGGAATACATGATCACCAAGAGAAGAGAACAAAAATTACCATTGGTCTTAAGATCGTGCTACCCTCCTCACAAGATTAGCATAGAGACTCAAAATCAGCTAAGAGTCTATTAGTTGCTAGTTTACGACCGTTAAGAAAAATTGAGTCAAAAGCTTGAAATTGCCTGGCAAACAAAATCAATTTTGCTTTCAAAGCGGATTGCTTTCAATCCTTCTGGCCCTCTGTATGTATCAGCTGGGCTGGACACTCACGATTAGTTATGGTCAAACATTGATCTAGAGGCTGCTACAGAGAGACGTCTCAGAGACAATAGTGTCTCCAGATAGCAAAGCAAATTGACCCAAAGTGTGGATGAGCCCCAATGCATGGAACCCCAAAGAGGAAGGAATTCCACTCCAAGACAGAAATATGGGAACCTTGCCTAAGTGTCCAGCCAGCCTGGCCTGGCCCAGGCCAGCCTGCAAATTGTAGAGCCAAGACCCTACCCCCCACCAACACACATACACACCTGCATTTCCTCGCAGCAGGCTTTCCCTAGGACTTAAGGCCTGCAGGACTCAAAAACCCATGTACTGTGAAAGATCTGTATGACAAGAACTTCAAGACTCTGAAGAAGGAAATGGAAGAAGACCTCAAAAAATGGGAAAACCTCCCATGCTCATGGATCGGTAGAATCAATATAGTTAAAATGGCCATTTTGCCAAAAGCAATCTACAGATTCAATGCAATACCCATCGAAATCCCAACTCAATTCTTCACAGAGTTAGAAAGAGCAATTATCAAATTCATCTGGAATAACAAAAAACCCAGGATAGCTAAAACTATTCTCAGCAACAAAAGAAAGTATGGGGGAATCAGTATCCCTGACCTCAAGCAATACTACAGAGCAATAGTGTTAAAATCGGCATGGTATTAGTACAGTGACAGGCAGGAGGATCAATGGAACAGGATTGAAGATCCAGAAATGAACCCACACACCTACGGCCACTTGATCCTCGACAAAGAGGCTGAAAACATCCAATGGAAAAAAGATAGCCTTTTCAACAAATGGTGCTGGTTCAACTGGAGGTCAGCATGCAGAAGAATGAGAATTGATCCATCCTTGTCTCCTTGTACTAAGCTCAAATCCAAATGGATCAAGGACCTCCACATAAAGCCAGACACTCTGAAGCTAATAGAAAAGAAACTGGGGAAGACCCTTGAGGACATTGGTACAGGGAGAAAGTTTCTGAACAGAACACCAATAGTGTATGCTCTAAGATCAAGAATTGACAAATGGGACCTCATAAAATTACAAAGTTTCTGTAAGGCAAAGGACACCATCAAGAGGACAAATAGGCAACCAACAAATTGGGAAAAGATCTTCACTAACCCTACATCAGATAGAGGGCTAATATCCAATATATATAAAGAACTCAAGAAGTTAGACTCCAGAAAACCAAACAACCCTATTAAAAAATGGGGTACAGAGTTAAACAAAGAATTCTCAACTGAAGAACTTCAGATGGCGGAGAAGCATCTTAAAAAATGCTCAACTTCATTAGTCATTAGGGAAATGCAAATCAAAACAACCCTGAGATTTCACCTTACACCAGTCAAAATGGCTAAGATTAAAAATTCAGGAGACAGCAGGTGTTGGAGAGGGTGTGGAGAAAGAGGAACACTCCTCCACTGCTGGTGGGGTTGCAAATTGGTACAACTACTCTGGAAATCAGTCTGGCGGTTCCTCCGAAAACTGGGCACCTCACTTTCAGAAGATCCTGCTATACCACTCCTGGGCATATACCCAGAGGATTTCCCACCATGTAATAAGGATACATGCTCTACTATGTTCATAGCAGCCCTATTTATAATTGCCAGATGCTGGAAAGAACCCAGGTATCCCTCAACAGAAGAGTGGATGCAAAAAATGTGGTATATATACACAATGGAGTACTATTCAGCCATTAGAAACAATGAATTCATGAAATTCTTAGGCAAATGGATGGAGCTAGAGAACATCATACTAAGTGAGGTAACCCTGACTCAAAAGGTGAATCATGGTATGCACTCACTAATAAGTGGATATTAACCTAGAAAACTGGAATACCCAAAACATAATCCACACATCAATTGAGGTACAAGAAGAAAGAAAGAGTGGCCCCCTGTTCTGGAAAGACTCAGTGAAGCAGTATTCGGCAAAACCAGAACGGGGAAGTGGGAAGGGGTGGGTGGGAGGACAGGGGGAGAGAAGGGGGCTTGCGGGACTTTCGGGGAGTGGGGGGTCAGAAAAGGGGAAATCATTTGAAATGTAAATAAAAAATATCGAATAAAAAAAAAAGGAAAAAAAACCCATGCACACACACACACACACACACACATGAATATTTAATTCTTGGTTCTGTTTCTCTAGAAGACCCTGATAAACATGGCTATATTCTGAAGTTAAGGATTCACAGAAATTTACATGAGTAATACATTTTTTTCAAGATTTATTTTATTTACACCAAGAAGAGGGCATCAGATCCCATTACAGATGTTGTGAGCCACCCTTGTGGTTACTGGGTATAGAACTCAGGACCTCTGAGCAGTCACGCTCTTAACTACTGAACCATCTCTCCAGCCTGCATAGGACATTTTTAAAGGCTTAGTATATCTACAGTTAGTTGTCGAAGAACAGGAGTCAAAGACCGTTCTTAACTGTGTGCGGTCATTTGCTTCAGTGTTAAAATCTAGTTACTTTAGTTCCATATGAATGTGAAATCCAACTTCCATTGAGACTAGCATCTTAAATGTACTCGGTGTGCAGTGTAAGAATCAAGCATGAGGCCATAGCTGACTGTGATATGCTCTTTTCTAGCCAGTGGTAACTACTTCAATCCAGTCTGGGATGCTGGCAAATTTGGATGAACTCCTTACTTAGCTTCCAGCAAGGCTCATTATTTTAAAAAAACATTGGAACTTTGCAAAAGTCATTGTATTTTTTCCCACTAAATTCAAAAGTATCTAATGTTCCTCGTGGCCCAACCAAGTAACAAACCCAGGTAACAGGATGATTGATAGCTCAGAGAGGAGAAGAGTGCTTGCCTAGCGTATGAGAGGCCCTGGGATCCAACAAGAATAATGAGCATACAAATGCACACACACACATGCTTGCATATGCACATACACAGAGGCACACACATGCAAACACAAGTGTGCGTGCACATACCACATATACTTGCATGCACACAGCACACACACATGCACACACACACACACAGTCTTTAAGTCCAAAGCCCAATGTCTTTGGGCAGTGCTGAGAAAATTAGCTACCTAGGTCAGGTAGGACCAGAGTTTGGAAGGCAAATGTTTGAAAGCAGAGTGGGGGCATAGAAGACTTGATTTCTAATCTTTGTTAGCTGATGTGGGGTAAAAAGATCTAGTATGCCAATTCTAAGCTGCCAATATAACCTGAATGTAGAGTTGGAGGTGGGGGATGACATCATAACTGTCTATCTGAAGCTGGTGTGAGGAAGCCCCAGCATTCCTTTGGGTGGGCTGGCCAGTGTGTGGTGTTTTGAGCCTCAGTGAAGAGAGAACGGGGAGCCTGTGAGAGCCTGTGGGAGCCTGTGGGAGCCTGTGGGAGCCTGTGGGAGCCTGTGGGAGCCTGTAGGAGCCTGTGGGAGCCTGTGGGAGCCTGTGGGAGCCTGTGGGAGCCTGTGGGAGCCTGTAGGAGCCTGTGGAAGCCTGTGGGAGACAGCAGTGACCAGCCCCAGTATCAGAGACAAGGGGCCTGGGCCAGTGTTTGAACAGGGGTGACATAGTTAGGGCCAACCATGGGTTACTGCAGCTAAGAGGGCTGAGTAGAAAGACTGGGGAAAGGAGGGACAAACAAAGGCAGCCTTCCCACAAAAGACTGGGACCTGGTGTGGTGAGAACAGCTGCGTGTCCCATGCTGTGCTCTTGGAGTCTAGCAGAGGAAGGCGTTTACATGCAGGGAAGGCCTGGAACAGGTCACCTGAAGACCAGCAGGGATGATATGACCCTGTGGCCTGGCACAAATTGTAGGAAGCCAAAGGTGAGGCAAGGGACTTCCCTGTCTGTGGCAGGGATGGGGATCTGGGACTGAACTGATAAACATCCAATGTACTAATACTGGTGAGAGCCATCTTTTCTATTGTTGGGAAAAAGTACCAGTGCAGAGGATGAGAAAATACATCCAAAACGCATGGCGTTATGCTTTTACATGGATACAGCTGTGCATGTAAGATATATTACACTGCACAGCTATGTGTGAGTTTAAGTATATATGATATGTATGCGTATATGCCCATGAGCTGTATCTGTGTATAGATTCCCGGAAGGCTCTAACAACTGCACCATCCTACTAATACTGAGCTGGCTACTGCCCAGGGGTTTCGTTTTTGTTATTGTTTCCATGATGATTGTTTTCCTGAGGGTTACACTTAGGGCCTGGAGCAGGCTAGGCAGCCACTGATTTGTATCTTTAGACTTCATTGATTTTGAGGCAGTGTCTTGTTAAATTGCTGAGGCTGGCCTTGAACTCACTCTGTATAGCCAAAGCTGGCCTTGAATTAGTGATCCTTCTTTTTCCAGGTCACTGAGATGAACGGGCTGCACCAGCAGACCCGGGTCTAACGGGTCTAATGCTGGTTCTTGCTCTATCAGTCTCCACTGAAGAGAGTCAGGGTTTCTTGGGGAAAATGTCTGAGACGAAGATTGGAGCAGGGAAGGCTCAGGATCGAGTCTGGAATATCTTGTTGCTGTTGCTGTTGTTGTTGTTATATTTCCCCCAAGACAGGGCTTCTCAGTGTAACAACCCTGGCTGCCCTGGAACTTACTTTGTAGACCATGTTGGTCTTGAACTCACGGAGATCTGCTTCTGCCTCCTGAGTGCTGGGATTAAAGGGGTGTGCCACCATGCCTGGCTTGTCTAGAATATCTTATTGTGCCAAAAATTAAGGATGGTCTCAAGAAATGAGGGAAATTTGATTAAAAAGGAATGATCTGCTTTGAAGAGCCTCCTAAGGGCCAGCAGCAGGTCAGACCTCATGGGACCAAATGGGAATCCATGAATCAGTAATAGACAGGGAAGTGATGATAAAGATGATGGCAAAGGCAAGCAGATGATAGGTGGGAGATCTATCAAATAGATGATGGCTAGAAATTAGATAGATAGATAGATAGATAGATAGACAGACAGATGAGATAGATAGATAGATAGATAGATAGATGATAGATAGATAGATAGATAGATAGATAGATAGATAGATAGATAGATGATAGGAAAAATAGGTGATATATATGTATATATACACACATATATGTGTATATGATAGGTAAAACATAATATATGATGATGAATAGATGTTAGAAAATAAGATATGTGATAGTAAATAGACAATAAAAAGGCATGGGTGAGAGGAGAGAGACAGAGAGAGACAGAGAGAGAGAGAGAGAGAGAGTAGAGCTTTTCTTCCAACAGACTATATAAGCAGAATGTTGCACCTGAGATATCAGTGTGCTAATTCCCAAGACCTATGACTACATTACCTTGCACTACAAAGGGAGCTTTCTTTGCATAGATAAAATTAAAGGGCTTCGGGTGGAAAATTTATTCTAGGTTATTCACCTGGACCCAGTGAGTCAGAGTCAGAGTCAGAGTGAGAAGATGGAAAGACGAAAGCAGGGATTAGAGAGGCAAGGAGACACCGTGCTCTTCACTCAGAGATGGAGAAGAGATGCAGATGGCCTTCTGTAATAGTGCGTCTCAACCTGTGGGTCGCAATACCTTTGGGGTCGAATGGCTCTTTCTCAGGGGTCACATACCAGATGTTTACAATTCATAATTAGCAGAATTACAGTTCTGCAGTAGCAGTGAAAATAACTTTATAATTGGGGGTCACTACAACACAAGGAACTGTGTTAAAGGATCACAGCATTAAGAAAGTTGAGACCCACTGCGTTGGAAGCTTGGCAGACCAGAGAGTGGCTCCTTTGGAAGGAGTGTAGCCAGCAGCACGACTCTGTTCACCTAGGGAGACTAATTTAATCTGACCCTACAGAGTATAAAATATTAACTGTTTACTATTTTCAGGAACTAAGTTTACAAGAGTTTGTTATAAGAATAACACAAAAGGATGCAAAATACGACACAATATAAATGCCAATGGGAAAATATAGAAATTGTGAAGCAGCTAAAGATCATTTTGGGTAATGAATAGAGTAGTTACTTCAGGAAGTATCAATCAGCCGGTTATGGGTGGCACATTCCTGTAATCAAGCACTTGGAAGCCTGAAGCAAGATTAAAAAAAAAAAAAATGGAGGCCAGACAGGCTACATGGTAAGGCTCTGCCAGAGTGTCAGAGAAAGAGAGACAGAGAATGGGGAAAAAGACATAAAGTCAGGTTTGAATATGCTTGGCCCAGGAAATGGCCAGGAAGTATAGCCTTGATGGAGTAGGTGTGGCCTTGTTGGAGGAAGTGTGTCACTGGGGGCAATGAGACCTTCCTCCCATCCACATGGGAGTTAATCTTCTCCTAGCAGCCTTCAGATGAAGATGTAGAACTCTCAGCTCCTCCTGCATCATGCCTGCCTTGATGATAATGGACTGAACCTCTGAACTTTTAAGCCAGCCCCAATTAAGTGTTGTCCTTTATAAGAGTTGCCTTGGTCATGATGTTTGTTCACAGCAGTAAAACTCTAAGACACACATTTAAAAGCCAGACTTGATGGTTTAACCCCAGAACTAGCAGGGTCAAGACAGGAATAGAAGGATACTCTGGAGTTCATTGATCAGCAAATCTAGACTAACTGATAAGCTGTAGATTCAGCGAGAAACTGTGTCTCAAAATATAGGGTGGAGAAAAACTGAGGAAGACACCCTATACCAACCTCTGGCATATACACACATGTACACATGCACCTGTACTTACACATATATGCACATTAGACAAACACCCACACTAGACATGCATGAACATACACATTAACTTTCTTGAGAGGAAAAGTAGATATTTCTACTATATTTGAGACCTTTCGTGTGCATAATTATTTAAAAATCAACAACAGGGGCTGGAAAGATGATTCTGTGATTAAGAGCACTGGCTATTTTCCAAAGTACCTAGGTTCTATTCCTAGCTACCACATGGTGGTTTACAACCATCTATAACTCCAATTCAAGGGGAAACTTCGCCTTCTTCTGGCCTCTGTAGGTAAGAAACACATTTGTGGAGCAGACATAGTCTGTGTCTACTACCTCTTAGCCATTAGAAACTATGTTGCATCTTTGCATTTGTGTCAGTATTTCTGTAGAAAATTCCTGGAACTGCTGTATCAAGCTATGGACCTGATACTTTGTTTCATACAGCCATTGTGGTTCCTGAAGACTTCTGCTTCAATTCCATTCAGTAGAGTTCACATACACCATTGTCTACATGGATGGTAAGCTTTTCAAAGAGTAAACTATAGGATTCTGTCATTCAGGGGATCTTCCTCACTAGACATTTGACTGGTTCATTTATGTTTCTTTTGACTGTCAGTGTTCTTCCCACTTGTCTAACCCAACTGGCCTTTTGCTGTATAGATGGGCAGAATTTTTCATGCTGGCAAGGCAGGGCGACCTATGGCCTTCCTGTTCTTCCATTTTCCAGATAACAGTGGTAGTGGTGGTGCTGTTCTCACTGAGACTGGAGTTTCCCTGGGGCTGTGTTTGAGGAAAATGGTTTTACTCTGTGAACAGACTTCTCTCCTTCCTGTGTTCGAGTGCTGTAACTCTTGTCTTGGTTTCCCAACAAAAATTTTGATGTGTTCAGGATTCCAGAACCTACTCCATAAACACCCACAATTCTCATTCACTTGATACAGCCTTGTTGTTGTTATTGTTGTTGTGAGTACACACCGCTTTTGCAGACAACCCAAGTTCAGTTCCCAGCATCACTGTTGGGCCCTCTAGTGCTCACTGCTCTGTAATTCCAGCCAGGGCATCCAACGCCCTCCTCTGGCCTCCATAGGCATTGCACTTATGTGCACATACCCCACAACAGTCACACATATGCAGAGTTTAAAATACACAAACAAACAAAACTTGTGAAGACAAACACCAAGTAGGGTGTCCTCAAACGGGAGGCACACTCTAGTTTCCACTGGTCTCCAGGGTCATGTTCAAAAGCCAGCTTTCAAGTAGCACAGGAGACTGGATTAGCTCTCTCAAAAGGAAAGCGCAAATACCAAGAGTTGCTAATAGGCATGTGTGGGTTTTACATGAAGGAGGAAAGGTAAAAGTCACTCATTCCCAGAGGCAACAGCCAAGACATGCCTAAGTGATAAGAGTAATCAATTATTAAAGAAACGCCTTCTCCATTAGTTTTTAATTAAATGTGAGCTTCCCTGAGGCGCTGATAGAGAGTCCAAAGCTCAATTTTTTCAAATGATGGTGAATTTCACCTCAGGATTAGAACATCAAATATTAAAACTAAGTAAGCGTGTAGCTGGGAAATCAGCAGGAGTGCACAGGAAATCGTTTGATGATTGAGAGAATTCATAGTAGTATGTATGTCTCAGAAAGGCAACCCATTTACATGATTATCTTTTTTTTTTCTGAAGAGGAAAAAAAAAAGTCTTGATATTGCTGAAGATAATTTCCCCTAGAGATGTGCTTCAAAGCTCTTGAGGAGGAGACAATAGCCTGAATGGGGCTGATGCGAAGGTCCCTTGGAGACTGGATGCAAAGGAGCCGTGCTTGATGCGTCTTTATAAGAATGCTCACAGAGTCTCTCAAAGCAGGGACCAGAGAGACCTAGAAAGGTGTTAATGCGTATGAACGTGACCTGTGCGTTGAGCAGAACCAAGTACCCTGGGATGAGGAAGACTCAGCAGGCTTGATGTCAGGTATCTAGCATGGGAGGCAGTGAATTATGGGTAGCCATGTGGACAGGGTAGGGATGAATATGTGTCATCTGAAAGCCAGAGGAGAATGTAGGCCTCTGCTGCAGGAAGGAGAGGGTTCTCCACAAAGAACTCATCTGATGTGGACAGATAGATGTTTAAGGAACAGTTTAGATCCCAGTTCATTGTGGGAGCTGATCTGTTTCATTCAAAATCTAATTTGTTTAAATTTTCGTACCCTCCAAAGAATACGTTCATCGGGGCTGGTGAGCTTGCACAATCTGTACAATATTTGCTGAGCAAGCAGGAGGATGGGAATTCACTCTCCAGAGACCACATAAAAAGCGGGCTATGGTGGCGTGCTCCGGAACAGCACTGTGAAGGTGAGACAGGAGGATCCCTGAAGCTTCCTGGTGGCTCAGTTTACCCAAATTGGTGAGCTCGTGAACCAGTGAAACACCCTGTGTCACAAGATGAGGCAGAGGACACCTATCAGCAGCCTCTGGTCTTCACACAATACACATACAACAACAACCACCATCGTGTTTATAGAAACATCTAGAATGGTGTTGGACCAGGGCCTATCCCAGCTGATACACAAAATAAACCATTCTGATCACCTCCCTCCTGGGCCCTTCCTATGTCATTGAGGATATCTGAGACCCCTGTCACCCCAAATTCTGGGGCCAGCAAAGGGGGGCTACTCTTTTTCTGCTGTTACTGCCCAAAAAATAATCATGCTAGGTTAAAAGTCAACACCAACACCTCAGGCAATGACAGAGACAGGGCTAGCAAGTTGACTGGGAGTGAACTCTATTCTTATTGCTAAAACCTGTCACTGGTCTTTGGTCCTCAAAGTGCCACAAGACAAAGAAGCCATAGGATAAGTTTTTGTTGTTTGCTTTTATCACAGAGGGAGACACTATCTGGGCTCACCCGTTTTTTGTTTGTTTGTTTGTTTGTTTGTTTGTTTCCTTTTTCTTGAAAGAGCAAAGATTTATTCTGAATTCTCCCAGCTTCACCCTTCTTCTGAAGAAAAATGCTTCTGGGGAAAAAAAAACCTCACATGTTTGTGAAATCAAAAGGTTACTTTGAAGTATGTAGTAGGAAAGTATTTTGTGTTATAAAGAGGAAGTTTGGCCAGAGTAGAGTGGTCTTGCCTGTATATAAGAAAGCTCTGTATACATAAATTTAACCACAGATCCAAAACGTAAATTGGTTACCAATGGCTCCATGTCTACTGCAAATCTTCACATTTCTCCCTCTCTTTATTTCCCAAGGTTTACATTTTAATAATGGCCGGGCAGTGGTGGCACATGCCTTTAATCCCAGCACTTGGGAGACAGAGACAGGAGGATCTCTATGAGTTCAAGGCCAGCCTGGTCTACAGAGTGAGTTCCAGGACAATCAGGGCTACACAGAGAAACCCTGTCTTGAAAACAAAAACAAAACAAAACAAAAAACCCAAAAAAACATACATTTTAATAATGGCTTAAATAGCATTTACACTGTATTAAGTATTACTCATAATCTAAGATTGAATATGAATAGGAAGATGTGAATAGATTCTATACACACTCCATGCCAGGCAAAATAGAGGGAACTTGAGCATCAACAGATTTTGTTATCCCTGGGGATCCTGTAGCCAAATCCCCAGGAAACACCTACACTGTATTTACTGTATTCTCTTTTGTAGTTTGAATATGAAATGTCCCTCCGTAGGTTCATACTTTGAACACTTGGTCCCCAGGTAATGGTGCTGTTTGGGAAAGAGATGAAATCTTTAGGGTGTAGAGCCTTCCTTGAGGAAGTACGGCACTGGACACAGGCTTTGAGGTTATAGCCTGGTTTCACTTCCTGTTCTCGCTCTCTGATTCCTGTATGTGAATGCGATGTGCCACGCCTTCTGCCTTAGTTGATGTTCTATTGCTGTGAAGAGACACCATGACCATAGCGACTATTATAAAGGAAACCATGTAACTGAGTCTGGCTTACACTTTCAGAGGTTTAGTCTGTTGTCTGGTGGGAGGCATGGTGACCTGCAGGCAGGCCCTGTGCTGGAGAAGCTGCTGAGAGTTCGACGTCTTGATCTGCAGGCAGCAGGAAGAACAAATGACACCTCCTCCAACAAGGCCATACTTACGCCAAAGAGGCCACACCTCTTAATAGTGCCACTCCCTATGACCTGTGGGGGCCATTTTTATTTAAACCACCAACATTTCCCTGCTGTGATGGGTTGTTATATGCTTTAGTACTATAAGCCCTTTCTCCCTTAAGTTGCCCTTTTTGTTAGGGAATTCCACCCTAGCAACAGAAAAGTAGCTACAACATTCTGCTGTAGCTGCTTGTATTCTAATGCTAATTTGGGTCCCCCCCAAAATTGTTTACACATGAGAGTCTGCAAGTAGCTTCTGTGACCTTGACCCCAGTTAATTCTGATTGGGAAATAAAGCTGCCAGCAACCAATATCTGGGGAGAAGAGAAAGAGAGGTGAGATTTAGGGTTCCCAGGTTTGGGGGTGCAGGGAGTAGGAGGGAAGGGGCCACCCTTAGGAGTGTGCAGGACAGAGACAAGAGCTGCAATGGGGTAGAGAAGCCAGAAGAGCGCCCCAGGCTCTGGGCCAAGAAAATGTGGCTGATCAATTGGAGTTAAGAGTAGCCTATTTATTTTGTTTTGTTTTTTTGTTTTTTTGTTTTTTTGTTTTTTTGTTTGGTTTTTTTTTTTGAGACAGGGTTTCTCTGTGGAGCCCTGGCTGTTCTGGAACTCACTCTGTAGACCAGGCTGGCCTCGAACTCAGAAATCCACCTGCCTCTGCCTCCCAAGTGCTGGGATTAAAGGCGTGCAGCACCACTGCCCAGCAACTCCTATGTTCTGTTCCTTGGTGTCCCAGTTTGGGGGTGAGGGACTGAGAATGGAACCCAGAGTTTTGTGCATGTAAGTGTGGACTCTGTCACGGAGCTAAGACTCCAGCCTCATCAAAGAAACCTCTTCAAAGAGAAAACCACACATGAGTTCTTCCCAGAATTGTGTGCATTCATGTTGATAATACGATGCATGTGGAAGTCATACACAAGTGAATAACTATCCTTGCTTTGAAAGAGATTGTTGATAAAGTAATTTTCTGGCAAGGAGACTAAGGTTTGTGTCACCTATAACTTTTATCTTTTATCCATAAGCAGGGAACCCTGGCACTGAGACTTGCCAAGCCTGAGAAACTCGCAATAGGATTTATGTTCTATGGAACTGTCAACTACGATTTTGACTTTTCTGTTACATCTGGACCCAGAATGAGCTGACGTGATGTGGAGGGACTAGGCTTATATGGCACACATAAGATCTGTCCAGCTGCCAGGCAGTGGTGGCGCACGCCTTTAATCCCAGGACTTGGGAGACAGAGGCAGGTGGATGTCTAAGTTTAAGGCCAGCCTGGTCTACAGAGTGAGTTCCAGGACAGCTGGGGCTACACAGAGAAACCCTGTCTTGGAAAAAAAAAAATCTGTCCAGCCTTCTTGCCTTTGGGGAACTTTTGTTCTCTGGTAGTCTTAAAGAAGCTATCCGCTGGGCTGGAGAGATGACTCCATGATTAAGAGCACTGGCTGCTTTTCCAGAGGACTTGGGTTCAATTCCCAGCACTCACATGGCAGCTCACAACTGTCTGTAACTCCATGCCCAGAGGATCCGACCCTCACACAGACATGCGTGCACACAAAACACCAATGCACATCAATCAATGTCAATCATGTGGGTTCTTTTGTCCTGGTACAAAGTATATATGTGACTCAGGCTAGCCAATCAGAATGCTCTCTTCCATTGAACACTGTGATTGCTATGGGCATGGTCATATGACCTTTACGTCATCTACCATGTAATTCTGGTAGGCTGCCAACCCTTTTGAGTGACTCGGCAAAGTATGACTTTATCTTTTCTTTTATCTCTTTTTCTTTGGATACTGACCAAGACCTGGCATGCTTTTCCTGACACCTTAAGCTTTTTTACTTCTTCTCTGAAGCCCACCCCTACCCAGGCCACACCTACTTCCACATTGCTGCCACTATACCATGAGACTGATTATTGACTTTCATTACTGAACCTGACTGTTTTCATAGACCCTAGTTCATAAGACATGGCTTTCTATCTGTAATTCTACATATCTAACCAGGTTTGTGTTCCAGAGGCTGAATTCCTTTATCTAGGCTAACATGAAAAGATACATCAACAATAATTTCCTATTCCAAAATTTTTTATACCAAAGACTGCCTCAGAACTCCTCTGATGAGGATGGTGTCTCAGTGTTTAATTGCTATGAAGAGACACCATGATCAAGGTAACTTTTATAAACAATGCATTTAATTGAGGGCTTGCCTATAGTTTTGGAGAGTTAGACCATGATGATTATTGTGGGAAACTGGCAGGCATGGCTCTGGAGCAGTAGCTGAGAGAGAGCTTTACATCCTGATCTGTGGCAGCGGGCAGAAAGCAAGACGCTGGGCCTGGCCTGGGCTTTCAAAATCTCAAAGCCCACCTCTAGGGAAATCTGTTCTCCAACAAGGTTACACCAACTCCAAGGTCACACCTACTCCAAGGCCACTCCCCCTAGTCTTTCTCAAACAGTCCCACTAACTGGTGACCAAGCAGTCAAATATGTCAGCCTGTAGGGGGCATACTCATTCAAACCATCGCAGATCCTACGCCCGTTCAGCACAAAGTCCTCAGAATGGCTACTGCTCTCCTTTTTTCTGCTTCTCTAATGAAATCAAAAGGTAGAGCCATGATCACAGCATTTTGTGAAGCTGCTCTGTTTTGATTAAACATTGCAGTCCCCAGGCTTCAAGTCACTTGGTTCCCTCTTGGTTTTCTGGCTAACTATTCCTCATCCTATTGGCCCCAGTAACAGCCAAGGATGAATAATTTGTATCAGTCACATGACCCTTCTTTAACTTGTTTCCTTTCTAGCCACACTGTTAACTGCTGACCATAGGTCCCTAATGGCAGGACTTCAGCCCTCTCTTCCTTCCCTTTTATGTCCTGTAATTATCCTAACTTGTAGGAGGACTGTGGTCTCTGGTTCTTATGTTGGAACCCTGTCAACAAGTCTTTTCCTGTCACTAATCCTTCATCTTTTCCCCTCACAGACTTTACAATAGGTGTGCTTTGAACTGGGCCTTGAAGGGAGCACTGGATGCTGCTGGCACAAATCCAAGCAGATCCTTAGAAAGACTTAGAAAGACTCATAATGGCCCTACAATACACACCCAAAAATAGATGCAAAAGAAAGACAAGTGGTTGTGTGGGGGTGAGTCATTTGAGCAGCCTCATCTTCCTGTATTAGTTTGGCTTTGAATTTACTGCTTACCTCTGCGTCATCATCACATTAATGAAACATCTAAATTTACCCCAGTTCCAAAGAGAATTATGTAATAAATTGAGGTTGGGGGGATGGGGGCGGGGAGGACCAGGGCTCATCACTCTTGAATTCATACATTTTAATGGAACACCATGAACTCTGCCTTGTAGCATCTGGATTTAAACCAGCACTTATTTAAGCCAGCACTTAATCACGAGAATACGGAGGATCTTGCCAGCAAACAGGAACAAAATTCATTTCAGGGTATTAGCCAGAAGTAACTCATATTTTCTGATTTATAGAAATATTTTTCTTCATTCCTGTTGAAAGCAATGTTATGGGATCTCTCTTTTTATGAACATGGACTACAAAGTGCATGTGTTGAAAACTTAGTCATTGTAGCAACAATATTGGAAAGTAAGAGTGTAACAGGAGGTGCTAGTCCTGAAGATCGAGCAACAGTAGACTGTTATTGGAGTAGGTTTGGTATAAAGTCAAGTTTAAGTCTTTTTGTCCTCTCTTGCTCTCTTGGACTTTTCAGCTTCCAGAACCATAAGCTAAATAAATTTCTGATCATTAGGAATGACACAGTCAAGCCAGGTGGTGCACACCTTTCATCCTAGCACTCAGGAGGCAGACAGATCTATGAGTTCAAGGCCAGCCTGGTCTAAAGATGGAGTTCCAGGGCAGCCAAGGCTATATAGAGAAACCCTGTCTCAAAAAACAAAAACAAAATAAGCAACAAAATAACAGAAGAAGAAAAGAAGAGGAGGAGGAGGAGGAAGAGGAGAATGACTCAGTCTGGAATAAAACTACCCAGCAGTCTGGCCAGGAGCAGTGGCTGAAATCTATGAATTAAAACCCAGCCTGGTTTACATAAGAGAGCTTGCAGACAAGTCAGGACTACAGAGTGAGAACCAGCCTCAAACACCAGAACAAAACAAAACAGAAATTACTCTGCCTGTGGTACACTGTCACAGCAGCATAAATGAACCCAGACATAAGAACTGTCACTGTGCACTGTACCAGTATCTATGCTGAGACCTAGATGAATCTTCTCTCTCTCTCTCTCTCTCTCTCTCTCTCTCTCTCTCTCTCTCTCTCTCTCTCCCTCCCTCCCTCTCTCCCTCCTCTCCCTCCTCCTCTCCCTCCTCCCTCTTTCTTCTCTCCCTTCTCTCTCTCCTTCCTCTCCCCTTCCCTGCTTCCCTCCCTCTCCCAAGTCCCCACTTCCCTAAAATAAAATCAATCACACCAGACCAGTCTCTGTTTAATTAATACTCCATGACTTTCTATGGAGTTGGAGATTTTGCAACAGGGAGAGCTCTTTGGAGTTCAGTTGGTAGGAAATTGAGCGCCTCAGGAAGCCCGCCCCTTTGTTCTTGACTGTACCTTATTCTTGACCTGAGCACATTTCTTTCTATTAGCCCCCTGCTCCCATGTACCTTAAACATTCCACTTGAGAAAAAAACCCAACCCTGCTTAACTGTGCCTGAGCCTAGATTTCCTCAGATTGCTCACCCCACAAGTGCTACTGTTTTATTTTTGAGGCTGAACAGAAAAACAAGATTGTGAGGACGTGAGAAAGAGAGAAATCCCCCATCCCCCACACCCTGGACTTGAAAGTCCTTTAGCAGCTGAAAAGCAAATTATTCCAGTATGAGAAACAACATCAGCTGTGAAGGTTCCAGACATTCAGAGAACACTCCCCTTCAAATATAGATATTCTGAGGTAAAATAGCAATGAACAAGCCTTAAGAATGAAACAGGGCCCCAGCCAGGCCTTAGGAGGCCCTGCGACCTTAGCACAACTGACTCCATGATGGAAGGGCTACCATTCAGGCTGTAAAACTCAGCACTTGGCACCACCTGTCAGAACTAAAGCAACGGCCTAATCCTTCAAAGTCCATAGTTCTTGGAAAGTCTCAAAATGTCCTGGCCTTGCTGTGTGGCTTCTGTACTTCTGCTTCTGGCTGATTGGAGTGTCTCCACCCAGAATATGGTCTTTGTGCTTAAATCTCATCCTGAGAAAGGCTGAGGCTACACTGAGTCCTGAGCACCCAGTTAGTCACCAGCTGGCTAATATTTTCTATTGGCTTAAACCCATGCCTGAGCAGTCTTCCTGGCGAATATCCCACAAGACCTGAATGTGGCCTATCTCCTTCCCAGACATGTTCTGAGACTCTCACAAACAAGACATTAATTTTGTTTATGGTAAAGAGATCCTAACATCCTACTTTCCCAGGCTGTAGCCTTGCAATCCTGGAAACTTAGGAAAGTCTTGTCTGATGTGTGTTACATGGGAAAATTAGAGTCCTTTCTCAAGGTTCTTAGTTTCATAAATGGACCTAAAAGGAAACATGTACAATTCTATTAGAGAAACAGCAGGGTGGGTAAGCTGGGTGTCTAGGCAGCTGCTCAGAGGAGGAAGATGGATAAGACAGAAAGGTGTGCAGCTTTTAAGTAGTGTCTTAGTCACTATTTATTGTGCAGGTTTCTATTCCTGCACAAGCATCATGACTAAGAAACAAGTTGGGGAGGAAAGGGTTTATTGAGCTTACACTTCCACACTGCTGCTCATTGACAATGGAAGTCAGGACCGGAAATCAAGCCAGTTAGGAAGCAGGAGCTGATGCAGAGGCCATGGAGGAGTGTTTCTTACTGGCTTGCTTTCTTATAGAACCCAAGACTACCAGCCCAGGGATGGCACTACCCACAAGAGGCCCTCCGCCTTGATCACTAATTGAGAAAATGCCTTACAGCTGGATTTCATGAGGCACTTTTCCCCAACTGAAGCTCCTTTCTCTGCGATAACTCCAGCCTGTGTCAAGTGGACACACAAAACCAGCCAGTACACATAGCCACGGGGAGGCTAAGCACCCACATGGCAAAGGGGCGTGGACACCTCAGAGAGCGTAGAAACTCCAAAGTGTCCAGGCTTGCATCAGTTTCAAAAGAAAGAGATAGCAGAGGGGGAGAGGAGGTAACTCAGGAAAGCAAGCCCACCTGAGCACTGCTCGGCCACAGCTCCGTGACTCCATCAGAACAGGCTTTCCGGCGAGGAGAATTCAAGGGCCAATTATTCCTCCCGCGTCTTTAGCTTAGTATAAAGTAAATCCACCTGGCTGGAGAGATGTCTCAGTTGTAAAGAATAACTTGTTGCTCTTGCAGAGGGCCTGGGTAGATTCCACAAACCACGTGGTAGTTCACAACTACTCATAACTCCAGTTCCAGGGTTCGAATGCCCTCTTGTGACCTCTGTGGGCATCTAGCATGCAGTACACATACACGCATGCAGACAAAACATTCACACATAAAATTAATAAATATAAGGCTTTTTATAATGTGACTATGCCTTTCTGAGGAAACCTCTCGGCCAGGTGATTGGCAGGCCTAGATAAACTCTTCTTTTGAGTAGCTTGGAATAATGCTGGGTTTCCACTCAGGCCACAAGTACATTTCAGTTTTTTAATCAGAAATAACAAACAAACGCAAACAAAAATCACCCTTTTCTTTCTTTCTTTCTTTCTTTATTTATTTATTTATTTTATTTTATTTTTGTTTTTTTGAGTCAGGGTTTCTCTGTATAGTCCTGGCTGTGCTGGAACTCACTCTGTAGACCAGGCTAGCTTCGAACTCAGAAATCCACCTGCCTCTGCCTCCCAATTGCTGGGATTACAGGTGTGTGCCACCATGCCCGGCTACCACCTTTTTCTTAATGTCCCTCTACAAAAGTAACTTTTATTCTCTTGTAGTAATTGTCATATCAGAGACTTATTGCCTCTGTCTGCTAACCCAGGTCTAGTCCTGGAAGCTTCCAGCCTCTGAACAATCTTATCTAGACCTGGAATGTTTCTGAGACTTGCTGCTGAATAAGCTCACCCCTTCTAGTTCTTTCTGAGCACCAACCAGATGGATCAACGTAGCTGTTTGGACTCAGACTCCTCTCTCGGCCTCTCCTGAGCTGCTCTGCTTGGCCTCACACTGACTCTGGCAATCTGTTCTGGCTCCTTCTCCAGCTCCTTCTGTTTTCACCTGTGTCTAGCTTGTTCTCTCTTCAATCTGTCTCTGTAAACCTCCTCCTCCCTCTCTGGTGCCTCTCTCCCTCTCCCTTTACCCTCCCCCTCCCTCCCCCTCGCCCCCCCTCTCTCTCCCTCCCCCCCCTCCTCTCTCTCCCTCCCCCCCCTCTCCCTCTCCCTTTCCCCTCCCCCTCCCTCTCCCTCTCCCTCCCTCCCTCTCCCTCTCTCTCCTGCAGTCTTTAGGAACTCTGCTGTACTCCTATATTGTACTCTCTTCTGTCCTGTCTGTCTCTTCCCTAAGTAGCTGCCCTCACCTCTTCTTGTGAGAATTGGGCATATCCTATTCTGTCAAATCTTCTGATCAGTTTTTCTGCCATTCAGTTAGACATCACTTTCAAAGATGGATGTTTCCTTCTACGAACTATCTTTACCTTCGTTGTTTGGGATTAAAAGCGAATACTAAGGGTGTGTCTGTATTCCAGCCAGGGGGTTTAAAGATGTGTGCTAAGAACTGAGTCACACCCCAAGTAGAAACCGGTTCAAATAGCTTGTAACATCCCTCAAAAGAGCACCGGTGGAGGTTACTATAACATTGCCCCCTTTCAAGAGGTAACTCTAACAGAGATGCTCTGAAACTGGAGTGTAGATAGAACCCGTTTCTACCATGGAAATCCAGAGAGCCAGTTCAAAGGCTGCTCCACCCTGGGACTTCACCGTAACTCACAAGAGCGTCACGCAAGGGTGTTCGCTAAAGGTAAGAATAGGACGTCTAAGGATAAGGATAAGCCAGTGTCGGATAAGCCAGCGTTCCCTTTTGACAGCGGTAGAGGGAGATCCAAGAACTCAGCCTGTGTGGAACAGGCGATTCCCGGGTCCCTGTCCTAAACTGCCTGCCCTATCTTCCGTTCTTATCAGTTCTTCCGGTTCTTCAAGAATCAGCCAGTGACATCACTGAGGCTCCTTAGCAACCCTTTGAAGAGAAAGACTACAAAATGAACGAAAATCAAGATGAAGATAATGATTTCAAAATTCACCGAATCTCACTCGCGAATGCCGAAAAGCCCCCAAGTCCGGGTCCATGCTCCCTGGAGCATCGCACATCCTTCCCAAGTCCTTCCCTCTTTCTCTTGATGTGTGCACTTAAAATCTGTGTCCTAAGATCTCTTTTCATAAGCCCCACTCTGCTTCATACTCATCTTGAAATTATTCTCTGGCCAGGCAGTGGTGGCGCACGCCTGTAATCCCAGCACTTGGGAGGCAGAGGCAGGCGGATTTCTGAGTCCAAGGTCACCCTGGTCTCAGAGTGAGTTCCAGGACAGCCAGGGCTACACAAAGAAACCCTGTCTCGAAAAAAAAAAATGTTAAAAAAAAGAAAAGAAATTATTGTCTGCATAGAACCTAAGGGACTGGAGTCAACACCCCTAAAAGTAAGGGAGTGCTTTAGGCTGCTGTGATTGGCCCTGGGGACCTGTGTCTCCATCCATGTCACCACAACAAGTTCACTTTCTTCCTACCAGCTGGCCTTGTGCTCTGTCACTGAGATATCTATCCCCAGTCCTGGCAGAGATGCCTTTATTAGCCCAGAAAAATGTCATGCAACTCACACAGCTTAGTCATGGGTCATCAAGTTCCAACACAGAGCAGCTGGCTCTAGAGTTGTGGTATAACAAGAAAGGTATTGGGCCTTTGTGTCCAGAGCTGTTAAGAAAGAAAGAAAAAAAGAAAGAAAGAAAGAAAGAAGGAAGGAAGAAGAAAAAGAAAGAAAGAAAGAAAGAAAGAAAAAAGAAAGAAAGGAAAGAAAGAAGAAAGAAAAAGAAAGAAAGAAAGAAAGAAAAGAAAGAAAGAAAGAAAGAAAGAAAGAAAGAAAGAAAGAAAGAAAGAAAGAAAGAAAGAAAGAAAGAAAGAAAGAAAGAAAGAAAGAAAAGAAAGAAAGGCACACACCTTTAATCCCATAATTACAGTACTGGGAAGCAGAGGCAGGTGGATCGCTCAGTGACAAGGCAGTCTGGTCTATCTACAATGAGTTTCTGGATAGCCAGAGCTACACAGAGAAACCCTGTCTCAGAAAAACAAAAACGAAACAAGAACACGTGGAATTTAGGAGTGGTTTTGTTATTCTTTACAAAACTATCAGTCCTAGGTTGATGTGAGTGAAAACCCAAAGCCGGGTACAGGAAACACAGAGTAATGAGGAAGAACCAGGCTACCAGTGCAACCCAGTGGCCTCCTGGAATGAAGACGAATCTACAAAACTCAACAGGAGTTGATGAGCGTCTGTGTGTGTAGACACGCAAGCGTCCTAGAAAGATGTAGTTTGGACGTGAAGTGTCTCACACACTCAAACGTCTGGAACCCTTGCTTTCCAGTTTGTGGCAACATTTAGGAAAGTTGTGTGGCTTTTGAGAAGGTGGCCTTGCACAAGCGGTTCATTTGATGGGCTTGGCCTGGAAGTTGTTATCCAGCTCTGTGCTTGATCTCAGTCCAATGACTGAAAAGCCATTGTTAATCCATTCTGGTTCTGGCCTGAGCTCTCCACTTCCCGAGCAGTCGACATCAGGGCTAGCGATCAAGTAAGTTCTGTCATCACAATCAGCCACCATGCCTTCTCTACCACGATGTGCCTCTAAACCATGAGCCAAGGATAATAAATAAAATAAAAATAAGTAAATTAAATAAATAAATAAATAAATCTATTCTCTGTTAAGTTTCTTCTGTCTGGCAGTCACAGTGAGAGGGAGGAAAAAGAACCAATATGGGAGGAATGCTGAGGGAACTCCATGCACCCCACACCCAACACCCATGATGCATCACTTCCATCTTCTGTCTGAATCCCACTCTTTATCATCACCTAGGAAATACAATATGAAGGAACTCTGTCCCTGGGTTTGAGAGATGTTCTATCAGATTATCGAGCCTGATGAGGGGCTATGAGACCACCCAAGTTAAAGCTGTTTAGTCAGAGCAAGTAGCCAAGACTTGTGATCACTGTCAGGGACTGGGCCCGTCGAATCTGACGCTCAATTACTTAGCATCAGAACCGAATTGTTCCGTACGGCACTGAGTGTCCTGAGATGGGGCCAGGGGTTGGGTGTGGAAAATCAGTGGTTGGCAGTGGAAAATTCCCCCAGAGAAACCTCTTCTTTGTTTCCTCACCACTGATTCTTTCTCAGCGGCAATGGCTGACCTTGTAAAGGTGGACAGTACACTTCAAAGAAGAAGGGAGAGAAATAGAGAAGCATTTGGATATAGAATTGTAAGGAACTGCCCTTCTACAGGCAGAGTAAAAAGCAAAATAAACAAAGGGGGACAAAAGAGTCAGCATTTCCCCACCATCGTGAGGGAGAGCCCCGGGAATAATGCAGGTCCAATGTCGAATACCTTCACAAACTCAAGAAGGGAGCGAGATAGCAGAAATGACATACTGATCTTCGGTGATGTGTAATGATTTTTGGGTCTTGTAGGGGGACCAGAGCCAGGATCTATGTTGCAGATTTAAGGGTGAACCAGCTGTGAGGAGGTAAAGGTGCTTGTGGCAGCAAGCCTAGCTCTGTCATCTTAGCTCTTGCCCTGTTTAGCAGCATAGGGAGGGAGGGAGGAAGGAGGGAGAAAAGCAGGGAGGGAGGGAAGAAGGGGGGAGGGAGGGAAGGAGGGAGAGGAAGGGAGGGAGGGGAAGGGAGGGAGGGAGGGGAGAGGAAGAAAGGAGGGAAGAAGGGGGGAGGGAGGAAGGGAAGGAAGGAGAAAGGAAGGGAGGGAGGGAAGGAAGGAGGAAGGGAGGGAAGGAGGGAAGGAAGGAGGAAGGGAGGGAGGGGGGAAAGGAGGGAGAAAGGGAGGGAGGGAAAGAGGGAGGAAGGGAGGGAGGAAGGAAGAAAGGAGGGAAGAAGGGAGGGAGGGAAGGAGGGAGAAAGAGAGGGAGGGAAAGAGAGGGAAGGAAAGAGTGAGGAAGGAAAGAGGAAGGAAGGGAGGAAGGGAGGGAGGAAGGGAGGGAGGGAAAGAGGGAGAAAAGGAGGGAGGAAGGGAGGGAAGGAGGGAGAGAAGGAGGGAGGAAGGGAGGGAAGGAGAGAGGAAGGGAGGGAGGAGGGAGGAAGGAAAGAGGGAGGAAGGAAAGAGGGAAGGAGGAAGGGAGGAAGGAAGGGAGGGAGGGAAGGAGAGAAGAAGGGAGGGAGGAAGGAAGGAGGGAGGAAGGGAGGGAGGGAGGGAGGGAGGAGAAAGAAAGGAGGGAGGGAGGGAAGGAGGGAGGGAAGGAAGGAGGGAGGATGGCCTTTGAGTTGCTGTGCCTCCAGCTCCAGGGCATCTGAGAGCCTCCTGTGACTCCTTCACTACCACTTTAATTTAGATGGAAGGGAACCACGTCACATGAAAAGATGAAAGAAAACCTACTTTTTCATGCACGGCGTTTTCTTTTCATTAGTATGCTGGCATCAGTGGGTATCAATCTGGTCCTGTGGGTTACGGCTTGGTGCCTGCCATTTCTTCAGCAAATACAGTGTGATCTCCATTACGCTCCTGAGCGCAGACTGCTGCCTCAGCAGTCTGATCTTACACAACGACAAGGCTTTCTTTACGACTCCTCCCGTAGGTACCCCAGTCCTTGGATAATAGATGAGTTTAATAGATAACTTGGATAATAGATAATAGATAACTTCCTATGCATTTAAACTAAGACTAAGACCCTGTCCATATCTTGTCTCCTCCACCTATGGGGCACACTTCAGATACCCTGCATATCACATATTTACATTACAATGTTTAAAAGTAGCAAAATTACAGTTATGAAGTAGCAGTAAAAATGACTATGGTTGGGGTTATGACAACATGAGGAGCCATATTGAGGGACTGCAGCATTAGGAAGGCTAGGGACCCCTGAGTGAGAGGCAGCAGAGAGAGCTGAAGGGCACAGAGTTGGGGTTGTGAGTTGTACTGGCTGGTTTTGTGTGTCAACTTGACACAGGCTGGAGTTACCACAGAGAAAGGAGCTTCAGTTGGGGAAGTGCCTCCATGAGATCCAGCTGATTAGTGATCAAGGGGGAAGGACCCCTTGAGGGTGGTGCCATCCCTGGACTGGTAGTCTTGAGTTCTACAAGAGAGCAGGCTGAGCAAGCCAGGGGAAGCAAGCCAGTAAGGAACATCCCTCCATGGCCTCTTCATCAGCTCCTGCTTCCTGACCTGCTTGAGATCCAGTCCTGACTTCCATTAGTGATGAATAGCAACATGGAAGTGTAAGCTCAATAAACCCTTTCCTCCCCAACTTGCTTCTTGGTTGTGATGTTTGTGCAGGAATAGAAACCCTGACTAAGACATCAGTTGAATATAAAGTGTTAACCTTTTTCCTATGTGAAGTATGACATTTCAGGGCTACAGAGATGACTCAGCCCTGAAGAAAACTTGCTGTTCAAACAGAGGCTGTGGATTCTGTTCCCAGTCCCCATGCAGTGGTTCGCAACTGCCTGTGACTCCAGTTCCAGGGCCTCTGATGCCCTCCCTTTCCCTCTGTGGTGCTACACTCAAGTGCTGTATACACACACATGCAGACAAACGAATGTACACAAAATATAAACAAATCAATCATTTTTTTTAAGAACGGAAAAGTTTATTTGTTTCACAGCATGCAGCCAGTTTCCCTCTCCTGTATGTTCTCTCTCCTTTTTTTTTGTTTTTCAAGACAGGGTTTCTTTGTGTAACAGTCCTGGAACTTGCTTTGTAGACCAGGCTGGCGTTGACCTCAAGCTATCACCACCCAACTCATAATTCTCTCTTTTAAGTCCATGTACAGTTAGTTAGAGATGTTGAGTCTTAGAGGGTCCTCTACCCCAGTGTCACTACCACAGACCTCACTTTACCAGTCTTGGATATACAGTCAAACCCAAGCCAACCCAAATCCAGTTCCTAACTTAAGACACGGATTAGCTATCAGGGCAAATTTAAAGCTGTCCAAAGCCTGTATCACCCGGGTGAGGTCAGAGGGCATACCTCAGGCCCATGGCCTAAAATCATAGCTGCCCCTATCCTGATCAGCCAAGTTGGTCAACTAGGCCTCCTTCTTCCTGGCTTCTGGATCTCGAAAATGAAAAGGATGGATAGCTTCTTGAACTTTTTTCCAGCCCCTCAGAATGTCTCCTAGGAAAAACCCGTTTCTATACCCCTGTCCGGAGCCGCCCGATCGCTCCTATGACCTCCATTACAAGATGGCGCCTACATCCTGTTCTTGCTGAGCCGTAAACAGGCCGAGTGCGCATGCCCGAGCGGAATTTCCCGCCACTGAGTCTCTGCCTACCTCTTGGCGTCATATGGGGTGATGAGCTGCAGCCAACCAGGGTATGCCACATCTAAGGCGGGAGGACTTGCCTATATAAGACTTGGGTTCGCGCTCCCTCAGGGTCTCCGCCCTGTAAGCTTATGCTCTCCCTCTCAAAATGCATTAAAGCTTTCTACAGAAAGATCCTAAGTGTGCCGCGTCTTTCTTGCTGGCGAGACGGAAGCGCGGGACATACCCCTCCACCTCCAAAGTTCTATCTCCCTAAAATGGTGACCATACAACCCTTTGATGAGCCCTAGAGGCTGTCTGACGTTGGGGTCTGGCCAACAGCATCAAAGCCAAACCCCAGCGCAGTCCCACCATGGCTCTGCAAAATGTCAGGCTACAAACCATTCTTAGTGCTCACTGACTTCTGAACACTGAGCGTAGAAATAGCCACTTGCTCTTTGCCCCAAGGTCACAGGCACAGCTGAGCAGCTGGGTCATGCCTGTGGCGCTGATCTAGGATAGCATCTTCAGGGCAGGGTGCAGGGCAAATTAATCATTAAAAAATTAAAATACATCTTCTCAGTTACCTTATAGATCTGCTTATAGCAACCTCTGTTTGTTGTTTTTTTTTTTTTTTCTTTTTGGTTTTTGGTTGGTTGGTTGATTTTTTTTTCTTTCTTTCTGTTGCCTGAAACTTAATTTTTTTTTTAGTCTCATTATTTAAAAATACCTTCACCAGCTATAGAATATATCTGGGCTAGCTGCTATTTCCTCAGCACAGAAATCACACCATTTCTGCTGCTGGTACTACTAATGAGAAGTCATGAGTAGTTAAACCTTCTTTTTAGGGGAATATGGTTTTGCTTTATGTAACTTTCCCCCATGTATCTTTGGTTTTCTTTTTTCTCTAGGGTGGGTCTCTTTTTGTTCTTATGCTAAGGATTCATTCAGCTTCATAAAAAATATGTACTGAGGGCTTTAACCAGTCCCCAAGTTTCCCAGAACTGATCATCAAAACTCAGGTGGCCTTGCCACAGGACCCCTGAACTTCAGCTCCCATGCTATGAGACACCATGTCGCTCAGATCCGCTCTTCTGTCTTCCCACAGGCAGCCTAAGTGGTTGAACTATTTTCTCTGTTACCAAGAAGTTAACTATGGGATAAGTTTTCAGGGTGATTTCCAAGGGTATAGTCCCCAGTGTGGCATGAATCACAGACTGGATGTGGAGGCACATGCTCACAGTCCCAACGGAGATGGTAAGTTTAAGGCTATCCTCAGAGCCGGGTGGTGGTGGCACACACCTGTAATCCCAGCACTCTGAGTTCGAGGCCAGCCTGATCTACAGAGTGAGTTCCAGGACAGCCAGGGCCACACAGAGAAACCCTGTCTCGAAAAAACCAAATCCAACCCCCCCCCCCAAAAAAAAGGCCATTAGCTACATAATAAGCTAAAAGTCAGCATGGGTTACTTGAAAGCTTATCTCAAATACATATTTTTGGTTATGAGCCTGGTGTTAAACAGCTGAGCTATCTCTCCAGCCCTGACGCAAATACATAAATATATATTTCAGACTTTAAAATAAGTTTCAAATATTAAAAAAAAATATTGCCTCATTCTTGTCTGTGACATTGAATGCCTGTCTTATTACTCTATACTTATTAGCGTTTAATTTTTTAATACCGGTCTGTTTAGTTATATGTGTATATGTGTGTGTCTGCTTGGGTGTATATATGAGCATTATGGACCTAAGGAGGTTAATAGAGACATCGGGGCCCAGAAACCAGAGTTTCAGATGGTTGTGAGCCTTGATGCCGGTGCTGGGAACTGAACCTGTGTCCTATGCCAGTGCAGTAAACGCTCTGAACCACTGAGCCATCCCTCCAGCGCCTGCTTCACTAGTCCTGTTGGTCCATTCCTGTAGCTTATTCCAAATGGAGAACAGCTGAAGTCACACAGTGAATTTCTAAAGAGACATGAGGCGGAGCCTAAGATTTTTCATCCCCCCCTCCCCCCTGTATACTGAACTTGTGTGCTCAAGACCCCAAAGCAATCAAAGAACGTAGGTGAGCCCCTCTCCTGCTACAGTGGAGAAGATTCTCATCAGCATTCATCAGCCCTGGGGCTGCTGACACAGGAGGGGACAGAGTGCATTCACTCTCATTAATATGCTGAAAATATTTGCTCTTCGACATCTGCCATTCTGCATAACTACCTACACAAAGCATCAGCACCATCTGGGATGTCGGGGCGGAGGGGCGCGTGACTGTTTGAAATTCCCTTCCAATTTACTTTTGCAGTTTTCAAAAGCCTTGTTTCTCTTCCGTGATAATCACAGGGAGAAAAATAATTAACAATTAGCCTCTGAGTGATAAAATTACTACAAATTAAGAAACAGTTATGAATATAAATTACAAGTAATTGTGCGACAGGAACGCAGAACAGGCAGAGCTAATGAAACAAAATTAATTGGAGTCACTGACGTGCCATTTTGGTTTATATTTATTTGTGTGGTCCCTTGAGGATCTCACGATGCTTTCCAATACCTGGAATTATAGTTCAAAAGGAAACCTGAAAGTCTACTCTCAAATACACGTTGCCAGTGGAGCATGTCTGGAAGTCTTCTGGGGACACTCAAAAGTGGCAAAGTGTTTTGATATGCGCAAGGCATGGAGGGTGAATTGATGGTGTGGGTTGGCCAGTTTCTTTCTCTTTGGTGTTGTTGGTTTCTTGCTTTTTTGCTTTTTTCTTGTTGTAGGCCAGTTATTTTCTTACTGTGTGGTGATGTCAAGAAAAATGACCAAAACATAAGACCTGACCAAGCGCCACACCAATAAACAGATAATGTGTGCCCATCCCTATAGGCAACAAAGGAATGCAAAGAATTCTAATAGCCCCCCTCTGGGTGATAGGGGGTACCTGGGAAAAGTTGGAAGAAGGAATGAGAAGGCAGGGAAATAGTGTCATGTTTGTTTTTTTTTTTTGGATTTGTTTTTTTTTCCCGAGACAGGGTTTCTCTGTATAGCCCTGGCTGTCCTGGAACTCACTCTGTAGACCAGGCTGGCCTTGAACTCAGAAATCCGCCTGCCTCTGCCTCCCAGAGTGCTGGGATTACAGGCGTGTGCCGCCACCACCACCACCCGGCAGTGTCATGTTTTTTAATGAAAAATTTTAGATAAATTTTATATGTCTGAGTGTTTTGTCTGTTTTCTGTCTTTATGTGACTGTTGCCCACAGATATCAGAAGACAGCATTAAACCCCTTGGAACTGGAGTTATAGATGGTTGTGAACCTCCATGTGGGTATTAGGAATTGAACCTGGGTCCTGTGTAAGTGCTCTTAACTGCTGAGTCAACTCTCTAGTCCTACATTTTAACAAAAAACAAACAAACAAAAAACTATAAGGGAGGGGGAAATGGCGGCACAAGTTGTCCTGAGTATTGCTGGATGTGCATTTTGCTATCATCCCTTTTGACTACCTCATAGATTAAAAAAAAAAAACTTCTATCAATAATCTTTAATCTTCAAATTTTAGCACCTCTGGCAAAACAACAAAAATGTATCAAGTTTGTTGTAAAAAAAAGAAAAGAGTCAGACAGACAGACAGACATAAAAATAGCAAAGAAATTCTAAATATTCTTCACTAAAATCAATAAGAAAAAGGGGAAAAAAAGATTAGAACCATTTTCCCTCTTGCTCCAGAACTCTGTAAATTAATTAAAGGTTTGCAGTAAACTGAGGAGTATTTATTCAAGAAACATGATTGAAGCCTGAAAAGAAAATTACCTTCAGCTGTGTTAGCTTTGAAACCCTCCACAGCCTTGGCACCACAATAAAAGCCAGCAGCCAGGAGGCCTGGGACAGAGCCACCTGGGTTAGAGTTCTTCAAAACCTCTGTCCTGCAGAGCTGGCATGATTTCACCTGTTTGGTTGTTCCCCGCGGACCCAACTCAGAGAGAGTGTCTTTATTTTGACTCTAAGAATTTTGGCGATATTTGTTGAGGACATTTAAAATCCATTGCCAGGCCTGCTGGATGGCTCCGTGGATAGAAGTCCTTTGCCACCAAAGCACAGTGACCCAGTTTGGTCCATGGAACCCATGGTACAAGAAAAGAACAGGAAAGTTGTTCTCTGACCTCTGACCTTCACATACTGTGACACAAAAGCCCTCGTACTCATACACATGCATTGCACACACATGGACTTTTTTTTAAAAGAAACTTTGCAAAGACTAATAGGCCAACCAAAAATATCTAAAGAAACGCTGGAAAATCAGATGTCCATAATAAGACTTGGAAATTGTGTAGTATTGGGAACCTCGAAGTATACACATATGGGGCTGTACCTATGTATATAGTCCAGAATGGCCAAAGAAGGACCTAAATTCTGGGTATGGAAGATCTTGGGGCGTTGTACATGAAGGATGTGTAAGCTAGGTTAGAGTTTCCAACTGTCTGAGCGCAGAAGGTGTGCCCAACACACACACACACACACACACACACACACACACACACTACCCGCACTGGCTTGAAGAGCTCTTGAAGTCTCTCACTGATTAACAGGTAGTGCTCAACTAATTGAGCAAGAGTTCCAGTGGCTACACAGGAGAAAAGACTCAGACTACAGAATTAACTCAGGCAAGTCACTAAACAACACTGCAACACAGTAACAATAACAGAAATAATAGGCGCCAGGGAGTGGAGAGAAAGAAACAATGGTTTCTAGAGTTGCCATATTATCTTGTTACAAATGTACCAAAACATTTTGAGGCCTGCCAAGAAGCAGCAGGCAAGACATATGGGTGGGGCTAGAGAGAATAGTTCCGCGTTCAGAGCACCAGCTGTTCTAGAGTACCTGGGTTCAATTCTAGTACCTACATGGCAGCTAACGACCATGCATAAATCCAGTCCCAGAGCATCTGAAGCCCTCTTCTGGCCTCCAAGGGTACCAGATATTCACATGGTGCATAAACTTACATGCAGATAAAGCTCTCATATACACAAAATAATAATAAAATAAAATTTTAAAACATTAACAATGACTAAGATGTCTGGTCTACAGAGTTTCAGGACTACAGAGAGAAACTGTCTCAAAAAAAAAAAAAATCAAATAGAAGTCCTGAGCTGAAAGTTACAAGTAATGTCTTAAAATGAAAGCCACAGAACTTAATCTTTTATATTTAGTGTAACCACTGATAAGATCATTGGATTAGCTTCAACTCTGCCTATCTTGCTACACACAACCCTGCATTTTATCCATTTGATTTTAAAATCTGCACAAATTTGCAAAAATAGATTTGTCTCCTAAGAGAGTACTTACTTTGAGACATTTGAGAGTTTTGGGGCACCATTAGTGGAACAAAATTCTAAATGTAAGAATAAAGCTGGGTGCGTGGGGAAGGAAGAGGAAGCCGGCCTTTAATCCCAGCACTCAGGAAGCAGGCAGATCTCTGTGAGTTCAAGGTCAACCTTTTCCACAGAGAGGTTTCCAGGACAAGCAGAAACACAGAGAAACTCTACCTTGAAAACCAAACAAATAAGAACAACAACAACAACAAAAAAGAATAATTAAAATGTGTGATTCCCCTACAGGCTTACAAAATGTCCAATGCTTTAGAATTTTTCAATCCAAGCAAATACAGTTCTTAGATGTTCATAGTTTTCTTCATTGCGACTTATGCGCCTCAATTCTTCCTGAAGAGAAATAGAAAATAGTTCTACTTACGACTTGCAATTTCTTCTTAAATACTTTTCAACTTTGTGGTGCTTAAAAATATTATTCTTTAAAAAATAAGATTTACTCAGCTAAAGTTCACAACTTTATGAAAATGCACGATTCGATAAATACTTTATCATACAGCTGTCTATCCACAGCCACAAGTAAAACAGGGAACATTTTTATCCCAGCCTTTGAGTCCATGTTCCTTTGTAACTGGCCCCTGCATTAGGAAGGGCTTTCTGGAGGCACAGAAGCAATAGAACGTATACGCATACTGACAGGGAATTTATTGGATTGACTTGCACGATAGAGTCAGGTAGTCCAACCACGGCCATCTGCATTCTAGCGAAGCCAAGAAACGGATAGATGGCGGGCCGAGAAACTGGGTGCTTCATCAGTGCCAGTCCAGCACTGCAACCCCGTGAGTTCCCTGGAGAGTCACTGGCACTCAGTCTATACTGGAAGGCTGAGGTAGGCGGGCAGGCGGGCTCTTAGGGACATGGATGGCAAGCCTGCTCAAGAGGAAGCCCGGAGGCAGGTGGGTGGGTGCTGCCCGTTCCTCGAACCCCTTTCTGTACCTCTTCTTTGGGGGCAGGTCTTAATCCTCAGTAAATCCTTTCTGGAAATGCCAGCACAGATATGCTCCAATGTGTGTCGCGTAGATGATTCTAACCGCCCCCACGCCGAGCTGACAATCAAGACCCACAGTCACAACCCACACCCTAGTCCCTCAGTCATCGGTAAACCGTCTCTGATTCCTGCCTCTGTGGTTTAGTCTTTCCAGGATGCTCTTCAGATGCAACTCACACTGCATAATGCTGTGTCCGGTTTCTTTCGCTGGGAACACAGCCTTGCAGGCACACGTCGTGTCTGAGGTTTATGCCCTGGATCGTAAGCATTTCATCAACTGTGATGCTATCGCGCGCCACACTTATTTTTATCTCAAGTTTCAAATGTTTATTGCCCACATATTAAAATCATTTTGGGCCGGGCGGTGGTGGTGCACACCCTTTAATCCCAGCACTTGGGAGGCAGAGGCAGGCAGATTTCTGAGTTCGAGGCCAGCCTAGTCTACAGAGTGAGTTCCAGGACAGCCAGGGCTACACAGAGAAACCCTGTCTCGAACCACCCCCCCCCCAAAAAAAACACCAAAAAATCATTTTGCTTTTCTGTATTGATCTAATGTTCAGTAACCTTGCTGAACTCGTTTATAGTCTAAGATAAATTCAGTAGTTTAAAAAAATTTTTTTACTTATTATTTAGTGTGTGTGTGTTTGTGCGCATGCACGTCATGCCATGTGATAGCCAGATAACATCTTTGGTTTTCTCTTTCTTCCATATAAATCCCGGGCTCAATCAACGCTAGCAGGCTTGGTGGCAAGTACCTTTACCTGCTGAGCCATCTCTCTGACCTGATTTTTTTAAGCATGTGCAGTGCATGTGTGGGTATGTAGGGATACGCAGGTAGGTGCGCATGCGCACTGCACAGAGGGCAGATGAGGACACTGGGTGCCCTCTCAGGCTCCTTTGCTCTGATAAAGACCATGACCGCTGGGCGGTGGTGGCACATGCCTGTAATCCCAGCACTTGGGAGGCAGAGGCAGGCAGATTTCTGAGTTCGAGGACAGCCTGGTCTACAGAGTGAGTTCCAGGACAGCCAGAGCTATACAGAGAAACCCTGTCTCGAAAAACCAAGGGGGAAAAAAAAAGGCCACGACCAAAAGCAACTTGGAAAAGGTTTCTTTCACATTGTGGCTCACAGCCACCTCTGGGGAAAGGTTGGAACTGGAACCGAAGCAGGGCAGGAAGCTGGAGGCAGGACCTGGAACAGAGACCAGGGAGAACTGACTCTTGCTGGCTTGCTCGGCCTGCCAGCCTTCTCGCACACTCCAAGGGTGGCACTGCTCACAATGATGCTGGGCTGTCCATAGCAATCACTAATCAAGAATATGTCCCCACAGACTTGCACAGAGCCAATCCGATGGAGGTGTTTTCTCAAGTGAGGAACCTCTTCCCAGATGACTCTGGCTTGTGTCAAGTTGACAGACAGACAGAAAGAAAGAAAGAAAGAAAGAAAGAAAGAAAGAAAGAAAGAAAGAAAGAAAGAAAGAAAGAAAGACAGACAGAAAGAAAGAAAGAAAGAAAGAAAGAAAGAAAGAAAGAAAGAAAGAAAGAAAGAAAGAAAGAAGGGAGGGAGGGAGGGAAGAAAGGGAAGAGAAGAGAAGAGAAGAGAAGAGAAGAGAAGAGAAGAGAAGAGAAGAGAAGAGAAGAGAAAAAAGGAAAGAAAGAAAGTAACCGGGACTCTGGGTGTCTGTCCTCTGCCACTCTCTGTTTTAATTCCTTTGTGACAAGGTCACTCAATGAACCTGGAGCTTGTTGGGTTTTTTTGTTTTGTTTTGTTTTGTTTCTTTGGGTGGGGCGGGGGAAGTTGGCTTGTTTGTTTGCCAGGCTGGTAGGCTGCAAGCACCAGTAATCCCGTCTTTACCTCTTTGCCAAAACTGGGGTCACTCACACAGAAACCTGCTTCCCTTCTTTATGTGGGAGCTGCAGGTCCGACATCAACATAGCAAAGCAATGTAATTGGGTGAGCCAACTTCTCAGCCCCAGCTGGGCGTTTGAAAGGATTTTGTGTATAAATAATTACTCTTTCTAAAGTGAACACCATTTTTTCTTTTCCTATCCATTTTCAATATGGCTTCCTCTCTCTCTCTCTCTCTCTCTCTCTCTCTCTCTCTCTCTCTCTCTCTCTCTCTCTCTCTCCTTTTTCTTTCTCTTTTTGTCTTCTTGAGCTGGTTAAGAGCTCTTAACATGTTGAGAAGACCCAACACGAACAGGTAGGTATCTTAGCCCAGTTGAGACTATTGTTCATAGGCTGTGACATTAAGACACATTTCCAACAACCTATTTTGAAATAGACTGTTCAGCAGATGTAGAAAGGATGTGTGTCATAGAATGATTTTTCTTTAAAAAAAATTTAACTGAAAAAAATTTTTTTGTCCTAAACCGAATTTGATTTTAAGTGTAAATTTTTATGCTGACATTTCAAGGATTTCTATGACATTTGGAGGGGTCATTTGCAGTTGGCTTTATAATTTTTATAGGATTCAACATAATTATTTATGAATTTGATGATTGTGTCTATAATTGAAAGGAACATTTTAATCTTAACATTTTCCTTCTTAATAATGATTAGTTTCTTAGATGGTTCTCTTGAAGATAATGTTCTTTTCCACTGAATGCAATGGTTTTTAATTTTGTTTTGGAACCTCTGGAGAATTGCTTTGCCATATTTCAGCATTTGTGGGGGGGAAATGAAAACTCCATCCTCTGCAGATTCTAATCACTTCCTGGCGTGCATCACGGCCATTCCCGAGTGTATGCTTCTCTTTATAATAATTAACTGACCGTTAGCTGCCTCGTCAGTCAGCCGCAGTTCCCGTTCTTTCTCTTAACCAGGGAATTAATGTTTGCTCAGACAGCAGGGAGACAGGGAAGCAAACAGTATCACCCTCTGGTCCTGATGTGGCCCCGCCCCTATACGGGGCCTCTCTCTCCATCATGGCTGCAGTTAGGATAACTGCACTGTGGTCTCCTCCACTCAGCTCCCAGTTCCTGCGCTACCCACAAGGCAACTCGGCAGAGCACTTGCCTGCCTGACTCACCTCAGAACCTAAACCCTGGCATGCCTCACTGCCCACTTGGATGCCTCTTTGTCCCAACAAGCTTCATCTAAAACCACGAGTTCAAATGCAAAACCCTTAAGAATTTCTACATAAGCCAGGCTGTGGTGGCGCACGCCTTTGATCCTACCACTTAGGAGGCAGAGGCAGGCAGATTTATGAGTTCGAGGCCAGCCTTGTCTACAAAGTGAGTTCCAGGACAGCCAGGGCTACACAGAGAAACCCTGTCTGGGGGAGGGGGAGGGGGGAGGGGGGGAAGGGGGAGGGGGTAGAATTTCTACATTAGGACAATGGAATTGAACCAGATATTATACCACATGAAGGAAAACAGGCACAAAAGACTTCATATACATTATAATCCCATTTTTGAAAAAAAAAAATCAAGTCACATAGTTACGAAACCAGGTCATAGCACTCAATTAAGTGCTATCTCCTGTCAATAGCCGGGAGGCCACTGGAGCAGGTACCAGGTGTCATTTACAGTATCACCCCACATTCTGTCACCAAGGGCTGTCAACAGTCTTCCATAAGCTCCTCTATGAAGCCCCCCAGTGGTAGCCACAACTATCTTGACTATAAATATTTGAGACAATTGCTTCACAATTCCAGCGGGTCTTCCCCCTTAGCAGACCCCTCTGATAAATATCTTTTTTCTCCCCTTTGCTTAAACACTCCATCCCTGTCACCAGATAAAGGCCTTCCATCCAGACCCTGATGCAACCATACTTTTCTCTTTCCGGTCATGAGCCCGCATCTGTCCTTCCTGCTGGTGGTGATGTCTGGAAGCTAGGAGCTCTGCCAACCTCAAGAGATAACATCCTACGATGCAGGCTCAGAGTCTAAAGGGAACAAGAGAAGGGACCATGCTTGGCTGATGTGCTGGTATGTATTCAAGCTGTAACATTCCACAGAAAAGCTAAATTGACAAGAAGCGAGGTCACTGTCCATGCTTTCCTGCAGAGTCTGGGAGGGATATGAAACTGGGCTAAGGCTTAGCTGTGCTTTGTCGCCGGATGTCCAGTAGGAAGTTGTATGGCACAGCGGGAGGTAATGAAATGGTAAGTGGTTCTCAAACTGCAGGACCTCACCCCCTGAGGGGGTCACATAACAGATATCCTGATTATCAGATATTTACATTGCGATTTGTAACAGAAGTAAAATTAAAGTTGTGAAGCAGCAATTAAATACTTTTATAGCGGGGAGGTCCCGACAACATGAGAATTGTATTAAAGGGTCATAACATTAGGAAGGTTGAGGACCATGGGTTTAATTGGGTGGGGCTTAGCACAAGGGAATTAAGCCATCGTGGACATTTATCCTTCCGACAAATTAATACTGATCTCGTGGAGCAGATGAGTTCCCATGAGAATAGATGGTTACAAAAAAAAAAGGAGGAGGAAGGCTGAACCTTTGAGTTCCCAAAGTCTTCCATACACACTCCTGCCATTGTGACTTCACTCACCTCCAGCGCCTCACCAGCACCTAGGGGGACCGTGCTTTGGACCTCCATAACTGTGGGCTAAATGACCTTTTCTTTATAATTTTTACTCAGACACTGTGGCACAGCAGCAGAAAACAATCTAAGATAACCATCACCAGTACGACACAGTAACAACCTCGAAGCAGGACTTCACCAGCAGCCCAGGGACTGAAACAGTATCATGGGTAATGCTGGAATCAGCATTGAGCAGATGTCAGTTGGCCTAGGTTGTTTTCTGTTGCTGTGATTAAAAACACTGACCAAAAGCAACATGGCCACAGGGCTAGCTGATCAAGGCAGTCCTTCCTCCGAGGTTCCCTCTTCCCAGGTGACTTGTTTGTGACTTGTTGATGCCTGAAGCTAATTATGACAGCTTCCCACACATCTGGGTTCCAGAGCGCCTGTCTTTTCTTCAGGTTGGGAGACCTGTAATAGTCAGGAATAGGGCATTTGTTAACAGAGAGTATGGACTGGTGATTTCATGAATGGAAAGAGAAGGCACTCACTCAGACTTGAGGACTTCTAGTCGCTGATTGGCGAAGGGGCAGCTGCTTGAAGCTCTCTTCTAGCAGCTATTCTGAATCTCCATCAATAGTCCACGGTGTCTCCCATAAGTCTGTCAGTTTTGTGATACATTTGAAATTCTGAGTTTTGTGGTCAACAGATGAGCAAAAACACTTTCCTCTGAATTTACATCTAGTACATGGCAGGGTTAACTCTGACCTCCTATTGCTTACTGACCACAAGACTTGTGTTTATCCTATGCTGTTCTTGCTGTGTGTCCCATTAAAGTGAATTAGCAAAACTCCATGATCGTGGACCCACTGTCGCACTTCTCTGGCTATGAAATGAGTTCCTTGGTCAGAAGCAATACTGTGTGGAATACCATGATGATAGATAAGGCATTCTGTGAGTCCATAGATGGCTGTTTTGGCAGAAACATTATGCGCAGGAAAAGCAAATCCATAACCAAAGTATCTACTCCAGTAAGAACAAAACATTGTCCTTTCCATGGAGAAGGTGGTCCAATGCAGTCAACTGCCACCAGGTTGCTGGCTGGTCACCTCGAGGAATGGTGCGATATCTGGGACTCAGTGTTGGTTTCTGCTGTGGGCAGATCTGGCATTCAGCAGCAGCTGTAGCCCGGTCAGCCTTGGTGAGTGGGAGTCCGTGTTGCTGAGCCCAAGCATAACCTCTCTATCGGCCACCATGGCCACTTTGTTCATGTGCCCACGGGGCAATGACAGGGATGGCTGCGGAAAGAGGCTGACTGTCCACAGACCGGGTCATCTTATCCACTTGATTGTTGAACTCCTCCTCAGCTGAAGTCACCTTATGGTGAGCATTTACACAAGACACAAATATCTTCACATCCTTTGCCCATTTGGAGAGATCTATCCACATACTTCTTCCCCAGATGTCTTTCTCGCCATTTTTCCAATCGTGATCTTTCCACGTCCCTGACCATCCAGACAATCCATTGGCTACAGCCCATGAGTCAAGGAACAATCAATCGTACATCTGGCCATTTCTTCTTCCAAACAAACTGTAATACCATGTGTACTGCCCGAAGTTCTTCACTGATTGCACGGTGCAAAAGCTTTAAAAACTGCCACAGTGGTTGCTCTGTGTGTGTGTGTGTGTGTGTGTGTACACTGATCTGTTCGGTTCATGCACACGAGGACACCAGAGTGGGTATTCTCCTCTATTACTCTATTCATTGCTTGCTCAAATGGCCTCACTTATGGCAGAACTGGCCAAATGTCCGGCAAGCTCCTGGAATCCTCCTGTCTCTTCCTCCCAGTGCTGAGATTCTAGCCATGCACCAAGCCTGGCTTTTTACATGACTACTTGGCATCTGAATTCAAGTCTTCATACTTGTATGGCAAGTACCAAACTCCCTGTGCATTCTCCCCACCCGGCCCCGGAAATTGTTTCATAAAACACAGATTTCTATACTAGCATTTGACCTAGGCCAAACCAGAATCCTTCCAGGTCTGGTTTACAGTCCCAGCATGCCTGATGCGCGCCAGGTGCCTTTGTGGACATTATGTCAGTCCTGACAGGTGTTGCACCGTCTGCACTTACAGTTCACTAAGCAGATGTGATAGCTTGGTGCCACATTCGCTGAGCCAGCACCGGAACACAGTCCTTGTGTTTTCCAGGACACTTGCTGCCTGAGTTTTAGTGTGACTGCCCTCCCTCAATCTTCACCCTCTACACCTTGCTCTCCTATGTATAATTCATCAGTCTTGCAAATCCGTCCAGCCGCCTGCTATTGTGTTACAGCAGCCACTGCTTCAGGAAGTGTGGTGAGTGCCCACCTTCACGTGGCAACCACATACCATCATTTATGGAAATGATTACTGACAGGCAAGCTACACATCCCTGCAAAAATTGGTCGTGTTGTGTTGCGTTTTCAGAACCGAGGCTCAGTGTCCTTTACAGATGTGGAGTCGTCACTTCTGGGAGGGCACCATTCCTCTGCAACCTGAGAATCCACACGAATATGTCCTCACTATAGATGGAGCTGGGCAGTCACTTGAAGGCTTGGGTATAAAGAGTGGACACTGTTTGGAGTAGTCTGGAACTTTCTAACTAAGTTCTCATCCTCCGTGGAAACATCACCAAGTAAACATTGTGTTGACTTAGCCAATGCCTCATGCTTGGGTTTGTTCCCCCCCCCCCCCCCCCCCCGAGACAGGGTTTCTCTGTATAGTCCTGGCTGTCCTGGAGCTCACTCTGTAGACCAGGCTGGCCTCGAACTCAGAAATCTGCCTGCCTCTGCCTCCCGGCATGCTGGGATTACGGGCATGCGCCACCACTGCCGGGCCAATGCTTGGGTTCTTTAAACACACCCATCCGCCTGCAGCGGCAGGACCAGGAGGTTGTAGGATGTGATGTGTACAAACATCAGAGAGAAGTCTCCACAAATCCGGAGAAGTCCGAATAAAACACTACATGCTCTATCATTCATGTTCTGTGTGACAGGTCATACCCAGACTTCAAAGAAATTATACTTCTGCAAGAATTGCTAAATTAGGGCTGGAGAGATGGCTCAGTGGTTAAGAGCACTGACTGCTCTTCCGAAGGTCCTGAGTTCAAATCCCAGCAACCACATGGTGGCTCACAACTATCCAAAACAAGATCTGATGCCCTCTTCTGGAGTGTCTGAAGACAGCTACAGTGTACTCACATATAATAAATAAATAAATCTTAGAAAAAAAAAAGAATTGCTAAATTATCTAAAAGGAGCTGGAGAGATGGCTTGCTGCTTCTCCAGAGGATCCGGGTTCTGTTCCCAAGACCTATGTCAGACAGCTCACAGCAGCCTGTAACTCTAGCTCCAGGGGATCTGACTTCCTCTTCTGACCTCCACGAACATTGCACACACATGTATGTACACACACACACACACACACCTAAAAATAAAATTAAAATTTAAAAACAATTTGAAGAACATAAGGAACAGAAAACATTTCTATAATTATAAATGACCCACTGGTTTTGTTCTGTATTTTTGGTTTTGTTTGAGTCAGGGTCTTGCTTTGTATCCTAAGCTGTTCTCAATCCTAATCTGTCATGGCAGATTCAAACGTTAGAATATTATTTGTCAATAAAAAGTAATGACATTTTGACATGTGGTGTAACATGACTGAGCCTTGAAATCTTTCGAAGTGGAATAAACCAGTCCCAGCAGACCACGCGTAGCATGACGCCAACATGTCTGGGGAGAGGGCACCTGTTTGCACCATTTGGCAAACACATGAGAGACAGTTGAATTGTGCCCTTTGAAAGGATGTATGTTACGATACCCACCCGTCTCCTAGCGTCACAAAGCTCCACACCTCTGCTTTGTAGTTTTAGAGTGTCAATGGCTCGTTCCAAATTAGAATATAATGCTAACAATTAGAAGACTCTGGTTGAGAACTGGGTCACTCGGATCATTAACTCCAGGTTAAAGCCCTGTAGTAGGCACTGAACGCTGCCCTTTAAAAGAGCAAGGTTATAAATAGTCTGGCTGTTGTGCCCTCCTGCTGTGTAACATGATGACTGTGTTTCCCTGACATCCTGTCAGATCTGCAGTGGGGATCTAAAGAAAGCTGTCACAAATGCTGCCGTGGCAGCACAAATGTGGCATGGTGGGGAAGGGGAGACCAGAGCAGGGGGCCGTGGTCCTGCACACCAAAGCTCACAAGTCCATTAAAGAAGCAGTTCTCAACCCGTGGGTCTCCATCCCTTTCACAGGGGTCACAGAACAGATGTCCTGCATACCAGATTTTTACCTTCCAATTTATAACAGCAGCAAAACTACAGTTATGAAGTAGCAACAAAGATAATGTTATGGTTGGGGACCACAGGGCCACAAGGGCTGCAGTGTTAGGAAGGTTGAGAACCCACTGAGTTAAAAGATGAATGACAGAGGTCTGTGGCTCCGGTGCAAAGGCTAACCTGCCTTAAACTAGGAAACCCACAAACTAAGGCCCACGCTCTCACACAACAGTGTGTGTGGTGTCAGGCGCAGTCTTTGGGGAGTGTTAACCAAAGTATGCTAAGTGTCAGTGGAATCCTCTCGTGCATAGAGCTCTGACCCAAGCAGTTCCGAGTGTGGTCTGGGACCAGTTCACCCAACTGTGGGAAAAGGTTCTCCAGTGCATCTTCATCCAGAACAGTATGGGAGAGGATTATTAAATAAATTCTGAAAACATTATTATGGAATCCATAAAGAATCTGTGTAAGTTTTTTTAACTGCAATTTAACTTCACCTAATCATTTAAACAACGTACAAAGAAACTCTGTGACTTGCTTTATGAAAGTGCAACCCGACATTAAAATCTTCTGAGAAGAGCCTAATAATATCACGAATTGGGAATATCACTCCATGAACTTCTTCAGGAGGTGGGGTGTTTGTAACAGCACGGGTGTGCTGAGACCAGAGACTGTCTCCTCCTCCTCCTCCTTCCCCCTCCCTTTCTCCTCCTCTCCCCCTCCCCTCTTCCTCTCCCTCTCCCCTCCTCCTCCTACTCTCCCCTCCTCTCATCCTCTCCCCCTCCCTTCCCCCTCCCCTTCTCCTCCTCTCCCCTTCTCCTCCTCTCCCCTCCTCCTCCCTTTCCCCTCTCCTTCTCCTCCTCTCCCCCTCCCCTCCTCCTCTCCCTCTCCCCTCCTCCTCCTCTCCCCTCCTCCTCCTCCTCTCCCCTCCTCTCCTCCTCCTCTCCCCTTCCCCTCCTCCTCTCCTTCTCCTCCTCTCCCCCTCTCCTTCTCCTCCTCTCCCCCTCTCCTTCTCCCCCTCTTCCCCTCTCCTTCTCCCCCTCTCCCCCTCTCCTCCTCCTCCTCTTCCCCTCCCCTCCTCCTCTTCTCCCCTCCCCTCCTCTTCCTCTCCATTTCCCCTCCCCTCCTCTTCCCCTCCTCCTCCTCCTCCCCTCTTTCTCCTCCTTCTTCCTCCTCCTCTCCCTCCGCCTCTTCCCCCTCCTACTCCCCCTCCTCTTCCCCCTCCCTCCCCCTTCTCTCCCTCCCCCTTCTCCTCCCCTCCTCTTCCTCTTCCCCCTTCCCCTCCTCTTCCCCATCCTCTTCCTCCACTTCCTCCTCCTCCATTTTTGAGGCAGGATCTCCCACCAAACCAAGAGCACATCGATTATCTAGTCTTTCCAGTCAGTAAGGTTCAGGGACCCTCTGTGTCAGTCCCTCTTACCTGGCTATCCGGTTGTAGGCACCCCTTCCCTTTTGCCTTCATTCTGGGGATCTGAGTTCAAGCTCTCATGCTTGTGTGGCTGTAAGCTCTTTGCAACAGCTTCCTATTTAATCCCCCCTCCCCCCCACAGTGCTGGAAATGGAACCTAGGACCTCAATCATGCTAGGTAGGTGCTCGACACTGAATGGCAGCCCCGGCTTTGTCGCTGACGCATAGGTCAAAGAGCATGAGCATTGTGTGTACTGAGCCATTCAAGATAGTGTATGGATTTGCCTTAAATTTAGCTATATTTAACCTTTTAGATTAATGCCTTCATCTAATTAGACTAATTTAAATAGGTTAGTTTATTAATTACTCATAAAAATCAATGACTAATAAAATTAATCTAATTAAAAGTAAAAGATTAAGAGCTAATACCTTCTGATCGATCCCTTTTCTTCTTGACTTTGTGGAGTGCCTCTGAATCCCCTTCTGCTGCTCAGCCTCCTTAGATGTTGTCTTCTATTTGGCTTTCTGTTGCTATAACAAAATGCCTGGGCCCTGAGAACTTCATACAGAGAAGAGGTTGATCTTCTCATCATTCTGGAGATCTGTGAGTGGGGCATTAGTGTCTACTGAGACCCTTGGGCTTCATCACGCATAGAGGATGTCATTAAACAGCAGGTGCAAGAGCATGTTGAGCAAGAGAAACAGCTAAGGAAGCAAAAGTTACATTGTAACAGCCAGCTCACTCCCTGACCAGACCACTCTCACCGAAGCAAGTAGTTGTTTCAAGATGAAGGCAGAAATCCCTAGGTTATACAATAATTCCTGAACTGCACTTCTCCTAACACTACTTTGTTGGGAACCAACAGTCCAGCAGTGGGATTTCCAGGAAGCACCATGTGCTACCCCCAGCAACCTTTATACCCAGCTCAGTCCAAACACCGGCAAAGGCTCCCACCAGAAGTTTATTCTTCCCTTTGAGCCTTGTGGAGTTCTCAACGGTGACCTGGGCTCTCTTTGTAGTTTTATTTCCTGATATAGTATTTGTTCTGTGTACCTTTCCATTGTTTCAAACGCCATAGTCTCATAGCACCCATCCCCAGACTCCGTATTAAGGGAGATACCTTAATAACTAAACTCTCATAAACTGTCGCTGGAAATCAAACAGGGCTGTTCATAGATTCATATTCCTTCTACTCTGCTTGTATCTTAGGGGTTGTTTCCAAATCTAATTTGTGCCAGACACCCCAAGATTCAAACAAACCTAGTTCTTCCCCGTCTTCCTAGCTGAAGCTCTCGCTTTCTTTTTAAAATCTGGTTGTAAACTATCAACATCATATAACTTACTCGTCCATGTGTGCCCTGGGAAATCTTATGGTCCTCACTCTTACATCAGGAAACAGCCTTGTCTGATAGGGTTTTTCTAAGTCTGCATTCATTATATAACCTTCTAATCGCACCTGTTCCAGTGGAGTTATCGATGCCGGATACATTAGTAGGCTTATCTTTCACTGTTGGTTGGTAACACGATAACCTTGTTAAGTTTAAAAACCAAGGAATAAGGGGTCAGTGAGATGGCTCAGTGGGTAAGGGTGCTTGTGGCCAAGCCTGATGATGTGGGTTTGATCCTCAGAACTCACATGATAGAAGAAGAGAATTGTACAAAAAAATGGCCGGTTTTGTGTGTCAATTTGACACAGGCTGGAGTTATCACAGAGAAAGGAGCTTCAGTTGGGGAAGTGCCTCCATGAGATCCAGCTGTGGGGCATTTTCTCAATTTGTGATCAAGGGGGAGGGCCCCTTGTGGGTGGTGCCATCCCTGGGCTGGTGCTCTTGGTTTCTATAAGAGAGCAGGCTGAGCAAGCCAGGGGAAGCAAGCCAGTAAGGAACACCCCTCGATGGCCTCTGCATCGGCCCCTGCTTCCTGACCTGCTTGAGTTCCAGTCCTGACTTCCTTCAGCAATGAACAGCAGTGTGGAAAGTGTAAGCTGAATAAATCCTTTCCTCCCCAACTTGCTTCTTGATCATGTTTGTACAGGAATAGAAACCCTAAGACAATAATCAAATTGGACAAGCCAATTGTCTCTGATCTCAAACACACACACACACACACACACACACACTGTGGTGCATACTAAAAATCAATGCAAAAAAATTTAATAAAGGGAGAAGATAAAAATTATAAGGAAGGAAAACCTTTAAAAAGATCAGATGGTTAAAAACACCAGTTCCAGGGTCGGATGAAGGCAGCGGTACATTTGCCAAATGAGGCCCTGACTTGACCCTCCGCTCTGCCAAAAGGAAGGAAAAGGAAAGAAACTCCATTTAATTTTTAATAAAAGCTTTATTAAGACATAGTTCACACAGCATACCATTTGCCCATTTAGAGTGTTCAATTCAGTGACTTAATAGATGCACAGAGTTGTACTCCCATCATGGAGTAATTTTAGAATGTCCCACCTCAGAGAAATTTCAGAGCAGATCAGTCCATCCATAGCCATCCCTACAACGCCCAGCCATTGAGGGGCTGTGGGGCCACCAGTTCCTTTGTGTCTGTATGGATGTGATTTTTCTGGACACTGCCTATAAAGGGAGTCCCACAACATGTGATTGGTAGAGGTAGCTTCTTTTGTCAAACTTGCTATCATCAAATTCCACGCATGTTGTGGTGTTGTCTGTCAGTAGCTAATGGACTGTTAGATATTTTATCTCAACAATAACACATGATTATTATAATATTTAGCCTGTTTTTTCCTTTTGTGTGCTGGGGATCACACCCATAGCTTCATACAGGCTAGGTAAGTAATTCCTTTGCCATTGAGTCCTATTCCCCAGCTTATAGTTAGAGTATCGCAATGCTGAGTTTCGGGTGTGGGTTTTTCAGTTCTCTTGACTACCTGTCCAGACATGGGCTTGCTAGGTCATGTGACAATCCTAGGCTTGCTGGATTTGAGGAACTGCTGGGGTGCTGTGCAGATAAGCTGCACCATCTTATGGCCCCATCAGCCAGGCATGAGGGTCCAGCACCCCACTTGTTATCCTTTTTGATTACAGCCCTCTTTGTGGGTGTGGAGTGGTATCTCGGTGTCTACCTACTATCTACTTTTACTGGGACATTGAGAGCTAGTGGGCCATTACAGGAGACACAAAGGGAGACCTTACTAATCCTGGTGTCATCTGATAGATGAATGCTCCATACACTGCTTCCATTGTCCTTCAGGTCAGTATTTCTCAATTTGTCCTTTTCGTACTCTGTGCCTTCCTTTAAAAAGAAAAAAATATTAAAGCTTAGGCCACCGTGAGAGTCTCATATGTTCCTATCATCTGAGCCTGTTATCTGAGACTTTTTTTTTTTAATTTCAAAGACCAGTAAAATAAATCTGCCAATTTAGTACTGGCTACTCACCAAGAAAAACAAACACAATTTCATCAAAAAGAAGAGACTGAACCTTCAAAAGAATAGAGGAATGATTGCAAGATAAAAGCCGTTACTAAGATGATTTTATCTGCAGATACACACACACACACACACACACACACACCACAAACCATCTCCTATTATGTTTAATTTTTAGCATTAAAATCTGGTATCTTGCCGGGCAGTGGTGGAGCACACCTTTAATCCCAGCACTTGGGAGGCAGAAGCAGGCAGATTTCTGGGTTTGAGGCCAGCCTGGTCTACAGAGTGAGTTCCAAGACAGCCAGGACTATACAGAGAAACCCTGACTCGGGGAAAAAAAATCTTGTATCTCATATGGGGTCGTATGACTCCTCTGCTGGAAACTTACATTGGAATAACATTATTGACACTCTAACAGGCCAGTAGACCTCTGAGATGGGGTAGGCAGATTGGTGAAGAACAAGAAAAGAGATGTTGCCTCAGCCTGAGCCAAGGATATTCTTACAGCCACCTCCAAACCATTTCACGGAGTTTCATCCAGAAAAATACCAGCCCTGTTTAACCAATCTTAATTTTAAATTATCCTTTGAAGGATGTCAAGATCATAAGAGAAAATGCCAATGTGGACTCCGTAATGGATGGATAGTTTGATATGTCTGGCATGTACTGGTCGGTCTCACCCTTCCTAAGGATGGGGCATTAATGCCTGGAGATGTACATAAGGCCTCATAAGTTGTTCTTGCCCAGAAAATTGAAGGAGACGGTAGAGAGGAGATTCAATGCTTAAAAGCACTGGCTGTTCTTCCAGAGAACTGGGATTCAATTCACAGCTCCCACCAGGAGGTCCAGGAGTATCTGTAGCTCCAGTCCCAGGGACTCTGAAGAAGCCCTCTTCTGGCCTCTGTGAAGACCAGGCATGCACATGGTGCACAGACATACACACAGGCAAAACACGAATATGCATGAAATAAGATACAAATCTTTGAAATTGAACCCGAGTTACTCTTTAATGTTTGGGTCTACCAATTTAGAGGGAGACCTAAGAATTTGCCCTTCATCTGAAATGATAATACAAAAGATGAGTCAACAAATACCAACAGGAAGATGATCTACAGACAAGTGGTATAGTAAACGTGGAAAAAGACTGGTACAGTATACAAGAGGTGGTGTGACCTAGTGTGAACTGTGGTAACTTCATGGTTGTGTAGAGAGACAGAGCATCTACCAAAGTGGGGAGAGGAACTTTGGAGGTAGAGTCCTACTTAGTGTGTGCATAGTCTTGATTTCAATCCCAAGAGAAAGTGAGAGGGAGGGAAGGACGGAGGGAGGGAGGGGAGGAAGGACGGAGGGCAGGAAGAAGAATGAAAGTAAAGTAATTTACATACAATTTCACTATTCGATGGTATTTAGGAATGGTTACTGATCTCCTTAGCTGATGAATAGCATATTATTATTATTATGATGATGATGATGATGATGATGTAATTATTATTTGTGTGTGTGTGTGTGTGTGTGTGTGAGAGAGAGAGAGAGAGAGAGAGAGAGAGAGAGAGAGAGAGAGACAGACAGACAGAGACAGAGTTTCTGTGTGACAGCCTGGCTGTCCTGGAATTCACTCTGTAGACCAGGCTGGCTTCAAACACAGAGATCCTCCTGTACCTCCTGTGTGCAACAAGTATTACATTTTTTAAAAAGTCTTTACTAATTACCTCAGGACATGTACATTGAGGTATTTATAAGTCATACGTCTGTGATTGCTTTGAAATGCACAAGGAATAGGGGAGGCACACAACATAAGATGGAGATTCTGACAAGTGTTGAAACTGCAGATGGATCCAAGATCACAATGTAGTTCTTTCTTTACTGTTGTATGTTTGAAACATTAGATAATAAATGTTAACTAAAGGGTCCTTCCTAGGATCAGCACACTTACTGACCCGGGAAGAGGTTCCTGGCCTCAGTGTCAGGGCAGTGGGATGGGGAAATGGGGCTGAAAGTCTGGCATCCCTTCCAAACCCAAGAGACCACAGGGAAGCTCTTAACTACCAGATCAGGGAGGGTGAGCTGGAAAGGGGGAGGGAAGCCTCTGATAGAGCACCTATCAAAGTGGGCAGTGAATGGCTTGTAAGTTCAGAGGAACCATCTTTATCCGGGGGAGAAGGACCACTGCTAAGAGTAAAGCAAAGAAACCCATTGATTACACAGCCAGGACATAATTGACCTCCACAACGAGGGTGGAGATGCCGTCTGATACCCAGGGTACTGCCACAGGCGCCTAGTTCAAAAATTCGATAATGTCAGCCGAACCAGCCTTACATTAAGATTTAGTAATTCCACCTAAGAAGTGGTAAAACAGGCCTTGAAAGGGTTAAACTCGTTCTCTTTGGGAGGATTTATTATGCTTATTTTATGTATATGTGCGGTTTGTTTGCACGTATGTGTACCGCGTGTGTACCATGCCTTCAGAGGTCAGAAGGAAGCTCGGATCCCCTGGAACTGGAGTCGCTGAAGGTTGTAAGCAGAAGACGCAGACGGACGGGGTGGGGAGGGAGGGAGGAAGGGCGGAGGAAGGAGCAGCTCTGTGTGCATTGTGACTGTGGAACTGAGTTTGCTGAGGAGGAGCAGAGGGTCCTAAAGTGTTTATGTAAATGATAGCTGACACTGCAGGGGGTGACGTGAAACTATGCACTTATAGGTCTAAGAAACTCAACAGAGTCCAAGCACAAGAAACAAGAAGGAGGGAACCAGGAGCAAATCTTTAAATAACAAGGAGGGAAGAAAAGCAAGCGAGAGGGCTCAGCAGGTAAAGGGGCTTGCTGCCAAACCTCAGGACCTGAGTTCGATCCCCAGGACCCATGTGGTGAAAGGAGGGAAGGGACTCCTTCGAGTTGTGCGTGTGTGCACGCACGCACACGCGCACACACAAACACACACACAAGTAAATAAGTGCAGTGAGACATTTTTGAGACCAGAAACACAATGTAGTACCTTTAATCCCAGCACTTGGAAGGCAGAGGCAGGCGGATTTCTGAGTTTGAGGCCAGCCTGGTCTACAGAGTGAGTTCCAGGACAGCCAGGGCTACACAGAGAAACCCTGTCTCGAAAAACCAGAAAAAGCACAAACAACAATGAAACCAGAAACCCCAAACCAAAATCTCAACAAAGCACAATGTAATAAAACTGTCAGCCTAGACTGTTACATCTAGCACAGCTTCAAAAGCACAGGAAGGACTTTTGAGACATGAAAAAGCTGACCAAATTCACTAGATCCGCGCCACAAGAAATGTAAAAGAAGGTCGTGGCATGTGGTTCGCTGAAAAGAATGCTTTCCTAGCAGGTGGGAAGCTCTGGGTTCTGAGCTGGAGCGCCTCCTCCCGCCGGGCCGGTAATCATCCTCCATAGCAGATTGGAGGCCAGCTTGGGCTACATACATGAGTCTTGTCTGCGAAAACAGAACAAGTTAATACAAAAAAAAAAAAAAAAAAAATTTTCCCTGAGGAGAAATCTGGACTAGAGAACACTAGAAGTGACAATAATGTAAGAAATAGTTTTGCTTTGTTTGGTCGGTTGGTTGGTTTTTGGTTTTTGGTTTTTCATTTTACTCATTAAAAAAAAAACAAACTTATATGTTTATACATCTACAGCTATAGCTTTAAAAAAACCCAAGTGTGTAGCTGGAAAGATGACTCATCAGGATAAGAGCAAAGACCCAGGTTCAGGTCCCAGAACCCACATGGTGGTGTATGGAGTCCGTAAACAATTTTTGCTTATGATCTCCAATTCCAGAGGGTCCCACCTTGTCCTCTAACCTCCGATGACATCAGGCACACACATGGTATATGCAGGCAAAGCACTCATACACATAAAATAAAGAAATAAAAGAAAAGGCCAGGGGTGGCCATACTTTGGCATTTAACTTTGGCATTCTAGAGGCTGGGTAAAGATGTTCACAAGTTCAAGGCCAGCCTGAGACACAGGATGAAACTTTGTTTCAAAAAGAAGCATTCTCTTTTAAAAATCAGAGAGTGGTCTTTTCAAGTGTGGATATGCTCACAGTTGTGTTTGCAGTTGGCTTTGGAGGCCAGAAGAGATATTGGATCTCCTGGAACTGGAGTTATAGGCCGTTGAGCCTCCCAGCATAGGTGTTGGGAGTGCAGAGAAGTAAACACCCTTAGCGCCCCTGCCAAGGCATCTCCTCAGCGCTGTACTGTTGTCTTTGAACGGGATGTGTGGGAAGAATCCTAATGTTTATGCTGGATATAGAAACTTTTCATGGAGCGCATCAAGAAGTGAGTATTCCAAGCTCTGTGGGTCTTAGTCTTAGCCACAGTTGCTCAAATCTGTCCTCACAGCTCGCAAAGATGTTATACTTCGGTTTGGTTCCTGAACTCTAGTTTGAAAACCCTTGACACACGCTGTGACCAACAGTTCATTAAAACGGAGGTATAAGTAAGGCCAAAGTGATCGAACACACTCTTAAAAAATACTCCACGGATTCTGGAAAAGAGAATGTGGCTTCTGTTCCAGGCTCCGGCCACAATGAAACCTGTAACAGGAGGCAGCAAGGCACCACAGGCCCAAAGATGGACAAACTAAATGGAAATATTTCTTGGCCGCACAATTCAGCTTGGTGCCTTCGGGAGTCAGTGGTCCGAGGGAATTTAAAGTAGAAAGCCCAGGAATAGGAAACCCGCCCTGATCTCAGCACCAGAGACTCAGGAAACCTCACATTTTGGCTGACGGTCGATGGATGACGTGTTTGTACGGAAGAGCAGAATGGAGCCTTTTTTTTTTTTTTTGTAAACAAACGCAATGTTTGACCTTGAACTACATCATTTTTTTTTTCTGATACGAGCTGCTAACTGGTTCGGGCTGTTGTCATGGTTACTCGCAGGCAGCTATTGGCTGTGATAGTGAAGAGCCCGGCTGAGAGAGAGAGGTGGGGAGGTTCGTGTTGAAACTCTCCCTGCGTGTTCTATTGCGTGGCCTCTCTCGAAGCAGCACTCTGAAAAGGCAATGCCCTTTTGAATGAGTGTGCAATTTGTGTTTGGTAACTGCCCTGCCTGACGAGGATTCTTTGAAGACGCGTTTTTACTTTTTTTTCTCCTTTAAACCTGATTTGTATTAGGTTAATATATGGAATATTTTCATTTCATATTTGTTTACTTTTCTCTTATCTTTAAATTGATTTTATGTAAAACAGCATCGTGCCATCAATTTTTGTCTACTGACCCTTTACAAAAATCCGCGTGGTGGGCTGTTTTCAGTCAGTTTTAATCTTTAAGCAGGCATACTATCCATCAAGTAATTGTTGTCAAGTATACACTAATTTTTTATACTGTCTTAGAATATAATTGAAATAAAAATCAATACATTTTGCAAGAATGGTAACATTGCAGTCATAAACTTCCTTTTGCTCATTATGTGAACCTTCTATGCAACTTCCCCATTACTCTCCAGTGGCTCTCTACTGGGGGCTCTGAAATCCCAGACCCTCTGGATTTTGACTCTTTAAATCTGAAGGGAGAAAGGAAAGAAATTAATAAATACCGAGTGTGATCTGATTTCCCTGAAGAGCCATAGAAATTGCTTAAACTAGCACGTAACAGATTCAAGGCAGATTCAAGGCCCTTCCGGGAGGGTTAAATCGGCAGAATTGTGTTGTGCTGAATTCAGAAAGGAAAGAAAAACTGTTATTGGAGACAGCATTTGTAGAGCTCCCTACACATACGCCTGGCAGTGCCCTTTGCTGAGAAAAGGGGCAATTGGAGAGGCCCAGCTTCAAGCAGAAAGACAAGAGACTTAGCCTTAGATATGCTGAGCTGGAGACATTTTTAAACTACCGGAGCAGTATATATCAGTATCTTACTCATCCACCATCAGAGAGGCTTCCCCTGCAGTAGACGGGTGAACGAATACAGAGACCCACAGCGGGACACAGCGCAGAGTGAGAGACCGGAAACGCTCAGTCCTGCACGGGAGGTCTTCACTAAATCTCTCCCTTCAAGGATCGAGGAACCAAAAAGAGCAGATGAAAGGACTGTAAGAGCCAGTGTAGACGGAGAACGCTAAGAAAACCATACCGTCCAGGTACAAGAGGACTGATGCGCTATGAGGCTATGAGCGCACTGAGACTGCGCAGAGGCACACACATGACCTGAGGGATCTAACTCAGATGAGGTGCCGGGACTGAGAGGAGCAGTGGGCACAAGCCCCACCCCTAACACAGAAGCTGTCTTCAGGTGACAACTGCTCACAAAGGAAGGCTTAGCTTTCTCCAGTGGAGTCCCACGGGCTATACAAACCACACATAAGGGCAGGCCCCAAGGCCAGCTTAACAGCCAACACAAAATGATCCCGGGGTGCTTTGGAGATTACTTATTTCCATAATGTTATTTTTGGGCAGTTTTCATTTTATTGGTTTTTGCTTATATATTATGGTTTCTTTTTCGTTTGTTTGTTTTGTTTTGTTTGTTTTTTGAGACAGGGTTTCTCTGTATAACAAGCCTTGTCTGTCCTGGACTCAATTTGTAGACCAGGCTGAACTTAAACTCATAGATTTCTGCCTGCCTCTGCCTCCTAAGTGCTGGGATTAAAGGCCTGAGACACCACAACCAGCATCTATATTATGGGTTTCTGATTTTGTGTTTTTATGGATTTTGTGTGCGTCTCTGCATGGTTTCTCCTTCCCAATTGTTTGTTCCTTTGCTTTCTATTCTTCTGTCTTCTTGTTTTATTTTGTTAACTTGGTTGGTTGTTTTCTACGAAGAGAGAAGAAGAAAGTATGGAGGTGGATAAGTGGAGAAGATCCAAAGATGACAAGGGACAACTGTGATCAGAAAGAATCTATTGTATGAAAAAAATATTTCCAAAAAAAAAAAAAAAGATCCAAGCAGAGAAGAAAAGCAAAGATGTAAAGTTGAGAATAGAAGCTTGGGCTAGTGACATCAACTTGGGAGTCAATACCACATGACAGGGCTGAGATGAATAAAGATCTATAGATTAAAGGAAAATTCAGAATGGAGTTTAGGACCAAGAGCCTTAAGGAATCCTGGCATCCAATAGCCGCAGGAGGCTGGGTGGTGACAGTTCATGCCTTCAATCCCAGCACTTGGGAGGCAGAGGCAGGCAGATCTCTGAGAGAGAGCTCCAGGATGGCCAGAGCTACCCAGGAAACCTTGTCTCAGGGGTGAGTTTTGGGGGGAAACAACAAAACATCTACTGGGTGAAAGTTTCAAACAGAATGAACAATAGTGAGGCTGTGGGCAGGCAGTCCTGCTGTGAACTGCACTGCGGTCCTGCCACGGAAGCTCTGTGAAGTTTGTGAATGTACTGGGAGTGGGTGAAGCAACACGCAAAGAGACAGAAACCATAAACCAACACCATAAACCAACAAGCAAAGATAGAAACCATAAAACGAATCATCTTCTGCTGACTTAGTGCTAAGGAAGAAGGAGAGATGGGGCTATCAAAGAGAAAGCCAAACAGGGTGGGCCTTTCTGAGTTGTTTGCTAGATTTCTCTTTACAGAATGATTTTTTAAAAAAAGTCATGGGCAGAAGCTGGTTGAAAGGGAATGGTTGAAACCACAGCCGGGTGAGGAGATCATCCAGGAACGCTAGGAGTGGAGGTCCCGTTAACAGGATGGAGGTGCAGGAGGCAGGCAATTCGTCTATAGGACATGGAGCGCTGGAGGCTGATGGCTTCAATTAAAGAAGGAGAGGGGGTAAGATCAGGAAAGGACCAGAGGTTTGAGGAAAACACAACAGCCATTCCATAGAGACGGAAAGTGCGGAAACCAGAGAAACTGGACGAGGACTTCCAGGCAGCATTGTCTACCGGAGTGGGTGTGATTCATTAATGAACGTGCTTCTTCACGGCCCTAATGGAAAGACTCCCAAAAGCTTGCTAAAGCTCCTGGTAATTATTGTCACTGCAGACAGCACGGCACGTTTAAAGCACTTTTTCTTCACGTAATGTATTGTGTATAGTCTCACTCATCACTTTCAAATATCAAATTCAGAGCGCAAGAAAGGAGAGTCAACCAAATCTAACTCTTTTCTTCTTCACCGTTTAAAAGGAATGTGACAGAGTTTCTAAAACGCTGAATAATTTTTGAAATGTCCAAAAAAATACTAATCTCCGTATTAGCCCTTGGAATGCCAGTGAGGGTTGGTAACAGTGGCCTTTGCAAGATGGTCTGGGGAAAGTGTTAGCTAAGAGAGTTCATGGCTCTGTGGTCTGTGAGGAATAAAGAACTTGTTAAAGGTGCGATTAAAGAGGATAGTATTCAGGATGAAATAAATCTTAGGTCCAGAAGCAAAATAGCTATGCTACATTGAAATAATGACATATTGACAGGGGCCTTGTCAAGTCACCGAGGGCTACACAGGAGTTCATTTTGTGTGTCGGTTTGACTATACTAAGGACATTAGGGCATGCTGTGGTCATGTCCCAGAAGACTGGCTCCCAGTGTGGCAACATAAAGAGGTAATGACACTTATGTTGGACCCCAGATCTGAAGAAATGTGTTATAAGAGAGTGATGTGATCTCTGGATTCCTCTCTTGGCATCCCATCGACCTATGACCTCTCCCTCCTGAGCATACTCCTCCCATGACTCCACCCATCATGGGGCTGATACAGCCAAGGAGACTCACGTGCTGCCTGGATTTAACCCTCTGAAAGGAAGTCAGGTAAACCTTTGGTCTTGATAAACAGCTCTGTCTTGGTCATCTTGTTATAGAATCAGAAGATGGGCTAACAGTCGGTTTCCAAAAGGGCCAGGATAAAAGAAAATGGAAGAGGAAAGCCAAACTCTGTTAATCCCATAAGTTAGGACTGTTGGTAGCTTTTGTAAAGTGTGATTTGCAGTTTTGCTCTTAAATAATTAAGTCTAGACAGATATATTTATTTATCAAGTTTTAAGGGCATAATAACTGGGCAGTTATTACTCTATTTTCATCTTCTATTCTGGCTGCCTCCCAGCACTTTAAGGCTTTCTCTGATCCAGGTCTTTTTCTCATGGTGTCTCTTAGACTCTCTTCCCGTGGCTAATCTCGACTTCCTCTCTCTCCTGCTCCCTCCCCTGGCTGGGAGGAAGTCCTGACCTATTCTCTCCCTGGATCACTCATTGGCTGTTCAGCTTTTATCGGCAAATGAGAGAATACATGGGGAGCAATGCTCATACGTCATTGAGACAGGAGATTCTCAAAATAAGGTTTGCAGCCAGATATGGGGGCATAGACATCAGCATTTGAATAATACAAGGATACTCTTTACACAGTGCACAATAACACTATGCCATAAGTCGTTTACTTTCTCTTGCCCTTAGACATCAGAGCCCCTGACGTGAGTGACTTCAGACTTCAGGGTTTGCCCTAGAGCCTCCTTACTTCAAGCTTCATGCCTGGACTGGATTACCCACCTCACATTCTGTGGCCTCTAGCTTACAGGAAGACATTTGTAAGACTTCTAGGTTTCTACAGACATGTGAGCAAATTCCCCAAATAGGCCTTGTAGTGGCTATTCCTGGTTGTCAACTTGACTATATCTGGAATGAACTACAATCCAGAATCGGAGGGTTCACCTATGATCCTAATCTGGAGGCTCAGAAATACAAGTTTCTGACCTGGATTTTGGCATGGAGATCTTGAAGCACAGTGGCTATGAATTCCAGAAGATTAAGACAAGCAGATCTCTGAGTCCAAAGTCATCTGGGATTAAAGGCACAGTGGCACACGCCTTTAATCTGGGCCACACCCTCTGTTGGAGACCTACATTAGGACACTGAAAGAAGGAACACTCACTCACTCTTCTTTGCCTGCTTGCCTTGAGCAACTTCTAGATCCTTGGACTTCCATCTACAGCTGCTGCTGACCATTGTTGGGGAGTTGGGCTATAGACTGTAAGTCATCTACAAATTCCCTAACTATATAAAGACTATCCATACATTTTGTGATTCTAGAGAACCCTGACTACTACAGGCCTCCTATATATTCACATACACTCTGTTCTGTTTCTCTAGAGAATCCCAAAACAGGCTGGCCTGACAACAAGGCAGTGAGATTATCCAAGAGGGGGAATAATGAATGCTTCAGGCAAGCCTTCTGGTAGAGATACAGAACATAAGAACAAACACAGACTAAATGGAAGTAGTTGAGATGGACCAAAATTTATTCTGTCATTTAAATTCTCAATACTGGGAGGTTCCTGTCTCTTGGGCTTTTGTAGAGAGAAGCAGCCAAGAGATCTTTTGCCAGACGCTTTCATGCTAAATAGTGGGGTAGTGTCTTCATGGTTGGTGACTGGACACTGTTAAAAGGGCTTGATCCTTTCTGCATTCAGCTTTTTTCTACCTTCTCTGAGGTGGGAGCATGTGTGTGTGGGGGTGGGTGTGGGTGCATGGGTATGTGTGTGTGTGTGTGTGTGTGTGTATACATATTTGGGTGTGTCGGTTCCTATGCATATGTGTGCAGAGGACAGAGGACAACTCCAGGAGCTTCCCTCAATCACTCTCCAGTTAATCTATTGAGTCTCACACTGCACCTAGAATATATTGCTAGACTAGCCAGCTAGCAAGCCTCAAAGACCCTTCTGTCTTTGTGCCACCCCGTCCCCAACCCCGCACTGGGATTACAGTCTGGATAAAAGAAACAGCTCTCACCTCAAGGGAGTAAAGGATACGGTTTATGGAGTGTATATGAGTGACTATGGCCCAGAAGCACAGACTCAGATTACCCCCAAATTCTGTGTTCTAACAATGAAGCAGTTTAACGGGTTCTTACTATTTTATAGAACAGAGGACACTGTGAACCAAGGTAAGTTTTAAAATATGTTGGTGGGAGCATCAGAGAGGCAGGCACATAGAAACAGGAGAGGTTTTTCTATGGGTTCCAGATGCTGTCTGCTGATATTCTTAGCTTTTTGAGTGGTAGGAGCTAGTGGTTTACTAAGCTAATAGAGTCCAAAAAGGCCTTTTATCTATTAGCATGTAATTGACACAGAGGGTGTCAAGGAACGGCTGCTCTGAAAAGTCAGAACTTAGCCCTAAAAGTTAGTCTCGGGACCCGCACAGAGTCTCAGTCTAGCCACAGTGCTGAAGTTCTCATCAACCAATCAGTTCCTGTAGACATGACTTTCTTTCAGGAGTTTCACTCACAGCCGGATGTGGCATTGGGGGATGGGCGGATTTTCATTCACAGTACCTGCTATTGTCCAGCCATCCCATTTTGTGCATACGCAGGCCTCATATTAGAGGTTACAAGGTTCCTCATAGCTTAGAGGCTCATTCTAGGGTCTGGTGTGGAGAATGAGAGGCTGAATAACGGGCAGGGCGGCAGTCATCAGGAGAGAGGAACCGCTGGCAGCAGTCATTAATAAACTCCTGGATTATATCAAAACTACCAGCCATCATGGTCTGCATCTGACCTTTTTTTTTTTTAAACCTTATATATCTTAAATAGCATTTACATGTGGCATAGTAAATAGAATTATCATACCTAAAATTAAAACGAGCAAGAGCACAATCTGGCCTAGTAGGGACCTCGCTGGTTAATCAAGAAATCCTCCACACATTTCATCATGTTTACTTACCAAATCTGATGATATGAACACGCACTCGCATGCACACACACACACACACACCGCCATGTCTACAGTGAGTTGTACTTCATGGAACCTTTGATGTCCAGAGCACTTGAAACAGTTCCCTATCCTTTTTTTTTTTTTTTTTCAGTTCTCTATCCTTAAACGCTAGTCTCCATTCTGGCCTGTTTGAGTCCACGGCATTCACCTCATGTGGAGAACCAGCTTCACTTCTAGTAAAGATTGGGCTTCAGTGTCTGAAGCTCTGTAACTCTTATTTGCAGGTGCTGGCTTGATCTGACCTACTATCCTGGTGGTGCACCAGATCCCAGTGTGGGGAACTAAATGGGCAGTTACATGACAGGAAAAGAAAAACCTCAGAATGCAGTAGAGAATCATTCTGAGTCCCTTTCCAGATGAACCGGCCCTGTCCTGTGGACCAGATAGTATCATGGCAAGATAGAGACAAGGAAGGGATCAGTCCTGTGAGAAGTTGCTATTCCACAGGGTTTGTGAGGATAACCAAATGTTATTTCTCATTTCACAGTCAGAGAGGAAAGTGGACTCCTTCCAATAGGAGTTATTATGCAATACTGCCCACCTGCTTCCCATTGTCAGAACGTGGGCGTTGTTTACTATTTTTCCAATTCCATCTAACTATACTATGTATACTTTAAGGATATATTTCATCAGGGTCCCTTAAGGTACAATGTCTCAAGTTACCTGCACTAAGAAATGCTGGCCATTGTCCCCACAGCTACCTAAGGTTTCATCAGTATTAACATTATCCACAGTCCTTGTTGAGTTAAGTAAGGTACAGGCTTGTGGTGATTTGAATAGGAAAGGTCCCCATAGACGCCTATGTTTAAATGTGTGAGCGTGCTGGGCCGTGGTGGCGCACGCCTGTAATCCCAGCACTCTGGGAGGCAGAGGCAGGCAGATTTCTGAGTTTGAAGCCAGCCTGGTCTACAGAGTGAGTTCCAGGATAGCCAGGGCTACACAGAGAAACCCTGCCTCAAAACAAAACAAAACAAAACAAAACAAAAAAACAAAAAAACAAAAAAAAAAAAAAAAGAAGAGATAAATGTGTGAGCATTAGAGAGTAGTGCTACTTGGGAGGGGTTAGGAGGTGTGGCCTTTGTTGGGTAAGTGTGACCCTGGTGGAGAAGGTGTGTCCCTGGGAGTGGGCTTTGAGATTTCAGAAGCCCAAGCCAGGCACAGTGGGTCTCCCTCTTCCTGCTGCCTTCTGACCGGGTTTATTTGGCTTACACTTCCACATTGCTGTTCATCATTGAAGGAAGTCAGGGCAGGAACTCAAGCAGGGCAGGAACCCAGCAGCAGGAACTGAGGCAGAGGTCACTGAGTGGTGTTTCTTACTGACGTGCACTCCTCATGGCTGCCTCAGCCTCTTTCTTATAGACCTAGTCCACCATCCCAGTAATAGTAGCAAGGGGTTGGGCCCTCTTCCATCAGTCACTAATTTAAAAGGCGCCCTCCAAGTTTGCACATAGCCTTATCTTACGGAGGCAGTTTCTTAGTTGAGGTGCCTTCCCCTCGGATGACTTTAGCCTGTGTCAAGTTGACATAAAACTACCTATCTAGCACAGCGAGTGCAGATAGGGCTCTGCTGCATTCAGGATGGAAGCCAAGAAAATTCACTTCATATACAGAAGCTTGAAAATGAAAGATCTATTTTCTGAGCACTCGGGGAGGCGGCTAGTTCAGGATCTGAACCGACTCCCCCGAGGAAGACTGTACAACGACATTTCTAAAGCATGGGAGAATGAGTGAGGATCTGGGGGGGAGGGGCTGCCGTGTTATCTAATTGTATTTGACATTATGGGTAAATCACGGGAGCACCTGTTGGAGACTGAGCCGCATCCAGGGTCCCTAATTCATTCTCCTAGACATTAGGTCTAGAGCTCAGGATGATAAGGGGACAAAGGAGCAGGCCAGCTGCTGTGAACAGCTAATTAGGGCAAAATGAACAGGTATTTAGGGCCTAACAGGCAATTAGTTATGTATTTTTGCAGCTTATGCACCATGGTTTAGATAACAGCAATTTCTATATTCTTTACTGGTTAACAGACAATTAAGATATTTGGGGAAGTGGGATGGGTGTTTGTTCCTAGGTCTGGGAACATGAACCTGTTTGACTCTGCCAACAAGACAGAGAAGTTATCCTTGAGGTGTGTGGACTCAGAAAACTGTTTATAACAGAAGGTTCAGCTATAGGGAAGTCCCCAGCTTCCCTTGACTTTAGTTTCTCCCTATGATTAAATGGAGTCTGAAAACAAAATGGTAGTACGTAGAATAAGTTTCTTTTGCTTGTTCCCAACAGTCTCAAACTATAGGGTCTCCAGCCATCCTTACAGGACAAGCAAGCATCAGGACAGGTGGTGCTGTGCCTTGGAAACACAGGGAGCTGCACTGGTTGGCCAGCACACCCCGGAATTTATTGTAACTTATCATCTGCAGTTTCAGTGGCAACACAGCAATTAATTGATTGGACCAGGTAGAATTCTTTTTGCTTTCTTAGTGGGAAAATTTTCTGCTGCTTTGAGTACAGGGGCTGTGGCTGTAAAAAGAAGTATTCTAAAAAGGGAATTCTCTTGGGTAGATTTTTAAACTGGGACTCTGTTAGTCCAAAATTATATTGAATAATAAGAGAATTTCTTCTTGGAGGTAGTGAAAGATGTAAACCTTTTCGGGGGGGGGGGGGGTTGGGGTTTTTTTTTTTTGGTTTTTTTTTGGGGGGGGTGGGGGTTCAAGACAGGGTTTCTCTGTATAGCCCTGGCTGTCCTGGAACTCACTCTGTAGACCAAGCTGGCCTCTTAACTCAGAAATCCGCCTGCCTCTGCCTCCCAGAGTGCTGGGATTACGTACACCGCCACCACCACCAGGCTCGATGTAAACTTTTTCAAGCATAAAGAGTTGGTTAAGTTAAGATGGGAGGTCTGGGTAAGTAAATAAGCAGGCATAACAAAAGGCACGGCTAAGAAAAGAACATTATACAAAAGTTCCTAAGATCAGCACTGTACCTATTATCTAAGGGAAAAATCCTAAAATAAATTTTAGAGTTTGCAGGAAAATTCTAGAAGATATACACACTCATACAGATGAGTTAGAGTTCAAGTATATTTACTTGTAGTTCTTGATTGATGAGGTAGAGGAAAGTGAATATTATCCGATCTTTCTGAAGCCCACATGGACGTGTCCTAAGGAAGAGCTGGTACACGTTCGAGATGAGAAAAATAAATCCAAGCGTCTGTCCACGGAAGTTTCACAACACAGGAGGTTGTTCAAAGTACCTGATAAGGTACTTTCCAGTGAGACAGGAGAGTCTTTGATGCGGTGTCTTTTCCAATAGACAAAACCCACCTGGTTTTATTTCGTTTAGTTCTCTGTGTCCCAGGGGCTCGCTGTGGAAAGATCCCTGAGCTAAAGGCTTGGCAAGGTCACAAGAGAGACATCAGGAAAATGAAGAATTGTAGATCTGAGGAGGAATGCCAGGGGGTCTGGGGGCAAACAGTTTCAAAGGCAATAAAAAGACTAGATAAACAAAACCAAACCAAAATGCCTTTGGAGTTCTAAAAGTGAGCAGAATACAAAATACAAGCAAGATAGCTTGAATACAAAAACGCCTTTAGAGACACAAAAGCAAGCCGGACCAGAACACTGTCTAAGCAAGCAAAAGTGGGTAAGTCAAAAACAAAACCCTTTCAAAACAAACCAGCAAGTACCCAGGAAGGATCCTAAACTGCAGCTCAGGACAAACCAATGGACCACCAACAAAATTTAAAGAAATCTGGAAGAAGGGCTGATTTTCCACTAAGAAGGCAATGAAGGATGTTGAACAACAGGAGAGCCTTGGGCAGGTACCTCGAACCACTCTGGTTGATTCCTTTAGTGGAAAAAATAAATAAATAAATAAATAAATAAATAAATAAATAAATAAGATTGTCCCTGGGGCCCCGTGTTGGGCTGCCAGAACTGCCCATGATAGAAACAGCTCTCATTTCAAAAGAATAAAAGGTACTGTTTATCCTAGAGTGTGTTGGGCCTGGCAACACAGACTCAGATTACCCTAAAATTCTGTGTTCCAATAGTGAAGCTTCTTCAACAAGTTTTTATGGTTTTATAGAACAGAGAATAAAGTAGAAATTTCTGGTTTCTTTGGAGACTTGGTTGTGTCATGTGATGTTTGTCTGGAAACTGATGTTTTTGCTGAAGCAGACCCATGGGAGGATGTTTTGTTGTGAACAGACAGGAGGTGTTCTTCCGGAAACTACCTGGAAAGGGGGCATGTGATTTTTTTTTTTTTTTTTTTTTTTTTTTTTTTTTTGCTAGAGCGGATTCTTGAGAGGACACGTGATGTTTGGAAAGAGTGTAAGTAGAACAGTGGGCGGCAGTGTGGCATTTGGTTTGCCTTGCCTTCTCTGATCACCACTTGTCCTAATGTCATAAAGAGAAATGCGCCAAAGAAATTCTGATGGTATTCCAGTGGCATCTTGCTACTTCCATGAGCTTTGGCTGATGGGCAAAGCCTCAAGGTTTCCTCTGAATTGAACTGCTGTTGCTGATTCATGAATGGTGTTCGCGAGTGGATTCAGCTACTACTGATGATTCGTGTGAATGAACTGCTGCTATCCAGACAACAAAGACTGGAATATAGATCCGAAGAACTATTTCTAAACAGTTGCACATCCTCCTTTGCCCTATAAACCTTTCCTTTCCATTACCTGGTGGGCTAGAAGGGAGGTTAAAACATTTAAGATCCCTTATCAAAGTAGGTTTTGAAAAATCTAAGCCTACAAGAGAATATTTTAAATCGGGGCAAGTTTAAGTTTTTATAGTTTTACAGAACAGAGAAAGTAAAACATCAAGGCCAGTTTAAGATACATTTGTGGGCAGATCCAGATCCCACCCCATCATCGACCCCAGCTATGAACATCTGAAGCATATGAAGGGACCAGTCTTGTACATCGAAAGCTGCAGGATCTCCATGACACAGGGCAAAAGCAGGATGTCTTAGAGGAGACCTAGTGAAGTTCCAGTATTGATGCTGTAGCAGAAACCAGGGGCCTCAAATCAGACCAATGGCTCATTTACAAATGCAATGAACATTTACAAGTAAAGATGTAACAAAAGGGTAGACTGTGGGACACATTGTGGCACAGTACAACTTCTACAACTACATTTGTGTTTAATTTATATTTTGGGAGATGGGGGAAGAAGAGTTGCAAGGGTGAAGGGCAGACACAAAGGGATAGGGAGATGTAAAAGTATCTTTTATTTTCCTGATGTAGCTGTCATCTCAGAGGTGAATTAGCTCACCCTTTCTGAACTCTGGCTGGCTGGTTCAACTCAGCATTCTGGCTAATTTTCCTCTCCAGGATGACTGATGCAAACTGGCTACTCTTGGCCTCTCATTGAATTGCTCTGTTTGGCATCAAACTCTAGCAAATTCTCTAATCTTCTGGCGCCTTATTCTCTGGCTTCAGCTTCCTCTGGGGCACGGAACTGCATGCACTCAACTCAACTGACTGAACTGAACTCAGAGGAAGTCCACTCAGTCAACTGCCCTTCAATTAATTAGACGTCACTTTCAAACATGGCCCCTCCTTCTACAAACTAACTTTACCTTAAAGATAGGTACTAAGGATGTGTCTATATTCCAGCCAGAGGGATTAAAGGTGTGTGGCTTGTCAGAATTTCCAGTAGGATCACATTCCAGTACGATCACACAGATCTGTGCCTTTGAATGTGCTCCCTTGCCGTAGCAACTGTGTGACTGGATTAAATTCCTCTATAGGGAGATGAGTGGAATTGAGGTGCATGGTGTGAAATTCACAAAGAATCAATAAAAAGTTTAAAAAACCAAAAACATTGGGTGAGAACACCAGAGAGGCAGGTACATGGGGATGGGGGGAGGCTTTTATACAGGATCAAGATGCTATCTGATGACTTTCTTGGCTTTTGGATTGGTAGAAGCTGGTGGTCTGCTAAGCTAATAGATTCCAAACAGGCTTTTGTTTCTATAGCATTCCGTCTCTCTACAATACTGAAATTCTAATCAGCCAATAAGTTTCTATAGATATGAATTCCTTTCAGGGGTTTTCACTGAAGCCAGATGCAGGGTTTTTATCCCCGTTCAGGAATTTTCATTCACAATAGGCACACCCTCTCACGCCCAGCCTTTTTCTGTGCATACAGGTGATCTGAACACAGAGACTCGAGCTTGCTTTGCACACTGAACACTTCAATGGCTGATCCATCTCCCTAGACCCAAGACCCCTCTCTTCACACATGCACATCTCTCTTCTTTTATGCAGGTTCAACACAAGTTTAAGTAAAAGATCAAGCATCCAGGTCAGATGGTTCCCATGCTATCCAGTCATTTGCCCAATCCAGCAATGGCCTAGGAATTATATATCAGACTCTTACACACATAAATATCCATAGGCCCTTCCAGTTCTGTCACTGAAATGTCTCTCACATCCCCACACCTTGCTGTCTGTCTGGCGCTATGTACACAAATGCTAAATTCTGAACCCAAAGATCTGGTTGCCTTCCAGAGAAGAGAATTCTCACGTACACTGGTCTCGGTTGTGTCAACCTTGATCCCCAGTTTACAGTTAATTGGTTAATAAAAGGCTAGAATCTGTGATTAGACGGTAGAGAGAGAAAGGTGGGACTTAAGGATAGAGTGGGGGGGGGGGGTTTCTCAGGAGAAACCAGGAAGAAGAGAAAGAAAATGGAGAGAGCCGGAGGTATCCATTAGACAAGGTGAACCAGGAGCTCCTGGCCGAGAGAAGTGCCCCATGGGGACCAATTGATGGGGTAGAAATAGCCCCCCCCCCCCCCGTGAGACTCAAACAGCGAGTAACATGGGGAGTGCGTCTGGGAAAAAGCCAGCCTACCATAGAGGAATAGTTCCAGGTAATTGCTCGGTAATTGTGCTGAAACTGATTAGATGAATCAGTAAGACTCTGACTCAATTATTAGCAGCTGAGTCATAATAAGAGGGGTTAAATAACCTACAACCCCCCCCCCCCCAGTCCCTGTCTGTACCTTCATTCATCACAGATGCTCTTGTTCAGCTGCCATCACCTCTATAGTGCTCTCTGCCACAGTTGTGGCCACTCCCACATCTTGAGTACTGCACAGCTAAGGATCTTCCTCAGTGCCAGTCTGATCATTCCAGCTTACTGCTGAGTCATGCATGCCGCGGCCTTCTACAGAAACCACAAGCTCCTCCTCCTGCTCCTCCTCCTCCTGCTCCTCCTTCTCCTGCTGCTCCTCCTCCTCCTGCTGCTCCTCCTCCCCCTGCTCCTCATCCTCCCTTTTTTTGTTTGTTTTCTCTGTGTAGCCCTGACTATCCTGGAACTCTCTCTGTAGACCAGGCTGGCCTCGAACTCAGAAATCCACCTGCCTCTGCCTCCCAAGTGCTGGGATTAAAGGTGTGCGCCACCACTGCCGGGCTAACTCCAAGCTTCTTCATGCTTGCTCACCAGGCTCTCCTCCTGCCCACGGTCTTGCTTCCTGCCTGTGCATTTAAAAGGCCAGCCCACCCGAGATTCCTCATCGCTCTTTCCCTGCGTCTCCATGTCGGCCCACCCCCAGTCTTCTCTCTCCTCCCACCCATCAGTTCGATGTCTGAACGTGTACTCCGGAGAGCTTTCCGGAACCTCCTCGTTCCATTCCGACTCAGAGTCCGTGTTCCCTCAAAGCTCAATGCCTTGTCACAGTGTCTTATTCTTCTCTGCTTGGAAGCTCGCTGGGGCTCAGGATCAATCCATTCTACTCAATACTGTGTTCCGAGACACAGCAGTCCGGCCACGGGAAGCTTCCAGTGATGTGAGAGGTGGAATGGCCGAGTGATTGAGTGATCTCACAGAGCAGTCCACAGCCTTTTGGAACAAGCAAACCAGGTGTGGTCAATGTTCCACATTTGATCCAACTTGGGGGAAAATGAGGAGAAGAGATTGAGTTACAATTATCTGAATTCCAGTTTGTGCGTTGTGATTAGAAAGAGAATTAGCGCGTGAGCCCAGAGCTCCCGTGCATTTGGGAAGCTGTGTCACAGAATGCTTCTTGATATCATAGATTCCCAGAAAAGGACATTTGTCATCCCCATGTCTAATAGCATGCGGTTTGCATTGCCTGCTTTCTTCATTTGTAGAAGTAGTGTGCCTCTCTGTAAGGCGACATCCTTCCGTTCCACAGAGGCCACTGCCTTCAGCCTTTTCAGACTCTCGTTTCTCACCCCACTCTGCACAAACTCCTACATTATGGTAACAGATTGCACAAACAAGCAATGCTCTACTTTGTGATCTACGTGTTTATGCAAGTCTTTATCTGTCTCAGGCTCACTGAAAATAGTAGATTTCTATTCTGATGTAACCTTTTGAGTAACCCTATCTCCTTCATTTCCAAGTTCATGAACTCATTTCACACACACACACACACACACACACATCATCATCATCATCATCATCATCATCATCATCATCAGTCTTGTCGGCATCCCTGCTGAGATTAAACCAGAGATTGCTGGGCCTACAGACTTCCTTTGGGCCATTTCCTGGGTAATGGATCTGCTTGGAACGGAGGAGTTTCTAGGACATGTGTTTGAAAAGAACCCTTGGGTCTAGGCTACTAGTCAAGTGGGACAGCTTCCAAAGGTTGGAATTCAAGGTGACTGAGTGTGCTTACTGGACAGAGAAGAGGGTTTATAAAGGCTGGCTCAGTGAAACTACAGCATAATCATCTTAAAACAAAACTCCACGTCGATGTGCAGCTTGGTCTTCCTGTGAGTCCCTAACACTGAAGCAGAGCTATCCCAAAAGCTGCTTCCAGTATGTGGGATAAGTTCTTCTAGCTGGGCTGCCTTGTCTGGCCTTAGTGGGAGAGGAAGGGTGTAACTTTGCAGAGACTTGAAGTGCCAGGGTGGAGGGATACCCAGGGGCAGCTCCCACCCACACAGGGGAAAAGGGGAGAGAGGATGGGGAAAGGACTGAGGAAGGGGTAACCAGGAGGGGGCAGTGAGTGGGATGTAAAGTGAATAAGTAATGAATAAATAAACAAATTTTAGAAATCACACACACACACACACACACCAAGACTGGGTATAGTGGTACACACCTCTAATCCCAGCTCTGGAAAAGCAGAGATGGGTGGATCTCTGTGTGTTCAAAGGCAGTCTGGTCTGTATAACAGACTCCAGGCAGGACCCTGAAAGCCTGTCCCAAAATAAACAAACCCCACCCCCGATTTTAGTGATAGTTTTGAGAATTCTGGAATTTTCGGTTTATTTAAAAAACAGAAATATTATAAGAATGTGCTTTTGTTTTAATCCCAGGTGTGGGGATAGGGGGATGTTTTGGACTGTCCACAGCAGCTGACTGTGATTTGCCTCGTGCTTTAGCAGGGGCATGGTTTTGCCGGCTGCAGATAGTTTCTGAGAGTGTGTGACATTTGGAATTCTAAGAACTTTGCAGAGGGTGTGTAAATGTTAGGGCCTGGAGAGGCAGGGTCAGTAGCTGGTGGTTGTCCATGGGGATTGACTGTGGTTTGTTAGTGAGTCATGCTCAAAACAGAAACAAAGGAAGAAAAAATCGTATTCACTGATCCCTAGCCCTCTCTCCCTCTATCCTTTTCCTCTCCTATCTAGTGATAAACCAGGGGTGAAAACAGGGGCAAAACCAGGGGTATAAAGGGTAGGCAAAAGAAGAACCCAGGAATTAGCAAAGATGCCTTTGTAAAACTTCACACGCTAATGGTGATACTGGTGTCTTCTATAATTGCTGTCTTTTATGTTTGCAAGTTCTTTTCTTCTTGCTTCCTTCCTTCCCTCTCACCCTCGACTGCTGAAGTTTCCCCGTATGCACTACCACCTCCAGCTACCCATTCACATGATCACGGAATGGCTCTCTGTATAATTAATAGTGATCTCTCCTCTCTATGTGATCCTCTTGGCTCTTCTCATGTAGTGACAGCACCCACGAAGCTCTGCAGCTCAGGACCTGTGGTAGGCTCCCACACTGCGAAGATGCACAATTAACTATCTTTAAGAGAGGATGCAATGAATGCTCAGGGGGAGCCCAAGAAAGGCTATTTGGACAAATCTTTGGTTGGAATTCATAAGGAAAGCAAAATGGAATGAGATCTCACTTCAGGCCAAAGGAAACAGTGAAGGCAAGTTCCAGAAACGGTTCGGACCCAGCCTCTTCCAATGCTCCTGTCCCTGCAGGCCTGGAGACGCCATCTATGAAATCAATGCCGCTGTAGCCAGAGGCAGTGTAGAAATGGACAGATTATAAACACCTGTTTTAGTTAAGGATTTATTGCTATGAAGAGACACTGTAGTAGTATGAATATGCTTGGTTCAGGGAATGGCACCATTAGGAGGTGTGGCCTTGTTGGAGTGGGTGTGGCTTTGTTGGAGTGGGTGTGTCCTTGTCAGTGTGTGTCACTGTTGGGTGGGCTTTGCTAGAGACCCTCCTCCCTAGCTGCCTGAGATATTTGGTTTTCTCCCAATTGCCTTCAGAACAAGATGTAGACCTCTCAGCCCTTCTAGCTTCAAGACTGGATACTGCCATGCTTCCCACCATGATGATAATGGTCTGAACCCAGTAAACCAGCCCCAAGTAAATGTTGTCCTTTATAAGAGTTGCCTTGGTCATGGTGTCTCCTTAGAACAAGAAACCCTAAGTCAGGCACCATGACCACAGCAACTCTACATCAGGAACAGCAGGCAGCAGGAAGAGACTGCCATAGTAGGCGTGGCTTGAGCATCTGCCATTGCAAAGCCCTTCCCCAGTGACCACTTCCTCCAGCAAGGCCATTCCTTCTAACAGTGCCACTCCCTCTGGCCCTATGGTGGCCATTTTTATTCAAAACTCCACTGCATCCTTACAGCTAGTGCCACTCACTGTTTGAAAAATATTACTTAGTTAATGATAACCAAACGTTACTACAAAAGCAAAGTGAAACAGAGAAAAAGATTAGAAAGAATCTTTTTGCATGCAAGTCATGGGCCTTTAGGTCTCTGAGGTGGAGGAGGCAGGCAGATATCTGTGACTCTGGGGACAGCCAGCTGTAATCAAAACGCATAAAAGGTTGGCATGGCTTTGCTTACTTGATGGCCTGAATCTCAGTTTTTAAATATGTGTTTGTTCTGTTTTTAACTTTGAAATGTAAAAACTAGAAAATAAACACATCCATTAAAGGTTCTTCTCCCCTGTGACCTGCCCAGTCCTGCCTTTCTTTCTCTTGTTTCTTCTTCCTTCTCTTCTCTGTCTGTCTCTGTCTCTGTCTCTCTAAAACATTTTCTCACTAAGTGGCCTTGGACTATCCTGGAGCTCCCTATGCAGGCCAGTGTGCTCTGCCTCTGGATGATGGGATTAAAGGCATGCGCCACCACATCCACCCTGCGGCATCTTCTGAATATTGCTCTTGCAGAAATCTGTGCAAATCAAATCACTTTAGCTCCCTGTCAAAACAGGTTACAGAAATGTCTTGAGACATTATGCTGTTGAATTTCACAGAAAAAGCCAAATGTTTTTCTAACTTTCACTGAAGGCTCATCCTACCTTAGCTGTCCAGAGTCCCAGGATCAGTCTCACAATTTGACACTGAAAAAAAGTTAACAAAACCCCACAAACTCCACAAACATCCTTTCATGCATGCCACAAAGCTAGAGCTATATATATAGTTTGGTCTCAACTACAGGCTCTGGTCTAAGAATCTTGAGTAAGCATTCAGGACACACACACACACCTGCGTGGCTGTCCCTTTTATGAGGTAAGATCACAGGGACATGAAAGTGTGAAGATTCTATCTGGGCTATTGGTTTTGTTCCCATGGGAGGCTCCAGGAAGGTTCCACTCTGCAGAGGTGATGTTTTCCTTCAGTCCCTTAAGCAAGTTCATTGACAACTCTCTGCACACTCATCTACGGCAGTATGGGGTAGGGCTGTGACCTGTGATACAGCACTTTCCATTTCTATTAACCAATAAACCATTCAGCTTCTTCACATGCAGACTTGCATATGCACCTTTAAGACATGTAGAGCAATGATGACCTTAATTAAATGGTACTCACTAATGGAAGACCATCCTCTTTTTATTTTAAAAAAATATTTATTATATATAAATACACTGTAGCTGTCTTCAGACACAGCAGAAGAGGGAATCTGATCCCCTTACAGATGGTTGTGAGCCACCATGTGGTTGCTGGGATTTGAACTCAGGACCTCTGAAAGAGCAATCAGTGCTCTTAACCACTGAGCCATCTCTCCAGCTCTTATCTTGTACAAGATTATGATTGGTTCCAAAAGACAGTCATACTCCACTAGCACCTCTGGAAATGGAAATGCACAGTTATTTTCCACTTTTATGACAACGATTCTTATTAAACTGTCCACATTTTGATTTTAATCATTCTTTTTGTGGCTTCAACTCCTGGGCTCTCTTTTTTTTTTTTTTTTTTTTTTTTTTGGTTTTTTTCGAGACAGGGTTTCTCTGTATAGCTCTGGCTGTCCTGGAACTCACTCTGTAAACCAGGCTGGCCTTGAACTCAGAAATCTGCCTGCCTCTGACTATCAGAGTGCTGGGATTACAGGCATGCGCCGCCACCACCACCCGGCTCTGGGATCTTTTTAAAAACAAAAACAAAAACAAAAAACAACCAAAAAAACCCCTACTTATTTATTTGATGTGAATGAGTGTTCGCCTGCATGTGTGTATGCACACTAAAAGCATGCAGTGCCTTCAGAGGCCAGAAGAAAGTAACAGGTTCTCTGCTGGAGTTGTATGATGGTTTTAAGTCACCATGCCTGTTCCAGGCTGGACAGTGCCACCCGCCCACAGCCTCCCTGGCCTCACAAACAGGGTTTCTCTGTGTAACAGAGCCTTTGTTGTCCTGGACTTTGTGAACCAGGCTGGCCTCAAACTCACAGAGATCTGCCTGCCTGCCTGCCTTTGCCTCCAGAGTGCTGGGATTAAAGGTGTTCAATATTATGCCTGGCCCATATTTGTTTGTTTTTAAGAAAGAGAGAGAACATGAAGCTGGATGGGTAGAGAGGCGCATGGGATCTGGAAGGTGTTCAGGAAGGGAAAAGAATATGATGATTAAAAGATACTGTGTAAAATTCTCAAAGTATAAAAAAAAAAAACAAAGTATAAATAAAAAAAACCCAAATGTACAAAATTTAAAGCAAAATTAACCCTACACGGCACGCTTCTCAATTAAGCACATGTATTTTTCACAGACTGAGAGGAAACCTTTTGGTGTCTGGGAAGGTTTTTTAGTGACAGTCAGCTCCACCGCCTATCGATAATTTCAACAGTAATTTACTTCAGCATGTAGCAAAGGTTCTGCTGTTTCCCTTGGGCAGAGGTAAAGCTTAGAGATAATAAATTGGGGAGATGGTTCTCTTATCCTGCAGGTTTATAGCCCATAGTAGCTGTGAAGATGTGACCTATTTACCGGCCCTGCCCCCACTCCCAAATATTTGCAAAGCCAAGCAAATATCAATTATATGGGTTTATAATTTGCTTAATTTTGGAAAGTTTTATGGACTGAAGCCCATAACTGTGCTTTAAAGGCAGTGTGATATTTCAGATAAAGGAATAAAGGAAAGGATTCTTATTTAGGAGAGAAGAGGCAGAAAAAGAAGTGGACTTGGAGGAAGTCAAGTTTGAGGGGTGGGGTGGGGGCGTGGCCAGAGGTGGGCTGTACACAGCCCTTGTCTGGACTGGCAGAAAGAGAAGCAAGCTCTCCCTGGGAAACATCGGTAGGAAGGTAGGAAGTACAAGGGTACTGGGGAGCTGAGGAGAATCCTTCTATCTGACACGTACTCAAGAGCCTTCATAAGCCCGTTCGTGAAAGGAGTGTTGAGCTTGTGAGACCGTCCAGCTAGCTGTGTAGGAAAGAGGCTCCACAAATACCAGATGAGGCCAAGACAGGAAGCTTTCCGTCAATACCAAGAGCTACCTGAGCCAATACAAGACCAAGGTTTATACCAAACACCAGAAGGGAGGAGAACGGGGGTAAAGCATAAATCGATAAGTTTGAATTCAACAGAATTGTAAGAGCACACAAGCTTCTAGCCCAGAATGACGGTTTATTAAACGTAATTGCGGTTTAATAGAAAGTAAGGGAGTCCTACATTTGGTGTGTGTGCCAGCTGGGTTAGAATTACGTATTTTTCTTCTAATAGCCCTAAAAGGTAAATGTGGATTTCTCTCCTTTTTTTCATAGATCAAAATACAAAGCTCAAAATAGCTAAGAAACACACCGCTTCTAAGTAAGAAAGCCTAGGTTTGAGGTGGGTCTGGCAGCCTACAAACATCCATTTTCTACCATGCCTTTAACTGAGAACCAGAAGATCTGCCAGGAGCGAGAATTAGAAATAAATACGTAATCAGTATAATAAATACAAATACAGAGTCTTGCTGTTCACACTATAAAAGGCATGCACTAGTGAGTGGTAGTCAGCAGAACCCAGGGGGAAGGAGGGGCGGTCCGAGAGGCAGAATGTGGAAGGAATCTGGCTCCTAGCATGAGAAGATGCCTTCCTTTCCCACACACAGTCAGGCGATTTCTGTTAATCACCGCATCCCAGCTTTTAGCAGCTGAGCTTAATCTTTCCACATTTACCCAGAGATTTTATCATGAGCTTCTGAGATCTTAGTTGAGAGGAATATGCGCCCTCTCTACCCAATAGGAACTGGAAAGGAAACAGACCAATGAGAAGGAGATTGACATGATAATCACATGTGTCCACATCCCACTGTGACCTGAGTGAGTCAGAGCCGATCTCCCCTCCACAACTCAACCAATCTCCACAACTCAACCAACCGTACTGAGAAGGTAAAGTCTCTGGATGTGTGCAACCAAGACAAGGATGTCATAAGGAAGCGCCTCCGGGGCTGAAGACCTGGCTCAGTGGTTAAGAGCACTCACTGCTCTTGCAGACAACCTGGGTTCAGTTCCCAGCACCCACGTGATACACAACCAACCCTAACCCCAGGTCTAGGGAATCTGACTCCCTCTTCTGACCTCACTGGACATCCGACATGGGTGTGGTACAGTGGTCCGTATAAATACATGCAGGGAAGCACTTATACATATAAAATAAAATAATCTTTAAAAGGCTATACATATACATATACACATATATATATAATATGAATTTATATTTATATTATTCAGTATATAGCGTATAGTATAGTATATAACATATTGTATATAGTATACAATGTTACATCTATACCAGTTATATATTGCATAATTGCATAAAATATTATGATTAATTATATATGTAATATATGTCATATATATTCCATAGATATGGAGATAGAGGAGAAAGAGAGCTGGGAAGTGGTGGCATACGCCTTTGATCCCAACGCTCAAGAGGTAGAGGCAGGTGGATCTCTGAGTTCAAGTTTAGCCTGGTATATAAAGTGAGTTCCAGGATAGCCAGGGCTACAGAGAGAATCACACACACAGTGTCCCCCCCCTCCATGAAAAAAATCAAAGAGCACTTCTATACATAGAAGCATGTTTATGATACAAAGTTCTTAGGAGACATTATCAGAAAGATAATTCTGTCTTCTTAGGGTAGTTTCACAGTTACTGTATGTGAGGGTTTGGCACCAATGCATGTGAGGAAGGTGCAATAAAGACACTGCCAATACGATTGCTCCACGGCAGAGTTAAAGGGGAAGAAGATTCTTCTTACACGGGAAATATGAGACACAGAACAGCCAGAGACATCTGGGAGAGTCCAGAGCAGAGAGAGGGAGTAGGTTGAAGGTGGCCAGCACACTGGACATAGCCAGGGCTATCTCTGAGAGAAGGGGAACTATGGGGGGTGGGGCAGAGGATACAGCAAACATAGTAAAAACAGCGAGAACAGATCAGAGTGAGAACAGCTGGGTTATAAGGAGAATGAGCAGCTGTCCAAGGGGAAGGGAGCTCGGGGAGCTTAGTGTAGGGGAGGAGGAGGAGGGAAGGGCTAGGCTAGGATGCTAGCAGGAACTTGAAATAGGCCACAGGCATGTCTGACACTGAGTGAGCCTGGGGGACAGCATGCACTTTGTATGCTAATAGGCAACACTGTCCCCATTGCCAGAGGTGAGGGAAATGACTCCTTTTGGCAGATGGGAACCAGTTCTGCAAGTTTCTGAGGAATGCTTGCTTTTATCTAACTGCCAGAAATCCTCCCATAGTAAAGGCTGAGCTCACGTCTACAAGTATAGACAGCCTTTAGAAGTCTGGGGAATTGGAGTTTCTTTGGGCCTGACAGTTAATACGAAATGTCCAGAAGAGAGAGTGGACCTCTAAAGCTTCTAAAAAGAATGTAATTGATTTATTTAAAACCAGACAACAGCACAGGGTGGACAAGGGAAGGGAGCAGACTTGGCAGCTGGCGTGCGAGCTACCAGGTGCGGGGCCTGATCTGTGCAGAGGCAAGGATAGAAGTGTTACGGGGAGAGTGTGTACCTTTATCCCAGCTCTCAGGTGCAGAGGCCGGAAGATCTCTGCGAGTTCCAGGCCAGTCGCAAATACATAGCAAGACACTGGCTAAAAAAAGAGAAGAAAGCAAGTGCTGGAGGAAGGGAGGGAGGGGGGAAAGAGAGGAAGGAAGAAAGGAGAAAAAGAAAGAAAAAGAAGAGATTGACAAAATCAATTGGAAATACATGGGAGATGAAAGCAAGAGAATGTAAAACATTGGTTTAAGAATATCTTTCTAAGCAAAGTAGAAAGGGCTAGTCTTAGAAATGTATGCAATGGAGCTGATATTTTTGTTTTTGTTTATTGTTTTTGTTTTGTTTTTTTTGAGACAGGGTTTCTCTGTGTAGCCCTGGCTATCCTGGAACTCACTCTGTAGACCAGGCTGGCCTCGAACTCAGAAATCAGCCTGCCTTTGCCTCCCAAGTGCTGGGACAAAAGGCATGCGCCACCAGGGTCACCCCTTCCAGCAATCCTTCCCTCCTCCAGCCCTCCCCTTCTTCTCTGAGCAGGTGGGGGGCCCCCTTGGTGTCCCCCCACCCTGGTACTTCAAGTCTCTTTGAGACTAAGTGCTTCCCTCTCACTGAGGCCAGAGAAGGCAGCCCGACTAGAAAACCACAAGGAGCTGATGTTCTTAATGTGTTGGTATCTCTTATTGATGGAAGCAAGGAATCATGTGAAGACCAACGTCTAACAATAACTGTTTAGCTAACGTTTACCAACTTGGGCTCGGCTGTAAAGGCCTAATGTCTGAGTGTCCTTCTCAATTTTTAGCCCTTGAAATTGCTTTGTAGACCAACCTTGAATTCAGAGATCTGCCTACCACACCTCCTAAGTATGGGGGATTAAAGGAACACACTACTACGCCCAGTGTTTGACTCGTGTTTTAGAGAAAATTCATATAGTCTGTGCTTTTTATAGATTAAAAAAATATTTTAATTACGTACATGTGTGTACAATTATGTGTAAGTATTTGCACATGAGTACAGGTACCCTTGGAGGGCAGAAGACAACACTGAATTCCACAAGAGCTGGAGTTACAGACAGTTGTGAGCCACCCAATAGGAACCAAACTCATGACCTCTAGAAAGTGCACAATCTTAACCTCTCAGCCTTTTTTCTCCAACCCCACCCTTCCCACCTCTCTCCACCAGTAATGGGGATTGGATTCAACCCTGGATCTACTAGGTGAACACTCTACTACAGAACTGTAACCCTAGTTTTTTTATAGAATCTTTTCTTAACTTATAGTACGATAGTTTTAAGTTTTATGGGTCAAACAGGGACCCCACAGGAGACTATGTTAGGATTCTGTCTAAGCTCTACCCCACAATTACCTGGCAACAGCCAGGTATGCCCCCCCTACCGTTACCTGGCAACAGCCAGGTGGGTCTGGCCTACTATAAAGGGGGCTGCTTACCCCCTCCCTGTCCTCTTACTCTCTCTTACCTCTCTCACCCACTCTCTTGCCCCCTCTTGGGCTCTCCTCTTGACCTCTGCTTCTCCACTCTCTCCCCCTCTCTGTCTTTCTCTGCCTCTACTACCCCCTTAACTCCCCTCCCCCATGCCCTGAGTAAACTCTATTCTATACCATGCCTGGCACAGGTCCCGGGTTGCTGAGGCACCCCCTTCCCCCACACCACCATATACCGTATTCTCAAACCTCTTTCTCTTTTTATGATCACAACAGACTACATTTACATTAGAGGAAGTCCAGCAGTGTTCAGTGGATAGGCTGTATACAAAAGGGTGGCTAAGAGGAAGGTAATCCAGAAGACACTGGCTCAGACCACGGGCTTCTCTCTCCAGAGAGAGGAGCCTTGAGTGTGGAGAGGCCAGGGTAGGGCAGAGCTCGGAGCAGCAGGTAGGCCTTGCTTTCCCAGTCCAGTCCAGCGATCACCAAATCACTGACCGTGCACTGTACTCCTTAAGTAATATGAACTGACTTCCTTTGTGATTTCCAACAATTACCTTATAGCCTTTGTACTGGCTGGCCTTGTGTGTCACCTCAACCCGAGCTGGAGTCTTCAGACCGGAAGGAGCCTCACTGGAGGAACTGCCTCCATGAGATACAGCTGTGGGGCATTTTCTTAATGAGTGATTGATAAGGGATGGCCCAGCCCATTGAGAATGGTGCTGGCCCTGGGGCTGGTGGCCCTGGGCTCTATAAGAAAGCAGGTTAAGTGAGCCCTGAGAAGCAAACCAGGCAACACACACACACACACCTTGGCCTCTGCATCAGCTCTGGCCTCTAGGTTCCTGCCCTGGTACAGTTCCTGCCCTGACTTGTGGAAGTGTAAGCCAAATAAGCCCTTTCTTTCCCAACTTGCTTTTGGTCATGGTGTTCCATTGCAGCAATAGAAACCCTAACTAAGCCGGGTGGTGGTGGCACGCGCCTGTAATTCCAGCACTTGGGAGGCAGAGGCAGGTGGATTTCTGAGTTCGAGGCCAGCCTGGTCTACAGAGTGAGTTCCAGGACAGCCAGGGCTATACAGAGAAACCCTGTCTCGAAAAAAACCAAATCCAAAAATCAAAAAACCAAAAAAACAAAAAACAAAAAACAAACAAACAACAAAAAAACCCTAACTAAGACAGCCATGTTTATAAAAAGAAATATTTAGAAACAGGAAGGTGTTTTTGTTCTCAATCTTTGAGTTCAAGTCAGAAAAAAGTAGGAACTCCTACAAGGAATTCCCCTTTTGTTCCCATGTTGCTCAAGGCTTTAATGCCAAGCTCTGGTTCTGGAGTCTAATTTTAATCAATCTGCCTGTTTCGGGAAACAACCCTGATATACGAAAACCTACAAATAGAGCACGCCACCTGAGTCCATTTTCGAGCTTACCGGAAGCTGGTTCAGTCTAATCAGCTCATAGATTGTGTAAAAATAGTGTTTGGGTTGGAGACAATGACTCACAGTTTTGGGTAAGATTTATGACTTCTACTGGTTGTCTGCACTCAAAATATCATTCAAATCTTCTGATTACAGTTTCACCTATTACTCAGCATGCTAATTTGAGAAAATACCTTTATCATTGAATACTCAGGAGAAAATTATGTTTTAATTTAAAGTAGTTGTACTCTCAATAAAGGATGATGGTTCTTTGAGAGAGAAAGGAAACAATAGAAAATCCTCAAAGGGGATTGGGTGAGATGGCTGAGTTAGTAAAGTGACCATTGAGTAAACTGAGGGTTCAAGGTTTGGTCCCAGCACCCACAGAGAAAGCCTGGCACGGCAGCACACACCTGCAATCCCAGTACTCGGTAGGTGGAGACAGGAGGCTCCCAGAAGCTCCTGGATTGGCAGGAGGCTCCCAGAAGCTCCTGGACAGCCAGCTAGCCCACATGATACACTTCAGGCCCAATTAAGAGAATCTGTCTCAAGAAGTGAAAAAGGTGGACAGCTAGTAAGGGAAGACCCCTCACTTTAGTCTCTGGCTTCCCTGTGCTTATTTACACAAAGGCTAACGGACCACATGCACATGCGCAGACTTACGCAGACGCAACAAAGCGCAGACACAACAAAGCGCAGACATGCGCAGACACAACAAAGCGCACACAAAATACTCAAAGGTTACGGGAAATACGTAAAGCATACATCTGATAAGGGGTTAATATAGAAATGTGTAAATAGTTTAACAGCAAATAAATATGAGCAAAGGGTGTAAGTAGATGTTTCTCTGAAGGAGACAGACAAAAGAGTTGATGGTCATATACAAGTGTGCTCAACATCACAAATAAACAGGAAAAAATCCATCAAACTCGGCTATTAAGGTGATTAACAAAATGATAAGAGATAACCACTGACAAACACGTGGAGAAAGGAGGGTCCTCTTATACAGAATGGAAATTGGAACAGTACAGAAGTTCTTCAGAAGACTGAACAGAGCCACCACATACTTCAAGTCCTGCAGAATAGCATGTCCATCAACAAACATCTCATATACAGTGGTGATCCCAGGAGATTATAGGACCTAGTGACTTCCTAGCTCTTTTACTTTGTGTGAGTAGCGTCCATGGTGTCCGTACAACAGCAATGTCACTTAGCCATTTCTCGGGGCATATTTCTGTTGCTAAATGATGCATGGTTGTGTAGGCAAAGGAAATAAAGTCAGCGTTATGGTAATGTTGAATCGCCTAGGAGACAAGCTCCTAGGCCCACTTGTGAGGGATTGTTGGAATTAGGTTAAAGTCTGGCCATGTCTGTCAGAAATTATTTGGAATGGGCCCTTTGAAATGGGGAGATCTGCCCACTGTGGGTGACACCATCCCATAGGCTGGAGTCCTGGACTAAAGGAAAAGGAGGAAGGTTGTTGAGTACTAACACTGCTGTCTTCCCAGCTGGTCTTAGTTTTTTACTTAGGTTTCAATGCTGTGAGCAGACACCATGACCAAGGCAACTCTTATAAGGACAACATTTAATTGGGGCTGGCTTACAGGTTCAGGGGTTCAGTCCATCATCATCAAGGTAGGAATATGGCAGCATCCAGGCAGGCATGGTGCAGGAGGAGCTGAGAATTCTACATTTTCATCTGAAGGTTGCTAGCAGAATACTGGCTTCCAGGCAGCTAGGATGAGGGTCTTAAAGGCCACGTTCACAGTGACACACCTATTCCAACAGGACCACACCTACTCCAACAGTACCACACCTTCTAATAGTGCCTCTCCCTGGGCTGAGCATATACAAACCATCACACTGCCTGTGGACCTGATGCCACCAGCTGCCTAAAGTCCTTGACTATACCACCAGAATGGACTCTACCATTGAGCTCTGAACCAAATGAACCTTCCTTCCTTAAGATGCTTTGTCAACCCAGTGAGAAAAGTGATTACTATTCTTTGTAGACACCTCTTTCTCTTCAGTGAGGAGGCTGAGTGGACACTGGGATGCAGATCTTCTTAAAGACCCTGCCAGGAAAGATCACCACCCTCCTCTTTGGGTCCAGTCACACCATCAAGACTGTTAAGGCCAAGATCCAGAAGAAGGGCTGTAACCTGCCCAAACAGGGCCTCTCTTTCTGGCTTCCTGCTTGGCAATACGGGTTCTTCCAAACACATGTGCCTCTACTGTGATGTGATTTGTTGTTGTTGTTGTTGTTGTTGTTTTTTGAGACAGGGTTTCTCTGTGTAGCCCTGGCTGTCCTGGAGCTCACTCTGTAGACCAGGTTGGCCTCGAACTCAGAAATCTGCCTGCCTCTGCCTCCCAAGTGTTGGGATTACAGACGTGTGCCACCACTCCCGGCCTGTGATGTGATTTTTATCCTGACAGAACTAGTGCCTGTAATAGGCCTTTGAGCCTCCTGAACTGTGGGCTCAATAAACCTCCTTGCTTTGTAAAGTGTCTTGGGTATTTCATTAAAGTAACAGAAAGTTAGCTGATACAAGGAATGTGAGTGGTTTGTTTCTTTTTGGCTATTGGAGGTAGATGTTATTACTCTGCACACATTCTGAATGGCATATATTGAGGTTTGAATAAAAGTGCCTCCCATAGGTTCATAAGAAATGGCACTATTGGGAGGTGTGTCCTTGTTGAGGGTAGATGTGGCATTGTTGGAGGAAGTGTGTCACTTTTACTTCCTACTGACTGCTGATCAAGATGTAGAACTCTCAGCTCCTTTTCTAGCACCCATGTCTGCCTGCATGCCGCCATGATTCTTCCTCCATAATGATATGGACTAAACCTCTGAACTGTAAACCAGTGTCAATTAAATGTTTTCATTATTAAGAGTTGCCTTAGCTGGGCGGTGGTGGCTCATGCCTGTAATCCCAGCACTCCGAAAGAGGGAGGCAGAGGCAGGCGGATCTCTGAGTTCGAGGCCAGCCTGGTCTACAGAGTAAGTTCCAGGACAGCCAGGGCTACACAGAGAAACCCTGTCTCCAAAAAAAACAAATCCAAAAAACAAAAAAATAAAATAAAATAAAATAAAATAAGAGAGTTGCCTTGGTCGTGGTGTCTTTGCACAGCAATAGAGACCCTAAGACAGGTGCTTATTATGTTGTCCCTCTCTACCCTGTCATTGGTTGCAGTGTCACTGAAAACAAACACCCAGGGTCTCCAGACCTTCCGTGACAGGCATTGCAAGGGGATGGGTCTGGACTGTTTCTGGACCTTCCCTTCACCTTTTCCTTTGGCCTGCATAGTTTCTACCTAGCAAATATTAATCTTCCCTCAAAATCCACCACATGTGCTTTGTTCTTTCCGATGAGAAATTTCTCTAACATTGCTAGTTGGCAACTTCTTTCTTGGATCGCAAAGCACTCGGAAGGGAATTCTAGTACTTTGTATGATATATCTTTATACTTTATCGTCATTTTCTGTCTTCAGTTCTCTTCTCCCTCATCTTCTCCCAGCTATAACCTTATGAAAAGACTAGCATCAAATCTACGATGCATCACTAGGCTTCCCCATAGTAGATGCCGGAGTGTAGCATCAGCACAGAAAGGTAGGATCTGTCTTTCGGAGGGCACTAAGTGTCCTGTGGCGCCCCTTTTAAACTTAGTTCAGCCTTGCCCAGTCTTTCCCCCAATTGGCTTGTCCTGGTGCTGTCTGTCATCTCTTTCTGAACACACCCACCATTGCCGATGACAGTGTTAATTAGACCAGCAAGGGCTGCTTGCTGTGCTGGAAGTTCAAAGAATTCTAAGTCTCCATCTCTGCCTTCCCAAGGCGTGCAGTTTGGCTGGATACTTAAAGACCATGGAACACATGGAACAATTATGCAGTGATACAGAGATATAATTAAGTGCTAATTGTTTGGGACAGGCTGCATATTTTCAAAGGGGAATAATGAAGTCAGTCATTTAATGAGTACATGATTTATAATGGATGCGGTGCACACTGTCCTTGAATTGAGCACAGTAGTAAAAGTAACTTTGGGTCCAGAAAGCAAGGCATTGTTCCCTATCCCAGTATAGTAATCAGATTTGTGGAAAAACTGACCCATTCATCTGCTTGAAAGTAAAGGAGGGGGATATCATTCCCTATCCCCCAGTGACATGCACAAGAAAGAGAGAAGGCTGCCCTCGAATGAGATTTCTGGAGTCTCTTCCATAAAACAGAGTTTGATGGAAATATATATGTGTTTATTTATTCATTTATCTACAAGGGAAAAGGTTGCAGAATATTTAGGAAAGGGGGCTGGCCATTTGTGATAATAAAATCCTTAGGGTCCTAAGAAAGTTTTGTTAAAGGCAGTCAGAAAACACCAACTGGGTCCAGCAAGATGGCTCAGCAGGTAAAGACGGCTTGTTTGCCACCAAGCCTGACAACCTGGGTTCAATCCCTGGGACCTTCCTAGAGAACTGGTTCCTACAAGTTGTGCTTTGACTTTCTCACGCTCACACAGCAAATAAATAAAGGATAAGAATACGGAAAAAAAAGACAGCAATTATCGGGGCTGGAAACGTAGCTTGGCAGTAGACTGCTTGTGTGGTATCTGTGCAAGTCCTAGGCTGATGAAATCAGAGGGGGAGGGGGCAGGAGAAAGGGATGGTGGGAAGGAAACAAGAGTGGTAGTCATTGTTGGAGTGCCTGAGTTCTTATATCAATGGTTCTCAACCTGTGGGTCGTGACCTCTTTGGGGTTGGACTCATACGACCCTTTCACAGGGGTCACATATCAGATATCCTGCAGACCAGATATTTAACATTATGATTCATAACAGTAGCAAGATTACAGTTATGAATTAGCAACAGAATAATCTTATGGTTGGGGGTCACCACAACACGAGGAACTGTATTAAAGGGTGGAGGTAGCATTAGGAAGGCTGAGAACTACTATCTTAATTAACATATTTTCCCTTTAAATATTCCCTTCCCAAATTCTTCTCTGCTTCAACCCATCAGAAATCTATAAGCCTTGACTATGACTTGGATGGAACAATGAAGGACACTGAGAGCCATCCTCCACACCCACTTTTCTCGGGGGATCAGGTTGGTTCTCTTGAGGTAATGCAGGAACACCACCAGCTTTTAGCTCTTTGGGGCTGTTTGGCAACTAATCCTGATCCACAGAAGCCTTGTTGGCTGGCGTATCTAGACACTTGCTCTAAGTAACCACACTATGGCTGAACGAATCTTCTTCACCCTTTCTTACGTTCCAAACCTCCCATCTAGAAAGGCTGACCGTGGACAGACCACTCCTGCACAGTAAAAAAACAGGAACGAGTCATTCGTAAGTGTTACTGTAAAGTTACTGTGGCCAAACTATCTGCTGAAAAGTAAGGAAAGAAACATTTATTTCAACTCACTATTCTGGAGAGATTTCAATCCATTAGGGCAGGCCATCCGGGAAGCTCAGGCTGTTGGGGCAGTAGCTTCAGGGATAACTGTTAAGAAAATAGCAAGATGGGCCGGGCGGTGGTGGCGCATGCCTGTAATCCCAGCACTCTGGGAGGCAGAAGCAGGCAGATTTCTGAGTTCAGAGGCCTGGTCTACAGAGTGAGTTCCAGGACTGCCAGGGCTATACAGAGAAGCTCTATCTCAAAAAAACCAAATCCAAAAAACAAAAAATAAAAAATAAAAAGCAAAAAAAAAAAAAAAAGAAAAAGAAAGAGAAAGAAAAGAAAGAAAGAAAGAAAGAAAGAAAGAAAGAAAGAAAGAAAGAAAGAAAGAAAATGAAAAAAGAAAAAAGAAAAAGAAAAAAGCAAGATGGAAATTAGGGAAAGCAGACAGGAGGTAGAGGGGGCAGCTATAGGCTCCCCAGCCTCCCAAGTAGAAAGCTAGGGGCCATACATTGAAAGCATGAATCAAATGAAGCTATAGCATAGATTAATTACATTTGTTAGTCTTCAGGCAAAAATGAGAGGTCCAAAACCCTTGGGAATAAAATTTTTCAATTCCTCAGAAAGTATATGGGGCTCCTCAGAGGAAGCCACTGACAGCGGGTGGTTGGTCAGTGGCCGTGACTTGGGGAGGGAAAGTCTGGAGCTGAGTCAGTTCCTGGACACCTGGCTGGAGGAGATGGCAAGGTAGAACAGAGCTGGTTTCCAAAATTCTTCAAGATCTCACCAACTATAATGAAACCACCTTAGCAAGCAATCAAAATGGTACTAATGTCACTGCTTTGACCCTACCAATCATAGTAGAGGTTACCTAACCCTTCTGGAAAATTTCCCTAACCTTGCATATAAGCCCCTTAGGTTGTTGCCATTTTGATGAATGGTCAACCACTGTGGTAATTTCTGCAGGGTAAACACTCTTTGCCTTTGCATACTATTTGAGTCTGGACTCTTCCTTCCGGGATTCTTGGACCTTAACAACAACCTACAGAAAAATTAGGAGTCACTTTATGGGCATAAAGGAGTTCTACTAAAATGCACAAAAGACCCTCTCTGCACACAAACCAATTTCTTCAGTTCATGTGATTGTGAGCAAACCAGTTGAGGCCTGCCGAGAAAGGACTTGAGAGCAAACTACAATCACTATGGAGAGTGACCTTTGGCCTTGGAGATTTCAGATTTGCATTGTTTAATTGAGAGGGTCTCGGCTGGGCTGACCCAGGTTCAACACTTGAGATTAATGCACTAGAATGTTCTAAAAATGTCAGAGGTGATATAAAGTGAATAAAGATTTTAGGAAAGGGGGGCGGTTAAAAAGCTTTAAAAAAAAAAAAAAGAGGTGAGAGGTGAAATGCCCAAGACTGTTCCGGTTAGGCTCTGAAGAGATGAGGTGAACGGCCGACCTATGGATACCGCTGATGCTAATGTTCTTGTCTGCGCCTCAAGAAGATGCTTTGCATTTGTTTGAGCTGAATTAGCTATGGAAGCATCAAGCCTGCTTTGATTTTTCTTCTTCCCTTAAATCAACCACTTTTTTTTCCCTTTACTTCCGATAAAACAATAACCCTAGTATTTTCCACACATGTTGACTCCCAAGAAAGGAATTAATATTCTGAGGCAAATTCAGCTCAGAAGGATTAGCAAGCAGGAGCCTACACGTCACCTGTCGACTGCAGGAAGTCTGAGGGAGTCTTGCTAAGCCAATGGATATCGACTTTCGACATTCGTGGGATGTTTGAGCTGAGACTACAGAGCTCACCAGTCTCAGTGATCCCTGGATGACATGAAAGAAGTGTAACTCACAGAGTAGGACCAGCACCAGCCCCTGCGTGACCCCGGATGGGTAGCTCTGGAGCAGTGAGGAGTCCCAGATGTACAGCTCAGACTAAGCCACGCTGGTGTGCTGGTAGGCTTCCATAGATGGGAAGTGTGGCTTCAGAAAGGGCCAGTGGACCCGTGCTTTCCTACATACAACAAGACATAAAGGTTCTTTTTTGAGGGGTGCCCTTCACATGACATTGCTGGTAGCTGGGGTTGCGATGAGCTGAATAGACAAAGCTTCTACATTCCCTTGGCAACGTCCCTAGGACTTAACTTCCAAGTCCAGAGATCATCCATCTATGCTGCCAATCTTTTCATAGCTCTATTATTCTTTGTCTAAAAGGATAAATGTTTTGATCTTTTTCTTATCTATCTATCTATCTATCTATCTATCTATCTATCTGAGGCAAGATCTCAGGTAGTTCTGGTTGGCTGTGAACTAGCTGAGAATAACCTTGAACTTCTGATCCTCTTGCTTCTACCCTGAGTGCTAGGATTACAGGCATATGCTAGTTTTATGTGGTGCTGGCAATCGAACCTAGGGCCTTGTACATGCTAAGCACTTTCCAACTGAGCCACATCCCCAGCTCTGCTGCGGCTGTTTCTTCTTCAGACCGCACTATCAGGAGATGATATGGGACTACTATACAGATCTGCACTGGAGACTGGATTATCTGGGATTTGCAGACTGCAGGAGCCCTGGAAGCAACCAAATCTCTGTAGATCCTGAAGGAAGCTGACTCCTTCTTTCGGGAGTCCTCCACCTCAGAGCCCTACCAAAAGTGACCCAGCTCACACACTTTGGGGAAATCTGGAACAAAACAAGGAGATGCAAGGAAGAAACCTTGGAATGACCCACGGTGTCTTAACTGGTGTTTTATTGCTGTGAAGAGACACCATGACCAAAACAACTCTCACTAAAAACAAAATAAAACAAAACAAAAAAGCATTTAATTGGAGGCTGGCTTTACAATTTCCAAGTGTTAGCCCCCATTATCATCATGGTGGGGATCATGGTGGCCCCCAGGCAGGCACAGTGCTGGGGAAGGAGCTGAGAACTTTACATCCTGATCTTCAGACAACAGGCTGTGGTCAGGGCAGGGGGGGGGAGGGGAGAGGGGGCCAGGGGTCAGGGGTGGGATGGGGGTGGCTAGTAAGTGTTTTTGAAATCTCAAAGTCTACCCCCAATGACATACCTCTTAATCCATCCAAATACATCATCACCTTGGGGCATGCATTCAAATAGATGGCCTATGGGGCCATTCTCTTCAAAGCAGCACACAGCATTTTTAACTGGTGTACAGAGCCATATTGGGGCAGTCTTGCACTTGGTCAGAGTTTGACTTTGGTCAAGGTTAACTTCTCCCAGTTAGCCAGGATCCTGCTCCACCTAGGGTGGAGCGCACTTAGTAAAGGTTAAGTTCATTGTTCCTCCAGGTATAGGGATTCCTGAATTAAACAGGTGACCCACCCAGCTGCCGGAGCAGTCAAGACGAAGACCTCCAAGAGAAGCTAGACAACTTCCACCGGAACTCAGCCTGGAGTCTGGGGGGAGGGTTTGCCCAAACTGTTAAAAGGTCCGGCACCATTAAAGTTTACGGCTTTGATCAGTGAACATTGACTTGGCCGTACGTTCTTTTCGCCGCTCTTCCCTATGACCCCAAAATTCTCTCAACAGGTAACCCGGTTTACATGTAGCTGCTGGCGGCTACAAACTGGAATCAGGCTCACTTTGCTCAAGTCCAGCAGTGTACAGAATATGATTAAACCCAAGTGGTGGATAAAGAGAAATTGGGTGCATGACCCACACTTCCCTGTGTAAATGGACTGATTCTTTGAATTTTTCTCATCTCTTCCTCCATTACTTTCTTATTATTTTTTTCTACAGGATCTCACTATGTAGTCTTAGCTGGCCAGGAAATCCTTATAAAGATCAGGCTGTCTTCCATCTACCTCTTGTCTTCCAAGTACTGAAATGAAGACATTAGCCACCACACCTGGCCATTAAGTTTTTTTTTAAACAACAAACAAACAAACAAAAATCCCCCAAAGTTGCATTAACTGTCTCATCAAGAAATAGTCTTTTGTTGTGGGTTTTTGTTTTGTTTTTGTTTTTGAGACAGGATCTACCTAGCCCTTGGCTGTCCTGGAACTCTCAGAAATGCGAATGTCTCTGCCTCTGAGTGCTAGGATTAAAGGTGAGTGCTATTAAACACCCAGCCAAGAAACATTCCCAAAGGACAGCGCGGTATAAAAGAATCATACTGTAATCAGAAAACTACAGCTCTTGTCTATGGCCAAGAGCCTGTTTTCCCCAACTACAGTCTCGGTCTCCACCGGCTGCAGCCTCTTGGAATACAGTCACGCAAAGGAAACAAATTCTGAGGCTTCTGCGCATGCCGTCCTAGGAGATGGAGCTGCATGATGCCAGAAACAGTTATCCAGTGAGCAACCACTAGGTTTCCTCATAAACAGAGTTGGTTTGCTGAGTCCTGCAGCAAAGGAGTCCCAGTTTCTGGATCAGTGTGGGGCCAACATCTGAGCAATCCTTGCAGGTTTCCACAGAAAGTGTTCTCTTGGTCAGACCAAAGAGAATGCTGGTTATCCCAAAGCAGATTCGTCACCTTAAGTCAAAAGAGTAAGCCCATTTCCTGTCTGTGGGGACCACCTGCCATTTTCAAGGACCCTTTCCCAGCCTATGCCAATCAAGACATTTCGAAAGCAGGTAAAAAAAATGAAGATTGCAAATTGCAGGGTGAAAAGCAGCATGGGCGTGTCTTGAAGCAGCATGGGCGTGTCCTGAAGCAGCATGGGCGTGTCCTGAAGCATGCATGGTAATCACGCCATGCTGTGTTGCTAAGATCTGAAACCATAGCTTTCAGCATCTCCAAGGGCAATGAACTACTTGATAATATTTTTATACAATGAAGAATACCGCACAAATCGCTATCATATACCAGCTATTTTGTCCATAAGGGCGTGTGTTGGGGGTGTGAATTTTTTGCATGAACATGCACATGTGTGCATGTGGAAGTCAGAGGTCAACTTGGGTGAAGTTTCTCAACAGCTCTCTACCTTGTTGAAATAGAGTCCCTAGACAGCTTAAAACTTGCCAAACAGACCAGGTGGCATGGCCAGTAAGCCCCAGGGAGCCCCTGCCTCACCACGATCTGACAATGGCCGTGTTTGTTTGTATGTGTATTAGTTTGGGTTCTCTAGAGTCACAGAATGTATGGCAGTCTCTATATAGTTAGGGAATTTGTCGATGACTTACAGTCTATAGTCCAACTCCCCAAAAATGGGCAGCAGCAGCTGTGGATGGAAGTCTAAGGGTCTAGCAGTTGCTCAGTCCCACGAGGTAAGCAGGCAAGGAAGAGTGAGTTTCCTTCTTCCAAGGTCCTTATATAGGTCTCCAGCAGAGGGTGTGGCCCAGATTAAAGGCTGTAGGTCTCCAGCAGAGGGTGTGGCCCAGATTAAAGGTGTGTGCCTCCATGCCTTTAATCCCTGATGATCTTGGAGATCTCCTTGTCTTAATCTTCTGGAATTCATAGCCACTATGCTTCAAGATCTCCATGCCAAGATCCAGGTCAGAAACTTATATCTCTGAGCCTCCAGATTAGGATCATAGGTGAGCCTTCCAATTCTAGGTTGTAGTTCATTCCAGATATAGTCAAGTTGACAACCAAAAATAGCCACTACAGTATATGTATATTCGATTTACTTTCATGGCTGTTGCTTTTAACTACTTGAAAACAAATTAGTTATCATGAGATTTCCCATTTAAATACTTGTGCATGCCTCTCCCAAATCCAGGAGCATGATGTATAATCGCGATTTCATCATCACACCGAAAAATATTTGTAATAATTTCACATCATCTAATCTCCGGTCATAATCAACCTTTTCTCATTTGTCCTAATGCAATATGGTTTTCTTGGGGCTGGTAATTGAGTGGAAGAACTCATGCACACTCAATAAGCACTCTCTCTCGGGGCTCCAGCCCTAGCACCCCAATATCTCTCTTATATCTGCTTTTGTTCAAGCAGAATCCAATTATGAGTGGCACACTGTATTTTAAAGCTCATAATTGACCCTCTTTCCATTCCTCAGCATTGATTTATTTTTTAATGTGCATGACAGCTTGCTCACAGGCTGATTTGTTCTGGGTGTTCTTTTATATTGTGATTTAACTTTCCCCTATCCTTTCTAGATGTTCTATCTGAAGAGTTTTGATCTGACTTAGGCACGCCATTGTCAGAAACATTCACGGGTAATGTTTTTTTATACATCTGCTTATTTGGAAGGAGGGGGTGTCACACACGCGTTGGAAGCTAGAGGGCGGCTTCCGGGAGTCAGTTCTTGCCTGCTGCTGTGTAGGTTCTGGGAACTGAACTTGGGTTATCACAGTTGGCAAATGCCTATAACCTGTGCAACCTCCGTGTCTCACCGTTAGTAATGATTGCTTTATTTAATGTCACCCCACTGACCTGGTGGATTTCCTCAGAAGTTACTCTAAAATGGCTGAGATGATACTCCAGGAAAACATTTCATACCCTTTCAAACTGGTGTGTTTCATGATCTCTGAGCAATCGGTCTTCTTGTCAAAATTTCTGCAAAGACCACATGGTGGCCTCAAGTGTCTGTCATGAGTTTTCAAACCCTTGGAAACTGAGAAAGCCCAAAGCAGGCAGGCATGTGCCCTTGAATGCAGTCAGTGGGTTGATCTCTCCAAGAAGGTAAACAATGTCGTGAATGATAGGAATCCAGGCACTGCTCAGAACTGAGAACCAGTCTCGTTAACACTAAAGACAGCCCTCCATTAGACCAGTTCTTTAGACTGGGGCTTAGATGTGTCTGGACAGTTGCATTTTTGAGATCACTGTGTTAGAGTCTTGCTTACTTTATCAATAGCTGGGACTGGTTCTGCAAATTCCAAACTTGTGTGGAAATACCAGCCAGACTGCATGGGCCACTCTGCCTACCTTATTCCCTTGAATATGTCCTGCCTTCTTGGAAACCTTGAGATAGGAAAACAAAAGAAAAATACAACCAGAGAGAAGAGACTAATGAGGATAATGTGACAGTTTCGGTAACTGCTTTACCCAGATTCCTTACTGGCTTCTTAAGAGACCTGAAAATACTTTATCTACAATGAAAGGAAGCTTTTGAAAATGTTATGTGATGGTGGTGCATACCTTTAATCCCAAAGGTAGGGGGATCTCTGTGAGTTTGAGGCCAGCCTGGTCTACAGAGTGAGTTCCAGAACATCCAGGGCTACACAGAGAAACCCTGTCTCAAAAACCAAAATCAACCAAAAAAAAAAAAAAAAGTATTGTATGAATAGGTGAAGCTTTCCTGGAGTTACTTTGTTCTGATTGACATAAAATAATCGAGACAAGAACGGTGTGGTCTTTGACTTAAGATCCTACCCTTGTCGTGCTTACCTTGGCTACAGATCTTGACTGCTGTGACAGTGTATGTGTGAGGAGTCTGGAGAGCAGGCCAACTGGCTGCTTCTTACTCGCAGAGACCATTCCAGGCTGTACTTACTCCACGACTTTAAAAAAAAAATGTATAGTGATGAGAATGTGTTCGTGTGGCGTATCACGCGCATGCGGAAGTCAGAAGACAACTGTGAAACTTGCTTCTCTCCTTCCATCCCGCCGATGGCTTGGCAGCAAGCGCCTTTACCTGCTGAGCCTTCTTACCAGACATCTCCCCTTTCTTTGGCCCCGGACTTCTGAGACCCTAACACCAGTGGGCGCCGGATGAGATGGTATAAGGATCTGTGCAATGGGAAAGTTCTTTAGTTGCTCAAGAGCTATTTGTTGAAGATCAATTATTAACTAACCAAGGCTGGAAGCTTCAGGAGGGGGAAATAAATAGCATCTTTGTTTTTTTCCACCCTAGCTTGAGCTAATAGAGAAGCGAAAAGCGGGAGATAGGCAGATGCAGACCGAGACGGCAGCTTTCATAGTATTAAACGGAGGGAAGATATGACTGTAGCCAAGTGATCTGGAGACTCCGAGTAGTCACATGACCTTCCTGGCCCAGGCAGTTCACAGGATAGACAGACACGCTATGGTGTGGCTGTAGGTAGATAGCAATGTATATTTCTTGCTGGTAGTAAGACTTAACAAAAGAATCCAGAGGGAGCTATTCCTCATCCAAATTCCTGTCTGGTTTTCAAACCATTCTTGCTTCTCTGCATGCTTTCTCTTTAGGTCATTATATAGCTCCACTGCAAGTGCATGGTGACCCACAAAGATCTACAAGGTATGTCCCGGGTTGCTCTAAGGTCCTCTGACCCAATAACACCCCCCCCCCCCCCCACATATAGCTCTAGGTTAGACTCGAGCCCTGCTAATTGTGCAACTATTAATTCCCAAATAAATTTCAACTCCCTTTACTTGGGAAATTGGGTCTCATTATGTTGCCCAGGCTGGCATTGCACTTGTCCAATCTTCCTGCCCCAGACTCCCAAGTGTTGGGATTACAGGAGTGTACAACCACAGGACTGGTACTGAAAAGAGAGAAAGGGAAGCAGTTTGAGGCTAGGGATATTGCTTTACTTTGAAGCCTGTTGAAGAAACTATATTTGTTGTTGTCCATAGTAAAAAAATATATAAATCAAGGAAGGCATGGAAGCACATCTTTTAATTCCAGTACTGGGGAGGCAGAGGCAGGCAGATCTCTGAATTTGAGGCTAGCCTGGTCTACAGAGCAAGTTCCAGGATAGCCAAGGCTGCACAAAGAAACCCTGCCTTGGGGGAAAAAAAATGTATGTAGGATGACTAGCATGGATGTTGGGGGTGGGGGACCTGGGATGTCAGAACACGTGTTGGTACAAGTCGTTAGAGGAACCAGCTAGGGGAGCCCGACTTAGCACGGGGCCCAGCATCAGATCCATGTAGATTTACAAGGTGGTGGCCGCTGTCTGAGATGGGGAGGTTTCAGAGGAGTGTGGGGGAAGTAGCAGAAGAAGTGACATCAGGTGACACTTGCAGATGAGAAGACAGAGAAAGAAGTACAACAAATGCAAATGAGGGGCCAGAGAAGAGGAAAAGGGGGTCCTTTCAGCCAAAGTAATCAGGCAGTTTAGGGAAATGACAACACAGGCAGGCCTCACAAAACCCAAGAGGAGGGAGGAAGAAAGCCCTTTGGAACTTAATAAGACGCCATATAGCCGCCGCGCGAGGCCCTCAGATATCAGCTTTTGATGAGAGCTGACAGGGCCTAGAGGTGTCTTGTACTTCTCTCCTGCTGCTGATTGTAGGTCAAGAATGTTTGTTGCAGCCGGGCGGTGGTGGCACACGCCTATAATCCCAGCACTTGGGAGGCAGAGGCAGGCGGATTTCTGAGTTCGAGGCCAGCCTGGTCTACAGAGTGAGTTCCAGGACAACCAGGGCTACACAGAGAAACCCTGTCTCGGAGGGGAGGGGGAAGAATGTTTGTTGCACATTTATTCTGTGAGCTGAGCCCAAAGCGCCGCTTTCTACTTTCCTAACTCAAAATAACCGGAAGGACTTCATTACAGACAAAGGAAAGAAAACAAACACGCAAACAAATCTAATGCTGGAACCCGGTAAGCAAAAAAGCAAAAATGGTAAATTCTCTTTGCAGATCCTGTCCAACCCCGCTGGGTGACCAACAATAATTTGTTTTACATTTGTCAAATTTATGTATTTATGTTTATAGAATCACACTCAGAGAGCAGAATTATGGCCAGTAAAGAAATATTTTAACCTTCACTTATTTATCTCGTGCGTGTTTGTGCTGTGTGTGTGTGTGTGTGTGTGTGTGTGTGTGTGTGAGTCTGTCTGTGTGTCTGTGTCTGTGTGTCTGTGTGTGTGTCTGTGTAGAGAGGCCAGAGATCAACCTTAGGGGAGAACTCACCTCGCTTGTTTGAATCAGTCTCCCTGGCCTGGGCCTTACCAAGTAGGCTGAGCTAGCTGGCAGTGAATTCCACAGACCTGTGTGGCTATCTTCCAGCCCTGGGACTACAAACTTGTGTCACCACATCTAGCTCTTCACATGGGAATGGGGGGTCAACTTCAGGTCCTCATGCAAACACTTTACTGACTGAGTATAGCTCGTCTGCTACTTTGTGAGTTCTCTTTTCTCCCACCTCTTCTGCTCTCCTTCACCCTTCCAACTCCCTAACACTAGCTAGGAGGAAAAAGAGGAGAGAAAGCAAAGGAGGTGATGTTGTTGAACTATCTCCTGCTGCTTAGGGCCATTGAGTTCTGCGGGGCAAGTTTGATCTTTGCCATCAGGATATCTAATTTCTTCTTTGCACATGACTACTTAACAAACCCTGACCAACAACCACCAACAGCAACCAATCAACAACCAACAACCAGCCCCGACTCTCTCGGAGCCCTAGCATTTATACATCCGCTGAAAGGTCCCCAGAATTCCCAATGTCGCATAATCACGGAAACTATCTGCTGGTGGCAAAATCACACCCCTGTTACACCATAAGGCAAATCTTAGTCAGCTGCTGTGGACAATCTGAAGCAGTCCTATATGCCACACCTGGGATTAAAATGAAGACATATCCTTTTTTTGTTGTTGTTTTTGTGTTTTTTTTTTTTTTTTTTTTTTTTTTTGGTTTTTTTGAGACAGGGTTTCTCTGTGTAGCCCTGACTGTCCTGGAACTCACTTTGTAGACCAGGCTGGCCTCAAACTCAGAAATTCATCTGCCTCTGCCTCCCAAGTGCTGGGATTAAAGGCGTGTGCCACCACCGCCCAGCCGAAGACATATTCTTATTTCTGTGTTTTTAAAAGAAATTTTAAAGAAAATTGTCACTACAACTGAGCTCCTGTAAAGAATTTGTAATGTATTTTTTTAATGTAATTTGTATTATTTAGTGGTACTGGGGATTTAAACCCAGAGCCTCATGCAGGCTAGGCAGACATTCTACCATTGGCCACAACCCCCAAGGATCTTCAAAGCTCCATTAAAATAGCAACAAGAAGAGTTTGATGTTCAGTGTTTGTTTGTTTTTATGTATGTAAGTACATTGTAGCTGTCTTCAGACACACCAGAAGAGGGCATTAGATCTCTTTACCGATGGTTGGAGCCACCATGTGAGTTCTGTGATTTGAACTCAGGACCTTTGGAAGAGCAGTCAGTGCTCTTACCTGCTGAGCCATCTCTCTAGCCCCTGATGTTTAGTGTTAATGCTAACCAAGCAATGATGGCTCTAGACATGTGCTGATGAAGACCATTTGAGGCTATTGAAAGTTATCAGCACGGATTGCTTCGAAGAAAATTCACTTTATCTGGCATGGGTACTCAGCTAGCAACACTTGGTTATTTTTACGTCTCCCTTTCCCTGAATCATAACAAACTGTGGTCCGTCTCTCTTTGGAGGATGTGGTATTTTTGGTGCTTCTTTGAAGCCACCTGAGAACTGAGCACATTTGCTTGGGTGTCTTCAGCTTCTTTGGGTGGAAAACAACACTCTTGAGACAGCATCTGTCCCCTGATGGAGACAGTGTTGGGACATACCCTCTTAAAGCGGTGCTGTCTTTATTTCTAGATAGATGATCTTTGCCTGCAATTTAACACAGAAACTGTAACCAATTGGTCCTTCATCTTGCCATCTGTTAGTGACAATCCCAAGATATATGATGGCCAGACAGTTAGAGCGTGCGATAAGTTTGCTTTTAGGTCAAGGGTTCAAGTAGAACTTCAGACAGCCCTGTCTTCCTGTACTTTAACCAAGCTATCCACTAGGCAATTTTAGTATTTTGTGATGGTTTATTATCATTCTAGTACATCCAACTAGGGATAGTTACATAATATTCCTTTAAAATTAATTTATCATTTCCTCAACTTAGCAACAAAGCCCTTTGCCTTGGAACCAAATTAGTGAATCACCTTTTTAAAAACTAATACTTCTTTTTATTTCTGTTCTCGAGTGTGTACAGTATGTATGTGTATCACACACGTCTGGTGCCTGTGGAGGCCAGAAGAGAGCATTGGCTTCCCTGGAGCTACAGACCACTTGTGAGCCGCCATGTGGGCACTGGTAATTGAGCCTGAGAAGTTTAAGAACAGTCTGTGCTCTTAACCACTGCGCCGTCTCTCCTTTTAAAGAAGGACCATCATAGGGAGTAGCCTAGGTGCCCATCAACAGATGAAGAGACTGTGACACATAAGCACAATGAAATTTTATTTAGCCAGGAAAAAAAACAATTATATTCGCAGGAAAGTGACTAGAAATATAAATTATTATGTTGTAAAATATCCCAGACTAAGAAAGACAAATGTGTTCTCTCCTATGTAGATCCTAGACTCTAATTAGTATAGGTGTATATGTGTGTAGGAGGGTGTAGGTCATGAGTCAGAAATGGGACCATGAGAAAGGGAAAGAGGTCTTGAGGGTGGGTGTATCAGAGTACATGTGACATGAAAACAGAAGTGGGGGAGAGAGGAGGGAAACGGGGGAGGGAAAGAGGAAAGAGGATCAACAGAAAGTATGCACAAAAGATCTTAGGAAACTCATTAAGTTGAAAAAACATGAACATAGCTAATGAGCACCGGAAGTTGGTTGTGTCGGCATGATGGTCTAAATCATCTGGGAATGGAGTTTCCATGAGGACTTGTCTAGATTAGGTTGGCCTACGGTGATGCCTGTAGGGAATCTTTGTTGGACTGAGGGAAACCATCCCTGGACCATGGGGGAGGGCGCTCCTTCACTGTGCGGGTGGAGAGAGAGCTGGACACTGGCATGCAGACGTTACTCCATCGCTTTGTGCTCTTGATGTGGTTGCAGTGTGACTCCTGCCTCAAGTCCCCACCGCCTTGACTTCCCCCGCAGTGGTGGACTGTAACCCGAAACAGTGAGCCAAATGAACCCTTTCTCCTCTCTGTGGCTTTGGTCAGGGTATTTTATCACAGCAACAGGAAACAAAACTAAGCCAAAGGTCACAGCTAATTGCTCCCATGATGCCCCGACAGGTGGCTCTCCTATCTAAAGCGTTCACTTCTACTGAGTATTTGGTACAAGGACCTGTGCCAGTTAGCTTCTATAGCCTAAGGAACCAAAGACACTGGACGATTAATAAAAAATGTATTGTGACACTTATTCAAAAAAATATTTATTAAGAACAGACCGTGTGTCACTGAAGGTACAGCTGTGGTGGGAAGCACACACAGTTCCTGCTCGCAAGGAGCTTACATCTTAGCGGGAGGGAGGAGACATTCAAATAACTTACCTGAAAAACGAGGAAGAGGAGGAGACACCACAAAGCAGATAACAAGTCCTTGAAACGCTTCCTTTTCGTTCAGGTTCTTTCTCTTCCTACTTAAGTCTTTATACACTCTATCAAACTTACAAAAACTACAGACTTTATTCTTTTAGCCCAACTAAAAATATGAAATTCTCTGAGCAGGTAAGCATCAAATTGCCATCCTCTGGTTAGAGGATGTTACAATCATCCTTCGATCACAGACAAGGCCGGCTAAGGTTTTGTGGGTTGGAGGAACGGAGGGTATCTAGAGCACAGACGTTTGTGGGGTGGCCTCAGGAGAAGGAAAAAGCAAAAGAGAAATCAAAGATAATGGTGTTGAAGGAGAGGGAAGCGCACCCTGGAGGCTGGAGAACCCTGGAGATGAACAGGGTGGGGCTCAGGGTGGCCAACATGGCTGGGATACGGTAGGCCAAAAGGCAGTCCTCGAAGCCTGACTAAAAGAGTCCTGTTTAGGCCATCACAAGAACCATGAGCTTTACATAAGAAGCCACTGCAGGACGTTATAAGGAGGAGAGCCTGACTTGGCTGACTCTGCTTAGCTAGTTTAGAGGCAATCATCACACAAAATTAAGTGAAAGCAAAAGACATGCCAGGAGGCTCTTTGACAGTCGTCCCAGAGATGACTAGTGGTGGTCTAGATGGGAGGGGGGGAGCGGATTGTTGGATTGCTGGATATATTTCGATGGGCTCACAGAATGTGTGAACAAGATGGTTTGGGACCCTGAAAGGAAAGGGGACTCAAAGATGACTTCATAAATTTTAGTCTGAGAAACTAGAGGTAGAATTATCACTCTCCAGAAACAAGAAAACAGGAAAAGTGCAGAGGAGAGGTCTGGTGAAGGAGGGTAAAACCTGTGTTAACTGTGAAATAAATATCCCATTCCCATAAGGAAGAACCACAGCGGGAAGGCAGCTGAACGTGTGAACGTAGATGTGGGAGCTGGGGCGCTGACAGGCCTCTGGGAGTCATCAGAGACTGCGAAGTATTTGGAGCCATCAGACAGTGTGATTTTCTAGGATCATAGACTGTTCTGAAGGCTGAGCTTAGCACACTTCAGTACTTGGGACAGAAGGAAGATTTGGCAAAGCAGGAGACAGAAGCACGTGACGAACATGGGTATTTCAACTCTGCAGACTGAGGAAGCATCTTTAGAAGAGGGCACTCCTCTAAAGGCAAGGACCAGCAGGAAGAGCTCATGGGGATAAGTCAGAGCTGATTGTGTAGCATACCAGTCACTCGAGAGAGAAAGGGAGAGGAAAACAAAACTAAACATGTTTGCTTCTATGCATGTGTTTAAGGCTGTGTGAGTGTTGGCACCAGATGCCACGGAACTGGGATTACAGACAGCTCTGAGCAGCCATGCTGATACTAGGAATCAAATCCAGAGCCTCTGGAAGACCAGCAAATGCTCTTAACCCCCTAAATATCTCTTGAGCTACCTCAGATTAAAGAAACACACACACACACACACACACACACACACACACACACACACGAATAGTAGTTAGTATGAAAGAGGAAACCCAGAAAATGAAGAGAAGGACCATTTTTTAGGAAAGAAGTTTCTGTGCATAAGTAGAGTCTGAACCTGAGAACAGCCACCATCATCCCGGGGTGGGGGTGGGGGTGGGGGTGGGACCCGCAGGCAGAGGGTCTGGGGAGGTGGCTGAGCAGCTAAATGGCTTGCTGTGCATGAGGGTCAGAATATGCACTCCCAGTCCCCGCACAAAAACTAGGCAGGTGCGCAAGCTGTCTATGTAATGCCAGCACTGTGGAGGTAGAGAGAAGGGAGTCAGGGGCAAGCTGATTAACAGGTGAGGTAAAAGTGGCAGGTTCCAGGTTCCCTGAGGGACCCTGCCTCAGTAAACAAAGTAGACATGACATCAACTTCAGGCTTCTACAAGTACACCCCCCACACACATACAAGAGAGAGAGAGAAAGAGAGAGAGAGAGAGAGAGAGAGAGAGAGAGAGAGAGAGAGAGAGAGAGAGAGAGAGAGAGAGAGAATATGGGGGCAGCAGTAGAGAACTCTGAACTTTGTTCTTGTTTGAGTCAAACAACTGAGTTAATCATCTTCTGGAAGAACTGGAGGTCTGAAGGGAGGCAAGAGTCCCACTGTGGTCACAGACACAGCAGCCGCTGTAACAGCTAACACCATGGAAGAGGATGGAGGGGGTGGAAAGGCAGTTTAAGGCGAGGAAGTAAGGACCAATGAGCGGAGTTGTTCATGCCAACGGTTGCTAAGGAAGACATCTCACATCCTCTAGGATGAAAAGAAAAAGAAAAGCATGGACCTTCTCACACACATAAAATGACTTCTAAAATGGTTCATTGTAAGTTTATATGATTGTAAAAATGTAATTTATGATATATTTTATAGTGTTATTTTAAAATAAAGCAAACCAGTTAAAACTGCATGAATCGATGACAGAAATGCTGTACCATAGACCTTGAATGTACCTATAAATTAAAGTTTAACATTGCTTTTTCTTGATACTCTCCCCAACTCCTCAGTTTCCTAATGATGCATTTCTATTCTTGAGTCCCACTATACTACTGTGTAACCAAACTATATATAGTTTCCTCTGAAGTAATATTAGTATCATTTGTTAACTATTAAAAGACATCATAAATATTGCTAATTGTTTCTTTAACTTATTTTTGTTGAACCATCATAAAAAGAATTCATGGGTGAATTCTGAAGTTCCTTGAGAAAATAACTTTCACTTTGTTTCCATCGTTCCCTAAGATTTTTCAAGCTTTAAGCAGGAGCTAAGGGCGCAGTAGAGTGCTTGCTTGGCATGGATTCTTTTTCCAGAACCCTGTAAACTCTATCCCTCGGGAAAAACAGCTAGGGTTATAAGGAGGATGCTCTAGAATCCAACGTGGTATTTAAGGCTGTAATGGAGCAATGTCAGTCCAAGGCCGGCTCTCCCAACTCTGCAGACTGCAAGCCTTGAGCTGACACACCAGGGAGAGCGGGGTGGGAGCTTCGTCTTCTTTCTTAAAAAAGATGATTCTGAAAAGGGAACGTCTCCCTTTGCATATCATCTTCATTCCGACTTGACACTTCCGTCTCTTCTGAATAAGCATTAGCTATTTTCAAAAGCGGCTTTAACAAGCTATCTGTGAGATGGACAGAAAAGCTTGCTGCTTCTCATCCTCAGACACTGGTGTATGTAATACTGCCTTAAGTTAACTTAGTTCCCGGGGCTGGAGAGATGGCTAATCTGCCAAAAAGCATGGGCTACTTACTCTTCCAGAAAACTTGAGTTGTTCCCAGCACCAACGTGGTGGCTAACAACCATTTGTAACTCTAGTTCCAGAGGATCTGACACCTTCATCTGGCCTCACTGTCCTCTATCCTCCACAGGCATATACATGGTGTACAAACTTACATTTGGGTAACACATCCCACCCTACCCCCAATCTTTAAAAACCAGTATATAAAGCCTGGGGGTGGTAATGGTGGTGCATGCCTTTAAGTAATCCCAGGCCTCACGGAGCATCAGCAGGCTAGCTCTGAGTTCCAGGCCAGCCTGGTCTACAGCAGAGTGAGTTCTAAGTCATCTAAGGGCTATACAGAGACCCCCAACAAAACAAAAACCCCCAAAACAAAAACAAAAAACCCTACCCAACACACACACACACACACACACTTAAGTTCCAGGAATAATTGGATTATTTTCCTGAAATACCAACTAAAGAGGTGAAAAAAAAAAAACCTAAAGACCAAGGTTCCACTTTCTCAGTGACCAATAACCTGTATTAGAAATGGCGTATTTGGAACTCTGACAGTCACTCCAGATATTCTCAGGTGACCGCTTCCCTATCTCTCTTCAGGTTAGGTGCCTCATATGCTCCTTGGGTTCCAGTTCAGCTACACATGGTACTTCTCTACCCTTTCATAGAAATGTCTGACTGTGACACTGGCTTAGCAAGCCAGACTTTCCGGTAAATGCATTCTGCAGAAACATTATATTAGTTACTCTGAAACAATGACATTCTCCAAGAACTTTATAGGTTCTAAAGCCAAGGGAACATCATGACATTGAATCCTAATAAACTCTGGAAATCACTACAAACACAAGAATGTTGCCCAGGGGTCATTTCTCCCAGCATCTACTTGGCCCATTTGGAAATAATAAAATGGTTAAATTAAGATTCTCATGATCACTCGTCTCTTGTCAAGCTTTTTTTCCCAGAAATGAGCTCAAGACTAAGAGGAGTCCCTCCTGGAGTTTCTCTGATCCGAAATGAAGGCTACCATCTACGATTTAAGGTTATAAAATCTAGGCCTCTTCAACCAAGAAGCTGAGCTTATTCAGTTACTTGTATGGTGAGATGGTGGCGTATGCACATGCTACTGAACGCTACTACCATCAGCTGGAGGCTTCACACGCAGACATTCCCATTAACATCTACATTCAGTTGTTGTTATTAATCAGAAAGACCGAAGCCTTAAACAACAGTTCAAATGACATCAGGACTCCAGTGTGGGGGGATTGGAAAAGGGGAAGTTGGAGTGGGGCCAATAGTCAGATCACCCAATCCAGACAGTGGTGTCGTATGCCTTTAATCCTAGGACTCAGGAGGCAGAGGCAGGTGGATCTCTGAGTTCGAGGCCAGCCTGGTCTACAGAGTTCCATGACAGCCAGGACTACACAGAGAAACCCAGTCTCAAACAAACAAACAAAACTAAAACAAACAACCAAACAAACAAACAATAAAAAAAATCAACAACAACAACAAAAAAGGGAAAGAGAAAGATATACTACTCTCTTTTCTTTAATTTGTGAGAACTTGTCCCTTTCAAATTGATAGGAAATGAAGGTTAGTAACAAAAAAGTGAAATGTGCTCTATAGATCATAGAAGGAAGTTTTTGCTATTTGGGGCATTTGTCATGACACACATACCACACACACACACACACACACACACACACACACACATAGCCCTCACCCCCCAAAACACAGTACAAGCCCATCTTTCAAGCTTGGAAATGTTATATGCTCCCATTTTACATTCTTGATAGGGTAAATTCTCTTGGAACCAATGTTATTACTTGCCACTGATGGCAGGATTCCATATTGTTAGGCTAACACCTGAACACCTGGAGAGCAAACTAGCCAGATGGATCATACTGTTTCGTGTGGCCTGTTTCTAATGTTAACACACTATATAAATAAGCTAAAAGGCCGCGGTAAAACAGAGTAATCAGATTTTGATCTTCAGAGTAAGAACAGTAAAATCCTGCTCTCTGAGACACAGCTGAGAGGGAAGCTTAAAAGTACACATCTGGCTGGGCAGGGTGGTGCACACCTTTAATCCTAGCACTAGGATTAAAAGCAGAGGCAGGTAGATCCCTGAGAGCTCAAGGCCACCCTGGTCTACACACTGAGTTCCATGCTAGACAAGAATACAAGAAAATCCTGTCTCATTAACAAGAAAGAACATTATAACAAAGCACTTTAAAACTTAACTTAAAAATCCACATATTCAAAACCTAAGCTTCAGGCACCCAGTTTTCTCAGATTCTATTTATTCTTAAGCTGGATATAAATCTAACCAAATGCTTTTTCAAGATACAACCGCTGCAAAGCCACTAAGCAGATTTTGAAGAAAAAAAAGGAAAACATTTGTCAAACCAGCCTGAGGCAAAGTTCAGAAGCAAATGGTCCTCCAGACTAGAGTCAGGTCTGAGGACCGTGTGTCATCACGTGTTGAGTCACAAGGGCCAACACATTACTTAAGTCCCATCAAAGGCCAAGGGGCCTAAGGATCTACTTAAGAAAGCAGGCCAATTGTTTTTCCAATACTCTTAAATGTGTTTAGAGGCACGTAGATTTTCAAAACGCCAAAATACTCCATCTTACCAAAAAATCTCACTCCCTCAGTGTTTATGATGAACACAAACATGTGATGTCCAATTTGTAAGAAACTGGAAATTGTACTTCTGGATGAAGACCCCCTACACTGGGAATGAATAATCAAGGAAGTTATGTAGATAGCTTTCACAACTTTTTTTCAACTCTGTGAACAGTTGGCCCAAAAGCAATAGTATAAGGCTAGCCCAAGAAACTTCTCTCCAGACAGAGCTACACAGAGAAACCCTGTCTCAAAAGACAACCAACTGCCAGACGGTTGGTGGCACACGCCTTTAGTCCCAGTACTTGGGAGGCAGAGGCAGGCGAACTTCTGAGTTGGAGGCCAGCCTGGTCTACAGAGTTCCAGGACAGCCAGGGCTACAAAGAGAAACCCTGTCTCGAAAACCAAAAACAAAAAACAAAACAAACAAACAAACAAAAAGACAACCAACCAAACCTGTCTCAAAAAAAGAAAAAGAAAACTCTTGTAAATGAGGCACTGGGATGGGTGTGGGGGACTTCTCAGATAAGAAGAGAGACCACACTAAAATCTCTAGGGTCAGCATGACGGCTGTCGATCAGTCTATATAATATTCATATGGAATGTTGGTTAGCGTCTTGTAGGCAGGCTTTTCAGAAACCTTGTGACGTTTAGCTTTAAGAAAAAGAATCCCCCCCACCCCCATATAAGACATCTGTCTTGTATCCTGAGACACTACAAAATCCGGGCTGGCTTTGAACTCCCATTCTTGGCTTCCACCACCCAAGTGGTGAGATTACTGGTGTGTACCACCACAATGATCAAGAAAATGGTAACTTAAGGGTGAAAAAAAGAGCAATGGTTAGCTTTTGTTGGTAAAGTTATTTCTCAGAGGAGCATGATATTCGAAGAAATTCTCCAAATACTTTCAATTTCTTTGGTATTTTGGTCTTTCATTCTTAGTATTAACTAGTCACATTATTTAATAAGGGTGGCCTCTGGAGTCTGATCTTGCAAGTAATCGCACATAGAACAGCACTGCTTTGATTTGTTACATCAATTTATCGCATGCACAAAGGATACTTTTGTATTTATAAGACAAATTTACATAAATGAGTTTTTAAAAGGATTGGGTAATATTTTAAAATGTGTCAAAGAGCAGACAGAGATGGCTAACTCCACTGAGCTATTCCTTCTGTCTGGTGTCTAAAATAATCCTGCTTTAAGGTCTAGCTCCCACATACATGAATTAAAAGCTGATGTTTTAGAAATCCTCAATAGTAAGTTTGGGGTGGAGAACACTCATCCTTAGACCTCTCCCGGAGACGGGAATAATGGCATCTGTTCCAATACCCATTCCACATTGCTCACTTCTTAAACAAACTGCAGGCCAAGGACAGGGACCTGACCGGGCTCACAGGTAAGCCTGACTCGGTGCACAGCCCTCATACTCAAACAGGAGAGGGGAAAGGAGCCAGTTTCCCGGCTTGTGCACCAAGGTCAAGCAATCACAATTAAGCTAAGTCCAAACTGACACACATTACTGAGAACATCCCTGGCTCTCCATCAAAGCACGAGCGCTTGACTCATAAAGTGCAGCAGAGCCCACCTGCCCCTGCCCCTGCCCCTGCCCCTGCAACTGCCCCTGCGCTGAGCCTCTCCACTCTCCACGGGGCAATGAGGCCGCCCACTGCAGGACGAGTGGACACACACGAAGGCCAGGGGAAATGCCATTTTTCTGGCTCAGAGACTTAGAGGGGTTATTTTGTATTTTCATTTTTTTTTCCCTTACATTGACCCAGGCAGTTTGCAAATGGCTCATCTGAAGGCAGGACCCAAACTCTTGGCATAGCAATAGCTCAGACCAACTCTCTTGGACCATTCTTATTCCCACTTTCCTAAACGACAGTTCACACAGATCTCCAGCATCCTCTTCACCGGGAATGTACAATTTCATGGTCCCCATTATCAACTTTTAGCTGCCTATCTGCCTTTTTACCCCTATGCATTCTGGAATCTAAGCATCTCAAACTCAGACTGCTGTCTTTACTCACTGCCTTACCCCACCACTACCCAAAACACCGTCTGGCAAACAAGTGCATAGTGCATATTTAAATCAGGAGACCAGCAGCGCTCAACCGTCTGCATCGAAGCTTGAGTTGCAGTACTGTTGAGTACTTCAGTCCTCCTCTGGTCAATGTTGGGTTCGTCACCCACCACACCTGCAGCTTATTCAACTAGTCAATCTGGTATCAGGTTCTCTGTGCTTGTCTTACTTAAACAGCACCTGAACCAGATGCTGACACTCTTCTCAGAACATTTCTATTTAGAAATAAATAGCGGACCACTTTTGGGGTTATTTGAGGGGTGAGAAGGCACTTCCGCTGCCTCCTATTCCAAACGTCAGAATAGCTCCCAGCCAACTCCTTCCTCTTCTGGAATAGCTCGGTCGCTCCTCACATTGGGGATCCCTAAACAACAGCATCAGCACCAGCAAGGCCTGCTTTCAACGCAGACTCTCAGGCCCTACAAGCAATCTACTGATCAGACTCTGCACTGTAACAAATGGAGATGATGCAGACACTTGAGAAACACTAACCCCATCACTCTGACTCTCCAAATGCTTATCCTATCTCCTCCCATCGCCTGTCGAACCCAAGACTCCACGTTGGCTTGCCCTAGAAATTTGTGAGTCATTTCAAAGCCAAGTCCAAACTCCTCTCTCTTCCACTACCACTTAGTTGCCATCCCAAATGTGGGGAGCCCCGGTCCCCACTCTCGCACCCAAGATCTAAGAGTCACTCTTGTTCTCTATCGCACCGCTCTCCAATCCCTAGGTCAAATCAAATTAGCTACGCCTTTTAAAACAAAGAGCTCAGTGGTTAAGAGTGTTTTTTGTCCTTCCAAAGGGCCGGGAGTTCAGTCCCCAGCACTCACGAGGCAGCTCACAGTCTATAACCTAGCTATGAGGTTATAGCTACTGATGTCCCCCTAGCTGTTCTGAGCATTGCACACACTCACTGTATAAACACACTTTTTGGCTTTAAAACAATCTTTAACAAATGCTTTTTTAGATAGAGATATACCATTAGACAGTCTTTCCATAGCTAACCCCACAAATCTAAACTGGCATTTGGGAGGCAAAGACTTCTGAGTTTTCTAGCCCCCGCTCCCCTCACTTCCACAGGGGGCCTACAGATTCTATTCACAATAGCCAAACTGATCTTCAAATACAAAGCAGACTGTGACTCAGTCTTTCAATGCCTTCCCAAAGTGCCCACCATGATTTCCGTTATTCCCCAGATCTTTCCTCAGTACTCAGTATGCTGGGTCCTCCTGAACCTCCCAGGCCCCACACACACTGCTGTGAGGTCAACTATGGATGGTGGTAGCTTTAGAACCACGGATCTCCCAAAAGTTTTTGATAGGCTGAAAATTTCAATATAAGGCAGAAGTTTCAAAACTTTTCTATACATTAGAATGGGGACCTTTTAAAAAGCCTAATGCCTAAGCTGCACTCCAAATTAATTCTGTGTCTAAACTGCTGGGGTTGGGGCACATGTACAATGCTTTCAAACTAACTAAGGTAATTCCAATATGAGGTAAGTTTAGGGATCTCTGCCACACAGTATGAATTAAAAGAGTGGTTAAGTTCTCCAGTCAGACCTCAAAGCTCTGGAGAGCTTTGGTCCTACTGACTACATTATTAATGGCATCAGTTAAGCAGCTACATTCAAGAGGGGAATGGATTTCTTTACAACTCAACAAAGTTATAGTAAAAATAAATATCATACTACCTAATATTTCTTACTTAACAAGTAAGATAATCAACTGGCCATAGTCACCAAGCAAAATACCCTGGGATGGAAATAAAATAATGTTCATTTACCTGCCTCTAAGCTCACCCTTAAAACTGTTGTCTTCATGCCTCAGGATGGAGGACATTAATGAGAGAGAAAAGCAAGCCATTTCATTGTTAAACTCTTTCGCCACGGTACAACACTGAAATTTCAAAAGACCCTTAGGGATGGTTTAAGCCAACTCACTTTCCAGGTCGATGACCCGACATTCAGGTAAAATGACAGGACCTAAGTCACACAGAGAGCTTGAAGAGGAAAAAACGTCTTTTTTTTTTTTTCCAAACAAGCAGACAGGATTTTTCACATTAGTCAAAAAGAACCAAGATTATCAGATTAGAAAGAAATGCTGACTAAGACAGATGCTGCAGATAAGTTTAAAAGACTAGTCCGTCTGCTGCCCTCCATAACCAAACACTGCTCCCACCCATGGTCACAGAGCCACCAAGATACTTAACCTTAAAATAGCAAAATCTTGGAAAATTCCATTTACAAATGCATTATTAATCGTATTGTTATAATGAAATTAGTTCAGTAAAACATAAAAACATTAAACAGCACCAATACCAGAAGGTTAAGGTAAATATACTATTATTTAAAAGAATGTAAAATTACTCACTGGGGCAGAAATAAACTCTAGCCCCCAGACAAACTATTTAAAATAACTGTGTGACAGAAAAGGCAATATTTAAAGACTAATATATGCCCTTTTCCCACTGACGGGTCTGTGGCTAAACAGCCCAGCAGTGGGTCACATGGAAAATATTAAGACACACCTTTAATTGTTCAACCTTGAACCATGATGCTAAATAATCCAAATCTTGCCAGTATGAGGCAGTGGCAACATTTTTGGTATTTCTAACTAGTCTTACGTGTCCTGATTAAACACTAGGAGAGGTGTGTCTGTTCTGAAGAAGCAGGGCTTTTACAGACGCTACAAGCGACAGGAACCAAAAGCTACCAAGGAGATACAGCAGCAACTACTCCAGTCAGAGCACACTAGTCCACGTGGCACCACGGATTACTCTTCTCTCTAGTTTCTGGAATTTCTGGGAGACTAGAGATTTAACAAGTGTCTGAATACATGGAGGCAATAAGAATCTCTAAACAGGATAGTGTTCATGTTTGAAATTACCAAGATAATTTGACACAGAAATCCAACAATACATAAAATTCTTAAGCACACAGAACTAAAATAAAACGTTAGCAAAACTTTTTGGGTTTACTCCCCCCCCCCAAGAGCTTGGGAGTTCAGGTGGGGGTGGAATAGGCGTGGCTTGGGAGGCTGCTTGCAGTTCGTTCAGACAACTCCCTGCCTGCTCCTCTGTCAGGGCCTCACCGGACTACCTGGCTGAAAATATTTGGTAATTCAGTGCAGAAAATTAAGGTCACAGACAAAGTACAACAACTTTTAATACACCATCAATACTAATGATTAAAAATTATTGCATAGTCTTATGCATTTACCCTAAAACATTTTCTGAAAGTAAACCAGTTCTATAAAAGACAAAGAACCCTTTAAAACACGGTGGCCTTCACTACCTCGCCCGTCTCTCCTTTTTCGTCTTTTCGGTACTTTTGTCCATGGTTTTCTCATTGTCTCCCCTGCACTTTGGGCAATACCATTTCCCCTTTGGTTTATAGGTGAGGGAAACGCATGAAAAGTGAAACCACTCAATGGGACACTGTTCATTGTCGCAGCCTATCATCTCCCCGTAGGACACTTGGTTACATAAGCAGTACGTGGGCTCGTTGGGATCTATGGCAAATTCAACAGGCGACGCCTCCCTCTCCTGCTTGCCCTTGGAGCGCTTCTTCTTCTTAGCCGACTTGGATTTCTTTTCTTTTGGCGGCTGATCATCGCAGTCATCAATCCCGTTCGTCATGTGACATAAGTCACGGCTCTCACTGGTCCGCTGTCTTCGAGGTCTTCTAGATCTTTCAGGTTGACTGGAATCCATCTTCGACTTGTCTGAGGCCCGCTCACTTTCAGCAGGATCTTGGAAACACTGGGAATGCAGCTCCATTTGTCTCGCTCGGTTTTCCACCAATTCGAGCATCTGTGTGACAATCTGAATTTTTTCATCTCCCAATTCTTGGCTATTGATTAATGCTCTCTGGAGATGCTGCTGTAGGCGTTTTTTCTGGTTGGAATCATCTTCTTTCTTATATTTTTCATAGACATCATCAATTTCCTTTAAGGTTTCTAAAAAGGGGAAATAGAAGAATATTATGGCATATTAGCACGCACATCATTTTCAAGTTAGAATTAAAGCAGGAAGGCACATCTAGGTATACACTGAACACATTGTTCTCCGACAAATTTGACATCATTCACTATCAAAGTATACTCAGGGGCAAATGGCATCCTAGCAGGGAGAGGAGCTTGCTCTCAACCTGGCAACCTCAGTTTATTCTCGGGACCAACACTGTAGAAGTGCAGCACTGACCCCTGCAAACTGTCCCCTACCTCCATATGTGCTCATGTGCTCGCCCACACAACATGAAAAAGCAACTTTTAAAAACTTTAAAGGTTGTACTGGTTAATTTTTTTTGTCAACTTGACAGAGCTAGAGTTATTGTGGAAGAGAAACCCTCAATTGAGAAAATGCCTTAAAACCCTGGGCATGTAGTTCTGGGATGTATAAGAAAGCAAGACCGAGCAAGCGCCAAGGAGCAAGCCAGTAAGCAGCATGATGTCCCAGTTCCTGCCTCCCGGTTCCCGCCCCAACCTTCCCCAGATCTAGACTATGACCTGAGTTGTACGCTAAAATAAACTCCTTTCTCCCCAACAGAAACACCAAGACAAAGCCAATTAGAAGTAAGTAACTACATAAACCTCACTACATAAATCACTCATCTGCATTTTTAAAAAGTAAAGGGGAAATGGAGAAACGGCTTAGTCTCTAAAGTACTTCCATATAATCATGAGGACCTAAGCCGACTCCCAGCACCCCCATAAAAAGTGGGGTGGCTGTGTGCACCTGTAACCTAAGTGCTAAGGGATGCCCAGGATTGCTGCTCAGAGGAAGTCTAGCTTAAGTGGGAGACCTGTCTCCAAGAAACAAAAAGAAAAGAAACCTCACAGTGGAGAGCAACAGAGGAAGACATAGACATCAATCCCTCACCTTCACAGAACACACACACAAATGTAACAAATTAACAATCAAAAGTATTTCATGGGGCTGGAGAGATGGCTCAGTGGTTAAGAGCACTGTCTGCTCTTTCAGAGGTCATGAGTTCAAATCCCAGCAACCACATGGTGGCTCACAACCATCTGTAATGAGATCTGATGCCCTCAGCTACAATGTACTTAGATATAATAAATAAATAATTTTTTAAAAGTATTTCATAAGACTTCTAAGACAAAAGTATTACATAAGACATGCTAATTTAGAATTTGCTGATTTCCTTATTGCTGATTCTTTAATTGAACATCAAAACTCTATACACAAAATTTACAGGCTGAACTCCAGCCATAAAATCAGTGGTGGTTCTCTGATGCAACCACAGATTGCTACCCAATTGTGTGTTTACAGAAATTACAGCTCAATCAGTGACTTGTTACATGACTCCAGATAGACACATTACCTTAATTTTCACATCCTATCCTGAGACACTCTGTGAAAAGGCAGGTGTCAGCATTTCTTAGCTTCCTGACAACTTAGTTTTAAATGACTCTTTTATTTTGGCATCACATGGGACATTCTGAAAAATCAAAACTACTTCCAGAGTAGATCTGCTGTTGCTGGCATGCAGTTACCAAGCCACTACAAAATTAAGTCAAGTCAGCACTGGGCCATTCTACCTTTGCATCTAACTCAGCAGTTGATTCAATGCTTGCTGGAGCTGCTGATGCCACCGTATTAAAAGTTGGACACTTTTAAATCAAGCAATGGCTGAGTCACCAGAATGTACAATTTCACAAGTCAAGCTCTAATTAAGTTTAGTTTTATTCAAATCTGTTCTGTTTCTTACCCAACTGTGATAGAATTCTACATGAAATCGGTCTGTTTTTCTGAGGGTAAAAAATTTAACTGTAGCTCTCAGATTTCAATATTACATTAGCAGCCCATGTTTTAGCTTCCAATGGTATTTCTATTGCATCCCTCATCACTGCTTATTATTCCAATATAAAGAGCAGAAATATTAAATAAGTACACGATGCTGGCTTTCGGAAAGCAGGTAACAAAAGTGAATGACTAGAACTGTAGTTATGGACGCTCTTCTTGGAAACTGCAGGTAGTAACACTTGATGGACAATTTTGCCACAACAGCTGAGGGTACCGAGAGCCGAGAGGACTCACACCATAGCTTTACATTTTTAAACAGTGTGTGTGTGTGTGTGTGTGTGTGTGTGTGTGTGAGAGCTCTCAGGCAAGGCCACAAGCACTCCTTGTGGAGGCCAAAGAACAATTTATGGGAATCAGTTCTCCTTTCCACCATGTGAGCTCCACGAGTGAACTCAGATCAGGCTTGGCTGTAAACCCCCTTACCAACTGAGCCATCTTGTTGGCCTGTGCATTTCACATGTTTGAAAAAAAAAAAAATCCAAATATATCCTGTTTTGCTGAAGTAGGCATATAAGTGCATTTCCTACAAGCCTGATTTTCCTATGGGAAAAATAGACATTAGCTATTTTCTTGTTAGACACAAAATAAAGATTACATAAACATAAATTTCATTTCAAACATTTTGTATCATAATTGAAGTTAAATATTCCTTGTGTCATACTTGCACACTGACACTGTGACGAGATAAAATTTATAAAGACACCTTAACGATACAGTAAGAAATCAAAACAAAACAAAAAAATACTCAGCCCATATTATGGGATAGAGATTTTTCCTTTCATCTTGCTAGGCCTTGTGGCACAAGCTGTTAATCCCAGCTACTTGAGAAAGTTGAGGCAGGAGGATCACAATTTCAAGAGCTGTCTGGGCTACACAGTGGGTTCAAGGCTACCCTGGGTAACTCAGTGAGCTCCTGTATTAAAGAGTAAAAAGAGGGTTTGGGAATAATTCAGTGGTAAATGGCTATTGCTTGCTACACATGTGTGAGACCCTGGGTTCAATGTCCAGGACCTAAAAAAAAATTTCTCCAGAGCAAACCCACAAGAATGCAATCACTGAGACATGAGGTGGGGAAAAAAGGCTCAACACCTTCAGATTGTGAACTGCCAAACAAGTACATCTATCACACAGCACTTTCTATACACTGGACAAAAGGCACTGGAACCCGCATTATTATATTTAGCTCAAAGGCTCCAGTCTCTAGAAAATTATGAATGAAATGCTGAAGAGACAATGAAAACTTTCTATAGCTATATCCTGAAATAAATCAATTGTGGTTTTTCTTGTTTCTCTACTTAATGAACTGTGCAATAATTTCTGAAAGACACTGTTACATTAGACCCCCCCTCAATACTAGACCTTAAGAATCAGTGAAAATAAAATCTGAACCAAGAAAACAAAAATAAAACTATGAAGTTGAGCTTTACAACTATGTGCCTATGCAGAAGCAAGAGTGCTATTTGTGTATTAATTAATCTTGGAAATAATCCCAGTCATAATGGAGCTGGTTTGCATTACCCTCTCAGTCTTCTAAGTCTCATATTACCTGATCGGTTTATGATGATTATAGGTAACTGGTATCACAGATTTTCCTGTCAAAAAATGATGTCACTACCAACCTAAAATAGTCTAAGCTTGTGCTCTTTTTTGTCTGTTTGTTTGTTTTGTTTTTTTGTTTTTTCTTTTGTTTTTTCTTTTTCTTTTTTCCAGACAGGGTTTCTCTGTGTAGCCCTGGCTGTCCTGGAACTCACTCTGTAGACCAGGCTGGCCTCGAACTCAGAAATCCGCCGGCCTCTGCCTCCCAAGTGCTGGGATTACAGGCGGGCGCCACCACCGCCTGGCTGTTTTGTTTTTTGAGACAGGGTTTCTCTGTGTAGTCCTGGCTGTCCTGGAATTCACTCTGTAGACCAGGCTGTTCTTGAACTCAGAAATCCGCCTGCCTCTGCCTCCCAAGTGCTAGGATTACAGGTGTGAGCCACAACGCCCAGCTTAAGTTTGTGCTCTTAAAGAACACAATATAGTTTTGATATAAGAAAAACTCCATATTTTGGCACAGAATTCTCAAGCTCATTCGTGCTGTATGTTCCCCATGTCTGCAGGGAATAACCCAGGATGAAACTCATTCTTTAAGGGTGGGAACAGGGAACAGGACCTTTACCTATCCTGTGTGAGTCCTAACTTCAATCCCTTGGGAATGAGAGGAGTCACAGTTTTAAAACGGTTGTTTTTAAAGCAGACAGCTTTGAAATAGTCTCCACACAATTAACTAAATACAATGCTCCACCTCTATAAATTTTCCTATCACAGTAAATTTTTACCTCATAAGTCTCTGAATCTGGTGAAAACACTGACATAAACAATCAGAGACTCAGAAAACAATTTTGTCGATTGAAACACCCAAGTGCTCCAACATGTTAAGTCACCATGGGAAGTATTACAGGATTAAGTTACAGTACTGGTGATGGTATGGGAAAACAGAATGGTTCAAAGTTGTTTTTATGGTCCGTATTAGGTCTACAGTTTCTGACTAGGGGTTACTACAGGCTGAACATATCCCCATTTAAATTTCTCCTGTTCTAGCAGGAGAAAGGTACGACAGCCCCAAAAGATCATTCCCTGTCCTAGTTTCTTTGATGACAAAATTTCCTCCTCATTTAAACTTGCTGGAGGAGGAACCCAAGGGTGCAAGGACGCCAGGTGGTTGCCCAGCCAACGAACCTACTTCCTCCAGAAGACCGGAAGTGACACATAGCCCGGAACCTACGCTGAGCCAGGGTCAGAGACAGTCCCCGAGCAGTGCCCGCGCCTTGATTCACTAACTGGGTAGGAGAGATTTGAAACAACACCTCCCAGCACTGACTCCGCCCAGGCCCATCCACCGTCCCGCCCAGCAGTCAGTTCAGTCCACCCAGGCCCCTCCGAGCAGCCCGCCGCGGCCGACGCCCGCGGGAGCGCGCGCCCCGCCCATACGACGTCACACCAGCAGGCCCCGCCCCTAGGCTGGGCCCTCCCCGCCACACACACAGACACACAGACAGAAAGATACACACACACACACACACAGTCACACAGTCACACATATACACACACCCCTTCTCCGCCCGGCCCTGCGGGGGTCCCCTCCCCCTTTAACCATTTGGCAGCAGCCGAGGAAGGGCTGAGGCACCCGGCTGCCCGGAACTTTCCCCGGGGCGAGAGGGAAGCACAGACTGTCCCAGTCCCGCGCCACGCCGGGAGCCGGAGGGGGGGCATCTCCCGAGTCCACCTTCGCCGTCCTCTCGCCCCCTCCCCCCATACGTTCCAATGCATCTGCTCGCAGAGGGAGGGAGCCCAGCGGGCGAGGGGCAAGCAGGCCCAGCACCCAGTCCTGCCCGCGCCCCGCTGCACACTCGCCAACCCCGGCCAGGACAGTGTGCGGCACCCAGCCGGCAGGCACCGGAACAAATGCTCGCTTAAAATGGCTGATTCCCGGTCCGCGGCAGCTGCAGCCAGCCGCCAGAGCTGCAGCGGGGGCTGACGGGCGGTCCTCGGAAGTCCTCGTCAGCCGCAGCCGGGACAAGGGAGGGCCGCGAGCGTGCTGTGCAGTACCCCCTCCCGGTCCCACACACCAGATCGCTCGGTGCACTTCGCTCACTCACACTGTCACCCGAGAGAGGGAAAGTACCTTGGTATTTGTTGTCCAGCTCCCGCAGCACCGACACGTTCCTCTGCATGTCGTGGGGCAACGACTCCACACACTCCAGGTAGTCCTGCACGTAGCAGGTGAGCAGCCGGCTCCGCTCTCCGGTCAGGAGCGCGGCCGACGAGTACAGCTGCTGCTGTTGCCCTAACATCCTGCCGCCGCCGCTGCTCCTCGCCGCCGCCGCCGCCGCCGCCTCCGCATCCAGCAGCCACACATGCAACAGCCACGACCGCCGCTCCTCCGCTCGGCAGCCCGGCGCCGCGGGGACACGGCCGCCGCTCGAGAGGGCACCGCCGAGTCCCCCGATCTCCACTCCCCCCAGAAGAAACCCTTACTCCCCGCCCCCGCGGTAACAAGCCCAGGGGCGGGGCGAGACCGGGGCTCCCTCCGGCCCCCTCCCTCGCTGGGAGAGAGCAGCGGGGTTCCCCGCGGCCGACGGCGCCGGGCTCCCAGGTAGTGACACTGGCTGTCTCCCCTGGGACTCCCCAGACACTACCAGGGCTGCCCGGTCGCCCGGATCCCCGTGACAAGCCTCTCGCTACCCTCTCGCCTCTCTATCAGCCTCGGTGCCTGTCGGAGTCTCAGTAGACTTGTCCCCGCCCCTTGGGCAGCGGCCGCATCTGCGCCTGCGCAGCACTCACTCCTAATAAGGCTGGGGCCCCGCCCCTATCGCCCTACCGAAGAGTTCGCATTCTCCCGCCTTCCCTGCGCCACCCGGGCGATTGGTCTGTCAACTCTCGCCTGGGGCGGGGGGAGGGTGCGGAGGGCGGCCAAACGGCAGGCTGCGCCCCGCCCCCTCTTAAAGGGGCCGCATGGCTGAGCCGGCCCCTTCGCCCAAAGTCTGACGGTTGCCCCCGAGAGGCCAGGCGGTCGCTCTCTCGTTTCTGTTCCCTACAGGGGTAGGAAGCGCCGGGTCGGCTCGCTCGGCCCCGAGTTACCGACCTTGCCTCCATTTGGCGGATCCAGCGCCTCCCTCGCGAGCCTCCAAGACAGCAGCGAGCGGCCCCTGGGCGCTGCTGGCCGAGTGAGGCCTGAGGGAACTAAGGCGACCCAGGGTGCAGCGGGCGCGGCTCCGGGCATGCGCGGCGACTTCCCGCCGAGCGCCCCGCGGCCACGGTCGTGCTCCGGTCGCCGCTAGGCTCCCGGAGCACCGGGGCCGACCGCGGAGGTAGGCGGTGCGCCCTCTGCCCTCGGCTTTTAAATGCCAGTTCCCGCCTTGCATGCGGTCCCCTCCCCCCTGCGCCGGGGTGGCTCGCAGGGTCTGCTCCCCTCCTCGCGCGCCCTAAGAGTTTGGTTTAGGGAGAAGGTGGCAAGCCTGCGCCCCGGTGCCGGGTCCCCGGTCCCAAGCCATCTTAAGAACTGTTTTGAGAGGTCGAATCGCGTAGGCATCACGGGCCAGCGAGGACTTGGCGTGGCCGCGGAATGAGAAGCTCTCACACACACACAAGCACACCGAGTCCTCACTGTATTTTCACTACACACGCGCGCGGCACTGTGTTTTCACTCGGCTTCACCAGTAACCAGCAGGGGAGCAGTGCAGATGGGGTTAAAAATCCGATCAGCCACCGAGTGCAGTGCTTTCGGTGCGAGCGGTTATCCGCCTTATTCCCCCAGTTCCATCCGTGAAATGCCAGGAGGAGGAGCTAACTGTAATTACGGATAGACTTCCGAATGTGTATAAATATGTGAGCTGTTTTGGTGTTTTGTTCCCCCTCACCCCCAGAAATAGGTATAAGTAAGAGTACTCGCCGAATTTTGATGAAACGTTTCTGTAAACCCCATTGGGAGCAGCGTCTTTGAGTGAAAAAAGAGAAAACGCCAGTGTTAAGTTTGGGTGCTCTTGCCTGGTTTGCAGAGCTATACCTGTTGCACGGCCTGTTGAGAACACTTTCTAACAATGTACACTAAGCAGCTGTTGGCATGCCAAGGGGAACCTAGCTCCTGGTCTAGATGAAAATTTGGATTTCGTAAAACACAACGCGGAATTCGGCGTCCTGAGGAGGGCAAGGGCTATCTTGTAAGACCTGGCAACTCACGTGTTACTATCCTTTAACGCTGAGATTTTTGGCTCAAACCAGTCAACCCAGGCGAGTACGCTATTGAAATTCTGAAAACGTGGGACGAATTTTCTTGACGTTATTCTTTAATATTAAGGAGCCAAGAGCCAGGTCTTGTTGAAAATAGTCATTGTTAAGGTTATTGACTTTTTTTAAGCCTGAATTTTAGTGTTTACTCATAAACTTGGTTCAGCCAATCCTAGCTAAAAGGTCGAGTTTTTGCAAGCCACTCTGTTTCTTACTGATTGGAGTTAGGCACTGTGTGGGCCCGTGGATTTTATACAGCTGCTTTACTGAGCTACAGGCAGACTCGATGTGTGGGGACTGAAGAAAGTCGGTGATGTAGACTTACCAAGAACAAAAAAACAAGTTGGGAAGCAAGGACGGATTTTGGAGCACATTCTTGGTACCTCTAATACTCTGACAGACTGGAGGAGGAGAAAGAAATCCAGATGATTGTCTTTTCCACTGGCACTGGTAGAACCCTTTATGAACTTCAGACGTGGTAATATGTATGGATTACTGCAGGTGTGCTTTTCTTGCTGCGTGTAGCCATGCAGGTTAGTCTAATTCTGGCATCCTTCTGAAAGCAGCCTGTGTGGGGAAAATGTTTACTCCAGGACAGGAAGTGCTCATTGCATTCCTTAGTCCTTGCCATTCCAGCTCTTGCCCCAAGAGCTATTTATCATTATCCTTTTCTTCTAAGTAGCTGGTCTTATGGCCTCTTCAGAGTGTGTCTCCTAACTCTGCTGAATGCAGAATTTAAAAATCCTCCACTCTACAATATAGAAATTGATGATATTCTGGGGGTGGAGGGGGTAGACAGGGTTGTTCTCTAGTATTTTGTCTTGCTCTTAAATTGACCTGGAAAAAGACAAGTAGTTGATTCCCCCCAAATTAGTGTGCAATAGGCTTCAAATTACCGGACTAAGTCTATTATATGCCTTTTATTAGGTCCCTAATGGGAAATGTCCTCAAGCCTATTTCTTTTATACTAAAATGTTTATATCCATAGTTAAATCGGTATGAGATGAGAGAAACAGTCTCAGCTAATTAAATGCAAACTAGCAAGAACTTCTGAGGGAAAAGAATCAGTTTCTGCTTGAATTAAGTCAATTACATTAGAAAATCTTTTCTTCTGTTTTATATTTCATTTTATTCCCTTTTTTTTTTTTTTTTTTTTTGGATTTTGGTTTATTCGAGACAGGGTTTCTCTGTATAGCCCTGGCTGTCCTGGAACTCACTCTGTAGACCAGGCTGGCCTAGAACTCAGAAATCCGCCTGCCTCTGCCTCCCAGAGTGCTGGGATTACAGGCATGCGCCACCACTGCCTGGCCATTTTATTCCTTTTTAAAGATTTATTTATTTTCTGTGATTCGTGGATGTGCACCATGTACACGCCAGGTGCTCAAGGATATTATATTTGGTGCACTGGAAAGGGTGTCAGACCCTGCGGACCTAGATTTGCAAACAGTTGTGAGCCCTGTGTGAGTGCTGAGGACCAAATTCAGGTCCTCTGCACGAGCAGCAAATGTTCTTAAACTTGGAGCCATCTCTCCAGCTCTGAATTTTTTTTTTAAGCTTTTTGAATTTTGCCTTTTAGTTATTTTTTTAGGTTAGCATACAAAGTAATGGGCTTTATCATGACATCTTAATACAAATATGTCATAGGCCAGGTTAGCCTCAGACTTGACTTTGTCAACCTCTCGAGTGCTGGGAATACAGGCATGTGCTACCAGATTAATATACATTTTTAAAATTTTTTATGATGTAAACTTCCAAACACAAAAGTATACCTATATACACCATTTGCGCATGGTCATCATTATCAACATGTGACTATATTTAATGTATAACTCTTGTTTTTTACCCTCAGTAGACTTTTAAAATCTTATGTGATGGGGCTATAGATGTGGCTCAGTGGTTAAGAGCACTTGCTGCTCTTGTACCTGGGTTCAGTTCTCAGTATCCACAACGCAGTTTATAACCCTTCCTAACTCCAGACCCAGGGGCTCTGCTTCCCTTCTCTGACTTCTGTAGGCACCAGGCATAGATGTGGTGCACCTACATACATGCCGTATACACATAAAATAAACACTTTAAAAAGGCAAACAAGGGGGGAGGGGAAGGCACTGAACAGCCAGCCAAAAGATCTCTGCTGGTACCGCTGAGAGAAATGTTTTAAGTCTATGCTACTCAGCAGTTTAGAGTTTCTTGTCTGACCCTACTTCTATTTTCTCCTCAAATTCCCTTCAGCATAGTCATGTGTAAATGATATGTGTGTGGAGAATTTTTTATGATGAGAATTTTGGTAATATAATATACCTCATGGATACGTGTTTCCCAGCACCCACCTAGTGGCTCCCAGTTATCTGTAACTCCAGTCCCAGGGGATCTGAGTCCCAGGGGATCTGATCAATGACCTCTACTGACCTCTGACCTCTGTGGCACCATGCACAGACATACAAGTAAGCACAAAACTCACACATGTGTAAATACAAATCTTATATGAAAGTGCTTTATCTATAAACAGATAAAATATAATAAGAGTTTAGATGTACATTGCCATCACTCTAACACACAGTTTTTTCATAACGTGAGTTTGTGTGTTTGTCCACTGTCTCATTTAATCTTCATTTAATTTCACATTTGGATTAACAGAATCCAATCAAGTCTCAAACATTTCATTTGGTTAGTGAGGTTTTTCGTAAACCAGTAAGAGCAGTTAATTCCCACTTCAGTTTAAAGAAACTACAATGATTATCTGATAGTTGGATGGTTGAAAAGCACTGTTAACAATATTGAGAGATTCAGAAAAATATGGCAAATGAAATTTTTACATAAAAAAGGGCATCTGGCCTGATGTGATGGTGTCCTACTTCAATCCCAGCACTCTAGACCGGAGGAAGGCAAAGATTGTGTGAGTGTGGAGCTGGAGAGATGGCTCACCGGATAAGAATACTAGCTGCTCTTTCAGAGGTCCTGAGTTCAGTTCTTAGCAACCACATGGTAGCTCACAAACATCTGTAATGCCCTCTCCTGGCATACAGGTAGGTGTACATGCAGACAGAGCACTCATACATAAAATAAATAAATCTTAAAACAAACAACCAAATCCTCTGAGTTCCAGGCCAGCCAGGGTTACACAAACCTAGACTGAGACCTCCAAAACATAATAAAGGTCACCAATTGGCAACTCTTTATAGAAATGGAATTGTGCCAGGCAGTGGTGGTGCACACCTTTAGTCCCAGCGCTTGGGAGGCAGAGGCAGGCAAATTTCTGAGTTCGAGGCCAGCCAGGGCTACACAGAAAAACCCTATGGGGGGGGGGGGAGGAGAAGAAATGTAATCGTACTTAATGCAAATGGATCCTTAAAATCTAGAAGTTTATATTAATTTCTGAGTATTTGTTCTAGATGGTCCTGTGAAGCATTTTAAATTATCTTGAAAAGCCCAAAACTTTAAATCAATATATTAGTACAAGAGTTAACCAATAAACTTGTAATTAGTTGTAAATATCTCTACTGAGCTCAGTTGAGACATGTTACTTGCTTTATAAATACAGTTAATGAACACTAGTGTTTTTTAAAAGAATAGAATTAAAAAGCTTCACCAAGCTTTCTCTTGGTGAAGATATCTGAAGATATCTCTTACCAGTATCTGTGTATGCTGGGTGAAGATATCTGAAGATATCTCTTACCAGTATCTGCGTATGCTGGTGATTTAATTTCCTTTCAGCAGGCTTTTTTTCCTTTTTCTTTTAAGAAATTACTTTGGGGGCTGGAGAGATGGCTCAGCAGTTAAGAGCACTGACTGCTCTTTTAGAGGTTTTAAGTTCAATTCCCAGCCACCACATGGTGGCTCACAACCATCTGTAATGGAATCTGATGCCCTCTTCTGGTGTATCTGAAGACAACTACAATGTACTCATATACATAGCATAAATAATTTTTTATAAAAGAAATAGAAACTACTTTGGTTAAGATAAAGTTAAGGAAATATCACATTCTCTAGCAAGAGTGTTCTATACAATCTGTGTACTTAGGGATTGGGCTCTGTAGTGGTACTGTTCAGCATTTAGGATAACTAATAGCAAAAAGTTATCCTAAAACATTTAAGTTAAGGAGCTAGAAATTACTTGAGCTATCATTTATAAACTCAGTATACTAGTCCCTTAACTAATAAAAAAAGGCAACCATTTTTGTCTCCTTGTTTATCACAGAGAAAAAATAACACATATGTTGTACTTTGCATAATGCTGACCAGAAAAACATTCATTTTCCCCTAGATGGTTACCATAGTTACACGAGCCATTTATAACATCAAGAGGGAACTAGGTCACAGTATTGAAGGAGTTTGAATTATGCAATTATGTTTCCTTAAAGTAGGGGAAAGGTTTAAAATTTAGAGAAAGGAGCTTTATGCTGTGTGTTCAGATTGAAATTATGGTCTAATTTTGTCTGTGGAACTTTAAAATGTTGTCCAAGATTCAATTGTGCATAGAGTAGACACATTGTTCAACTTAGTAGTAGGTAGGTCCATAAATGTTTTCTAAAAAGATACCTGAACATAAAGGGTAGATAAACCCTGTATCCTAGTAGGCTGTCTTTCCTGAGGTGTTTTTGCAAGTTATCTGTGAACCAGCGATTGCCTATAACCTGTGAGTGGTCAGGTATGAGGGAAACAAATTGTCTGTGAACCAGCGATTGCCTATAACCCGTGAGTGGTCAGGTATGAGGGAAACAAGTTGTCTGTGAACCAGCGATTGCCTATAACCCGTGAGTGGTCAGGTATGAGGGAAACGAAGCTTTCACCTCCTTCCTCCTTGGCCACCAGAGTAAAACTGTGGTCCATGCCTGCGAGGTACCATCCTTCCGTTCATGGAGATGCCACCCTGAAATTGTTACTTTGTGACACTGGTGATTTTCCATAGATAACATCAAGTAGAAATAAGAACACGAGGAGAGGAAATGCAGTGAAGGTCTTTGTTTGGCTGACCTGTTTATTTTGAGATAGGTTGGCGGGGAACTCATAGAGCTCTGCCTACTTCTTCCCAAGTGCTCATGTATGACATCCACAGAGAGGGACTGTGTTTTTTTTTAAAATATACTTTTATTAATTTTTGAAAACTTCATGTATCCAAATAATGTATTTTGATCATATTCATACCCACTTATAATCCCATTTTCTCCTCCATCCTCCGAACCTATATAGGTTCTCTCTCTCCCAAACTTCCTCTCTCTTTCCTCTCTCCCAAACTCATGACTACTTTTATCATAAATTGTTATATACAATATGTACAAACATATTTCTAAATACTTAAATATAACCTACACAGTCTGCAAAATATTTCTCATATGTTTTCAGGGCTGGGCATTTGGTATTAGATAAGCAGCCGGTGTGTTCTCCCTGAAGACTATCTGTGCCACCCTTGGTGTCGCTCCGTTCTGTAGTTCTCTGTGTGGCTGAGGCCTCTTGGGCTTTTCCCTGTCCGGCTCGGCTTGCCTGTCGGTCTCATCCTTGCTCAGTTCGTGTGTTAGGCTGTCTTCTTGGTGAGACTTGTGGGTGTATCGTCTGACATTGCCGAGAGACATTGCCGGGAGACATGATCTCCCGGCAAATTCCTGATCCCCTGGGCCCTGCAGTCCTTCTGCCTCCTCTTCCACAATGATCCCTGAGTAGAGGTGTCGACATACAACTCCGTCATTTCTTTAGTTAGGGATATATATTTTGTTTTGTTGTGGTTTTTTTTCCCATTTTTACCATGACCCTCAAGAGAAGATGTTTTTATCCAGAGACCATGTCTGTAGTCCGTACCATAAGCAGAGATGGATGATCAGGGAGGAAAGGCTTGGTCCTGCAGCTTCAGGCGGCTCTTCTCAATTTCATGGTCACTGTGGAGATTTTTCATGTAAAAAGAAGCCCTAGATCACCGGTTCTGCAACAGAAAGGAGTGCAGATAAACAGGCAGCCTCACCGAGAATCTGTCAGCACTCACACCCCTGGAATGGAGCAAGGCAGAAGAGTTTGAAGATCAGTATTATAAATTTACCTACCTGAGCTGATGTCTTGGCTCAGCAAGATAATGCAGCAGAAGCCCTGACAGGACCCGAGTTCCCTCCCAGATCCCGTAAGATGGCAGGAGGGAACTGACTCCTGAGAACTGTCTGCTAGCCTCTACACTCTTGCCTTGGCAAGTGCACCCCTGAGCTCACACAAAATAAATGAGTGATATTTTACATAATAAATTGTGTACAGACTTTTTTTTTTACAGGTGACAATGTTAGCAGTGTTGGGACAGAGAATATTAACTTGCTCAGTGTCACACAGCAACACATAAATCAGTAATCAGTACACACCACACAGTACAAAAGTGAAACAGAGGTAATCTGACTTTCAAGCTGAAAATCATCATTGGAAAGAAAAATACCCACAGGAAGAAAATCAAAGACCTGGGACTTTATGATTTTTTTTTTTTCTGAGGAGTCTTGCAGCAAATTTAATAGAATCATCCAGAGAGGAAAATTAGCATATTCTCTTCAAACTATCACTAAATTGAAAGTACCAGAAGTCACATATCCCTTATACAGTTATTTCTAGCCCTAGCTGAAGTCTTCAGCCATAGCTGAATATTTGTCTTTTAAAAACAAAGCTAATACTATTAGCCAGATGCTCTCTGCTGAACTCTTATGTTCCTTTTAAATTATTCTAACTGGGCTGGAGGTAGAGAGCACGCTCAATATAACATGGGCCTTTCTCTAGCCCCTAAACATGAAATTAGAGTCAATTATTTAATGAGGTTTTATTGGAACTATGGCAACGTTAACTGCTTTTGGCATGATTAATCTAATCCAGCATGTTGATAAATAATGATTTATCTTTAGTGGGAAATGGATTTTCTAAACTGCTTATCAAGTTTTATTTCCATAAATAGACATTTTCCAACAACTCCGATGCCTGAAAGTAGTTTATGTTACTTATACAACATAGGCAGGAAGTGTTCCTGGAAAGGTGTGTTTAAGCCTTATTTGTGATATCAAGTGACTTATGAAATCCATGTGTATATGTGCAGGTGTTGTGTGAATGCGTGTGAATGTATGGACATCAAAGGACAGCCTAAGATGTTGGTCCTTACCTTTTATTTTGTTTGATACAGGACCTCTTGTGCCTGGCTTGTATGCCGGGCTAACTGACCCAGGGCTTCTGGAAGATTCTCCTCCACCTCTCATCTTGCCATAGGAGTTCTGAGATTACAGACATGTGCTATGAGTTTCAGAGACCCAAACTTCATGTCCTAATGCTTATGCAAGTGCTTAACCCACTGAGCTTTCTCAGCAAGTAATTTTAAAGGTACTATAAAAATAAATCTTATAAAACCACAATTGAGAATCAACTTTTTAAATAAAGATTTATTTTCAGTTACGTGTGTGTATATATGTGTCTCGTGTGGGTTGAGTGCATGTATGAGTGCAGTGCCTGCAGAGTACAGAAGAGGGTCTCAGATCCGCTGGAGTGGGAGTGAGTTACAGGACTTGTGAGTGACCCAGTGTGGGTGCCGGGAACTGAACTCAGTCCTCTGCAAGATCAGCACATGTTGAACTCTCTCTCTCTAGCCCAAGACACATGAGTCTCTGAAAAAAATCTGTAGTGAAATTTCAGTGTTTTCCTAAAAGCATGTGTCCATCCTTTTATGCTGATGTTTTATGGCGGTCCCAGAAAGCAACTGCAGCTTTTACCACAGTCTCATGCCGTACTGTGGTCACCATCTACCATCCTACCAGACAGCGGCCCAGCAGTATTTTCATGTGCATCTGATAAAGCAAGCTCACTACTTGCAAAACGAATCTCATTTTAGTCACGAAACTAAGTTTCAAGCTGCTGAGCTCCACAGAGGACATACAGGCTTGTATTATACGCTGTGGCTGCCTCTGTGGTGATTGTTCTGCTTGATTCAGAAATGGTGGCCATTTCTGCAGTGGTTCCTACATTTAATGAGATCAATAGGAAATAATGGTTTCTGTTCCCACTAACTGCTTTTATCAGAAGATTTTCCTGACACTAATGTATTCCGACTTTCAGTTTTAGTACAGATACTCGATACTCGGGGACAAAAATCTACAATTGCATACAAGGAGTAGCAAATTGTTTGATTGAATCCACATTGTGGTTTTAGCAGTTTGTGAGAGGCTTTATGTAATCTTTGACTCAGAGTAGTTCCCAACTTATAGTTAAGAACATTTTTAATATTTGTGGAGTCTCATTTCAGTGTTTCAAGTTAAGACAGAAAAGGTTTCTTATTTTTATGAGTCATAACGTCTTTAAATTGATATTCAGGTTGATGTTACATGTTAATGCTTTCTCTAACTACCCACAAACTCGGAAGGCACCTAGGAAACAGAACTACCCACAAGAGAACTTTTTTCCTGAAGTCTCTCACTGAGCTGTTGTATTTATAGGAATGAAATTGAGCAGTCATTCCTAATAAAGAAGAATCTGAGGAAGGCAGCTGGGACTGGAAACAAACTGGGAGATGATGCTGCGTGATGTCATCAGAACGCGACTGGGAAAGGCAACAGACAGGTAGAAGACCCAGACCACAAAGCAAAGAGACACAGGAAACGGCTTTTATTTGTTTCACGACTCGGAACTCCAAGAAACTTAGCTTCCCATAGGACAGTGTTTTCTATTTGAAATAGAAAGTCATTTATTTTCTAAGAAAGTAAGTACTGGCAAACACTGGTGAAGATGTAGCTCACCTAACATTCTGGATCCAGTCTTCAACACTGGGGGTTGGGGTGTCTTAATCAGGGTTGCTATTGCTGTAATAAACACCACGACAGGGGAGAAAGGGCTTAGCTGGCTTAGCTGGCTCAGGCTTCCACACCACAGTTCATCATTGAAGGATACTGACCAGCACGCACACAGGCCGGGAACTGCTGCGGAGGCCATGGCGGAAAGCTACTTACCGGCTTGCTCAACCTGCTCTCCTAGAGAACCTAGGACCACCCGCCCAGGGATGGCCCCGCCCACAATGGACTGGGCCCTCCCCCATCAATCACTAATCCAAGAAAATGCCCTACAGGCTTGCCTACAGCAGGGCCTTTGGGAGGCACTTTCCTGAGCTCCCCTCCTCTCAGATGACTCTAGCTTGGGTTGTGTTGCCCTAAAACTAGCCAGCACAGGGGCGGGCAGAGTAGTTCTCCAGAAACAATGATGCTAATGGTGTTCTAATACTCCAGAATGTAAGAGGCGGTTTCCAGGACTGTGGAAAGACTGAGAGCCCAACTCTGCCGCGTTCCTTGGAGAGGAGTGACTCTCAGGTCAGATTAGGAGGGGATGGGTTCAACGTGTTCATAGGAAGTAACATCTGTTGCTTTGGCATCTGAGTCAAAGCTAGTGGCAAAGGTAAAGAAATTAGAAAATCTAGGCAGCCAAGCAGATTTGCAGGGGAAAAAGAAATGAAATTATGCAAAGATGATGAGCCCGGTAGGTTTTCTATCTGAGCTCTAGCCACCTTTAGCACCCTCTTCCAAACTGCTCCCTAGATGCAACCTGCCTGGGACGAAGACTCAGAGAAACGGGAATCTAGAACTTGTTGAGCTGGTAAGAGTGCTAGAGGAGAAGAGTTGGGGAGCCTGGTCTGGAGACTTCCTGCTGTGTGCCCAGACTTCACCAGCTTTCTATTAGTCCCCTTAGTAAGCCAGGTAGCAAGTGGCATGCCAGGCTGTGCAGGAGTTGTCACAGCAGACCTGGTTGTTTCCTTTGGACTCGTCTCCAGGAGAGCCACCTTTGACCCTCAGCCAGCTCCTGGGGGAAGGGGGAGGGAGAGGGACCTGGCATATTCTTTCTGTTTAGTTTTTTTTTGTTTTGTTGTTGTTGTTGTTGTTGTTTTCAGGGTTTCTCTATGTAGTCCCGGATGGCCTGAAACTTGTTTTGTAGACCAAGCTGGCCTCAAATTCGGAGATCCACCTGCCTCTGCTCCGGCTGAAGTGTTCTTCATATTACTAATGATGATAGATATAAATGACCCGCTCTGGACTTTGGCATGCCAAGTAGTTTCACACATATACATTAACTTAACTTTGTAAGATTCGCTGGTTTTACTAATTAGGTCCTGAGTTTTGGTTGCTCTTGCCTATTTCACAGTGAAAATGCAGGAGAGCAGCACCCTGGGAAAGTGTTGGCTCCTAAGTGCAAGTGGGCTATGGCCAGTGGTGTTCCCAGAGCTCTAGTGTGCTGAGACACTGCCAGGGGAAAGGAGGGAGGGAGGGAGGGAGGGAGGGAGGGAGGGAGGGAGGGAGGGAGGGAGGGAGGGAGGGGAGGGAGAGTCCTAAGGGGCTTCAGAGAAAGAAGAAGGAGCTGTGTTGGCTCCCTCCGAAGTTCATTGATATATATTTTGCCTGGTTTTTGCTCTGTAATGTGTGTGTATGTGTGTTATATGTGCTGTGTGTAACATATGTGCAAATATGTGTAGGAGCACATGCACATATTTACATAGGCCAGAGCTCAACACCCGGTGCCTTCCATAATCACACCCCACAGTATTTTTTGAAACAGCATCTCTCACTCAACCTGGAGCTCACCCATTCGTCCGCTTGGTCAGGCTTCTTAGCCAGTGAGCTCTGAGGATCTGGCTGTGTCCGCATCAGCCCCACCCTGCAGTTACAGACAGGCTGCCGGGCCTGGCTTTTATGTGGATTCCCAGGGATCCAAACTCACATCCACAGGCTTGATTAGCAGGCACTTGGCTGTCTGATCCATCTCTCCAGCGCTGCTCTGTAACGTTTGCTGTAATAAATCGAAGCCATGCATACAACAAACTGTTGAGTCCTTTGAGCCCTGGAATCACTAAAGAAAACAGCCTTATACATAAAACAGAATAAATTAAAAATTCATTTGTCCATCTGCATCGTGATATAATCACTGAGGGAAAAACATCACAGTGTGTGAAAATTTTCTGTGTGTGGCTTTAAATTCAGTGTTTGATATCTGTCCAGGAGACAAAATATTTATAAGGATACAGATCTCATTGAGAAAATGCTTATGGTATAAGTATAAATAAGAGCAAATTGGCAGTAAGTATGGAAGGAAGGTAGAATCAAAGACAGGCTAGATTACTAGAAGTTAAGAGACAGACCCAGGATATAGATAGAACCAGGCCTGCATTTCTTCCTCGTATGTATTTCAGCACTATGTAAAAAAGCTGTAAATGAAAAATTCATGGATTTAAACATGTCTGAGTCCAATGCAAGTTTGAATGAATTTCTCGTAACCAAAATTCATACTATATTCAAATGTACGTGTCTCATGTGATAATTATTTGAACCCTCAAGGTATGAATTCCAGGTGCAGACTAATACAGTTCCAGAGGCTCAGCAGCCATATGTATTTCAATCAGTCAACAGATTATGTTTGGTCATTTCTCCAGCAGATTAAATTGTGTTTGGTCATTTCTCCAGCAGATTAAATTGCTTGCTTGCTGCTAAAGCAGTTTGTCTAGTTACACACAGCTCTGCCACTTGAAGGGAGAATCCCAAAAGCCCAGATTAGGAATAAATTTTGAGCCAGATAGTGGCAGCGCACATCTTTAATCCCGGTACTTGAGAGGCAGAGATAGGCTGATCTCTGAGTCTGAGGCCAGCCTGGGCTACAGAGTGAGTTCCAGAACAGTCAGAGTGATCCAGAGAAATCCTTTCTCCAAAAAACCCCAAACCAAAACAAAACTATAAGACCTTGTTCAATAAATAAACAAACAAAACTTTGAAAGTTCTAGTAATTGCCAAGTAGATCCTAGCAAATCAATGTTTGGCTAAATAAAAATTCTTCACAAAATATTTAAAATTACCAAAAGGCACAAGAGAGCATCAGTTCTCAGCCTTCCTAATGCTGCAGCCCTTACCTCCAACTGTACAGTTACGTTCACTGTTACTTCATAACTGTATCTTTGCTACTATTATTAGTAGTGATGTAAATATCTGTGTTTTTCAGTGGTCTTCTGCAACCCCTATGAAAGGATCGTTTGACTTACTTAGGGGTCGGGACCCACAGGTTGAGACCCACTGGTCTAGCAAGACGTCTACCTTGGAGGAAGAAAAGGGCTGTTCTCCAGCTTCCTATAAAACTGTCATGTGGTCCGAGGGAAGATTCCAGTCAGTATCCTATGAGACTATTAAAAGTTAAATAGAGAGGTTGGGGAGCCTGCTCAGTGGGTGAAACCCGAGTTAGGACCTGAGTTGGGTCCCCAGAATCCATGTAAAGCCCACAGGCTCACATCTACAATTCTGGATCTCCTAGGTCAAAATGGGAGGTGGACTCGTGAGCCTGTCTTAAACAAGGTAAAGGCCAGAGCCAACAGCCCAGATCTTGCTCTCACCTCCATACACTCACTGTGACACACTTGCATTGTACACATACACGCATACTGTTACGGATTTTTGTAATGGACATAAAAATGTGAATGGTGGTGCACACGTCTCACCCTGCCACTCCGGGCAGATTCAGGTGGACTCTGGGAGTTCAAGGGTAGCTTGGTCTGAACAGAAAACTCTGGGCCAGCCGAGGCTACCTAGAGAGACCCTGTGCCTTAGGATTTCATTTGCCGCGATGAAAGACCATGACTAAAAGCAAGTTGGGGAGGAAAGGGTGTATTTGGCTTACACTTGCACATTGTATTCTGTCATTGAAGAAAGTCAGGACAGAAACTCAAAACAAGGCAGGAACCTGAAGGGGAGGAGCTGATGCAGAGGCCATGGACGGTGCTGCTTACTGGCTTGCTTCCCAGCCTGCTTTCATGTAGAACTCAGGACCATCAGTCAGGGATGGCCCCACCCACAGTGGGCTGGGCCCTCCCCCATCAGTCACTACTCGGGAGGCAGAGACAGGTGGATTTCTGAGTTTGAGACCAGCCTGGCCTATACAATGAGCTCTAAGACAGTCAGGGCTACACAGAGAAACCCTGTCTCAAAAAAAAAAAAAAAAAAAAAAAAAAAAAAAAAACAGAAAGGAAGGAAGGGAAGGGAAGAGAGAAGAGAAGAAAAGAGAGGAGAAGAGAAGAGAAGAGAAAAGAAAAGAAAAGAGAAAAGAAAAAAAGCAAGCAAGAAAATGCCCTACAGGTTTGACTGATCTTTTGAAGGCATTTTCTCAACTGAGGCTCCCTCCTAACTGACAACTCTAGCTTGTGTCAAGTTGACATAAAACCAGTCAGTACAACTTGACACACAAACCGATCACTTTTTCTTGTGTTTTTTTTGTTTTTTTGTTTTGTTTCGTTTCTCAAGGCAGGGTTTCTCTGTGTAGCCCCGGCTGTCCTAGAATTCATTCTGTAGACCAGGGTGGCCTTGAACTCAGAGATCTGCCTCCCAAGGCTCCCCATGAACAGAGACTCTCTGTTCCAGAATGGGGTTGTCCTGGTGTGGCCAAGAGTCTCGGCAGGGAGCCTGATAGGTCCTGGGCTGGAAATAAGTATCGAGCACATCCTGGGTGGTAGTTGGGAAGGAGAAGGCTTACCTAGAGTGGAAAGTCGATCCTGTCAGGAGGACAGAAAGATAGAGGGAGAGGAGTGATCCCCCATGTGGGGCGGGAGTGGTTTGGGCTTTCAGCATCAAGATAAGGTTTCTCTACCGACTAAAATTAAAAGTATTGAAAACAGGTTTTTAAATTCAGGAACAGGGATGAAAAGATGGCTCAGCGGTTAAGAGCACTTCCAAAGGTCCTGAGTTCAAATCCCAGCAACCACATGGTGGTTCACAGCCATCCATACCAAGATCTGACGCCCTCTTCTCCAGTGTCTGAAGACAGCTACAGAGTACTTACATATAATAAATAAGTCTTTAAATTCGGGAACAGTTCCTTGGTGCAATTCCAAGGATTTCTGAGTCCAAGGCCAGCCTGGTCTACACAGTGAGTTCCAGGACAGCCAGGACTACACAGAGAAACCCTGTCTTGAAAAAAAAAAAAAAAGAAAGAAAGAAAGAAAAGAAAAAAAAAGAAAAACAGGCTGATGGACAGGCAGAAGGGAGGAAGGGAAAGAAGGAATGAAGGAAGGAAAGGAAAAAGGAACGAGAGAGAGAGAGGGAGGGAGGGAAAGAAAGAAAGAGAAGAAAAAAGAAGGCAGGAGAAAAAGAAATATATGACTAATAGAAACGCAGGGTAGAAAAAGATGAAAAACTGTTCAAAAGGGAAAGAGCTAAAGTATTAGTAAATTTGGAAGTAAAATGTTACGGTTAAAGTAATCCTAACGTATTTGGCACATTAGATGTCTAATATTTGTTTGTTTGTTTGTTTGTTTGTTTTCCCAAATAAGAAGCCTTCTTTTTCCTTGCTTTTGAAGTTTCTTTCTTAAAATCACGCCTGTATGCTGCCCTCTGGTGGCCAAAGGATCTCCTTTTTGGACCCACCACCTACGCCCGAACTTTCTTGGGCAGGAAATTGTAACCTAGGGAACCAAGGGTCTGTTTGTGCTTTTTCCCTACAAAGAACACTAAAAAGCGAGAAAGTAAAGGAATTTGTTTCTAAGCCTGACAGTGTGAGTTTAATTACCTGACGGGTCCAAAGGGTACCCCATTTCCCTCTAAACGGGCAGGCCTCGGACTTGGTCCAACATTGAGTCTAGGCTCAGTGCAAGCTGGACTTCAGAAACCAAGAAGGATTTCTGCTGGATAGATTAAAGCCAGCCTTCCCCGGGAATTTATGAAATAGGCTCCTAGCAAAGGGAGCCGTTCCCCTTGCCTCTAGCAGGAGCATGGCTCGTCGTTGGCGTATACCTGTGGCAGCTATGCGCGTATCAAAGTCCACACTGGCTTCCCGGCTCCTTCAGTCCCTAGTCACAAGTTCCCGCTACACATTTCAAAGCCCCGTGGTGCTAACGTCCTGGCGCTTCTCACCCCAGACGCCCACTCTCTGTAAAGACAAGCTTTATCTCCCACACCGCCACCACCCTCCATCTCCCCTTCCCGTTGTCCCCGCTCCCGTCTAACCATGCACCCCTACACACACACACACACACACACACACACACACACACACACACGCACGCACGCACGCACGCAGGCACGCACGCGCGCACACACACACACACACTCGGAAAAATTGCAATAAAATAAAAAACATGATGAGTGAAGTCCTGTGTTCAGTCTCCAACAGTGGAAGAGAAATAAAAAAATAACAAGAGTCTGGTTAAAAATGTATTTTAGCACAGTGATGGTGGTACTCACCTTTAATGCCAGCACTTAGGAGGCAGAGGCTAGTTCAAGGCCAGCCTGGTCTACAGAGCAAGTTTCAGGATAGCCAGGGCTTCACAGAGAAACCTTGTCTCAAACAAACACACAAACATAATAAAACGCCTCGTTAGAGTTTTAAATATGGAGGAAAATCACTTTTTGTTTTGTTTTGGTTTTTTGTTTTTCGAGATAGGGTTTCTCTGTATAGTCCTGGCTGTCCTGGAACTCACTCTGTAGACCAGGATGGCCTCGAACTCAGAAATCTGCCAGCCTCTGCCTCCCAAGTGCTGGAATTACAGGCATGCACCACCACCCGGCTATTTTTGTTTTTGTTTTTGTTTTTGTTTTTTTGTTTTCTTTTTTTCTTCTTTTGTTTTTTAGGAAAATCACTTTTACTCACTTGTTATGTAGAATATATCATTCTTTATTACCCCTAAACATGTTGGTGGTCTTTTAGGAGAATTTGGATGAGAGTTAAAACTCAGTTTTTTTCATCTACACTATTGGCATCCTTTAGCATCTTTTTTTTTTTTTTAACTTTTTTTTTGTTTTGTTTTTGGGTTTTTTGTTGTTGTTTTTTTCCTTGTTTGTTTGTTTTTTGAGACAGGGTTTCTCTGTATAGATCTGGCTGTCCTGGAACTCACTCTGTAGACCAGGCTGGCCTCGAACTCAGAAACCCACCTGCCTCTGCCTCCCAGAGTGCTGGGATTACAGGCGTGCGCCGCCACCGCCCGGCTCCTTTAGCATCTTTAAAGCTATTTTTATACTTTTTATTTATTAATATTCTATTTATTTATACTTTTCCGGAGGATGTAGGCTTGATTCCCAGCACCCACATGGTGGCTCAAAAGCATCTGGAACCCCAGTTCCAGGGGATCTGCCCCCCTCTTCTGGCCTCCCCAGTTACCATCATACACAAGGTGCTCAAACATGCATGCTGGCAAAACACCCAGGCACAGAAAATTAAGTAAATAAATAATAATTTACAACTGTATAAAATCCTTAAAATTCAAGTTCTCCAGCTGAGCAGAAGATACAGAGTCTTCCTAGCCATGCAAAGGTGTTGAAAGGTGTTTTAACAAATACCGGTGAGGGTGGGGAGAAGGGGAGTCCCTTCGCTGATGGTGAGTGTGCAAATTAGTGTGACCACTATAAAGATGAGTGTGGACATTTCTCATAAAACCAAAAGAAGAGGTAGCTACCATACGATCAGGCATGTCACCCCTGGACACGAACCCAAAGGGGTCCATATCCTACTATAGGGGTCTGCATCCTCCTACAGAAACACTTGTACATCCGTGGTCCTTCAATAGCTAGGAAATGCAATCAGCAAGGATGCAGAATTAGTCCCAGGAAAGTGGGTGGAGCTAGGTAGTTATGAAGCTAACTCAGGCCCAGAAAGATGCTACACGTTCTCTTCCATATGCAGATCCCAGCTTTGCACTTACAGATCTGTTAATTCAATTCTGAAGTGTCTATAGAGATGAATAAGTTAGAAAGAGCTCCCGAGAGGGAGGGAGGAAGAGGCCAGAGGAGAGAAAGAGACTTAGCACAACACACAGGATGTGAGATCAGAAGAGGCGGGATACCGGAAAAGGAAAGACTTAAGGCAGGACCGGGATGAAGAGATCGGAGACAGAAGGAAGATGGGAAGATTTAAGCAGGAGCTCAGGGGCAAGATGGCTCAGTAAACCCCTGCCACGTACCCTGATGACCTGACTCCACAAACTTGTGTTCTGACCTCCACATGTATGCTGCGGAGCATGCATGACTGTGCGCGCGTGCGTGTACACACACACACACACACACACAGACGCGCGCACACGCGCGCTAATCATTTATGTAAAACTAAGGATATATGAGAAGACTTGCTACTTAATTCTAAAATGTACTTTTTTAAAAACGAATTTTGAGCTTAGTTAGGCATTCTGCGTGGGTGGATAACGCCACGCCCACAAGCCCTGGATTATTCAACAAAAATCCCAGTGATTCTAGGTTCTGACAAGCTGATATTTAAAAACTGGCCATCTGTACTTTTTTTTTTTTCTCAACTTGACTAAGCTGCAGTTATTTGGGAACAGAGCTCCTCAGTTAAGAAAACGCCTCCAGCCTCCCTCCATCAGACTGGTCCCTGGGTAAGTCTAGTGCCTCTTCTTCTTCTTCGTCTTCGTCTTCGTCTTCGTCGTCTTCTTCTTCTTTCTTCTTCTTCCTCCTCCTCCTCCTCGTCCTCCTCCTCCTCCTCTACCTTCTTTTTTTTTTTTAAAGATTTATATATTTTATTACATGAGTACACTGTCGCAGTCTTCAGACACACCAGAAGAGAGCATCGGATCCCATTACAGATGGTTGTGAGCCACCATGTGGTTGCTGGGAACCACAAGCAGTTCACTCAGGACCTCTGGAAGAGCAGTCAGTGCTCTTAACCGCTGAGCCATCTCTGCAGCCCGGATGGTGCACTTTCTTGATAAACAATTGTCCTGGGAGGGCTGAGAGCCCCGCCCACCGTGGCTAGTGATATTGCTGGGCTGGTGGTCCCGGGTTATGTAAGAAAGCAAGCAGAAGCCGGGCGGTGGTGGCGCACGCCATTAATCCCAGTACTCGGGAGGCAGAGGCAGGCGGATTTCTGAGTTTGAGGCCAGCCTGGTCTACAGAGTGAGTTCCAGGACAGCCAGGGCTATACAGAGAAACCCTGTCTCGATAAAAACAAACAAATAAAAAAAAAAAACAAAAGAAAGAAAGAAAGAAAGAAAGGAAGGAAGGAAGGAAGGAAGGAAGGAAGGAAGAAAGAAAGAAAGAAAGAAAGAAAGAAAGAAAGAAAGAAAGAAAGAAAGAAAGAAAGAAAGAAAGAAAGCAGAGCCCGAGGAGAAAGCCCGTGAGCTGCAGCCTTTCTTTTTCTAGTTTTTTTTCGAGACAGTGTTTCTCTGTACAGCCCTGGCTGTCCTGGAACTTACTCTGTAGACCAGGCTGGCCTCGAACTCAGAAATCCGCCTGCCTCTGCCTCCCAGAGAGCTGGGATTAAAAGCATGCGCCACCACCGCCCTGCAAACTGCATCCTTTCATGACCTCTGTGTCGGTTCCTGCCTCCAGGATCCTGCATGAGTTCCCGCCTTGATTTCCCTCAGTGATGGACTGTGGTATGGAAGTGTAAGGCAAATAAACTCTTTCTCTTCCGAGATGCTTCTGGTCAGAAGAGTTTATCAGATCAACAGAAAGTACACTAAGACACCATCGAGGCACCAAAATGCAGAGTATTAACAGAACAAAGAACAACTTAGGAAGAGTTATTGCACGGCCCTTGTTGTAGGGAGCAACGTGCACAACTGATATCGGAGTATTTGTGTAATTCCAATATGGCTGCCCTTCCAGTCTTCAACATGATGGTGTGCCTTCTTGCTATCATGGTGGTGGTGTGAGTGTTGCTATGACAACACTATTGCTATGACAGCAAGTCATTCAATGGCTAAGCCACACTGGAGTGTCACAGAGAGGATCCCATGGTGGGTGGGGAACCCCATGTGAGTGTAAGGATGCCCTGAAAATGGTGGAATGACAAGAGAACACATTGCCATCCCCGAGAGCATCGTGTTGATGTGGCTGTGGCTGGGCATTAAGGAGTTAAAACTGAGGACGAGATGGTCCTGAGGGGAGTTGCGCTCATGTAAGGGGTCTAAAAGGAAAAGGGATGTATGGGCAGCAGCCACCATATTGTCCCCTGATTCGTCAAGTAAATTGGATGGAAAAGATGGCGAAATGGATGGGCTGGCCCTTTCTTACATCTGGACGAGGGCGCGGAAGTAAAGAAAGAGTTCCAAGGATCCTCCTGGGATCCAGAAGCATAGAACCCATGGGAAGGCGTGGATGGTGAAGACGGAGGAAGCAGGGAGAAGTGAGAGGAGATAGATAGTCCTCTGGTCTGCTCCTCGATAGGGAAGAAGAGGAAGTCCATGATTCAGTGTACAGAGGAGGGCTTTGGTAATGGCCTGGGACAGGAAACTCCAATGGCCGAGGACTACTCCACCTCTGAACTGCTTGAATTGTCAAAGACTTTTTAAGCTAAAGGAACTTTTCACAACCTGGTTTGTGAGACTGGACATACAGGTGCATGGAAGCAGTCTAAGTATCCCAGAAGAGGAACCAAGTACTATAACTACTCATCGGTTATACTTGAAACAAAGACCGCTTTAGCTGAGACAACAGGAGGGAAATGAGCCTCTGCTGGATTCACCAAGGACTCTCGGTTATTGCTAGCTGAAGTCCCCATGGATACTGGGGACTGGAAGATACTAAGGGAGTGTCAGGCTAATGAGATACTAGGCATGAGATAAGCATGGCCGGTCTGAGCAGGACTGATAGGATTATGTTTACAGGACAGCTAAGAAAATGGCTCAGCAGAGACCTTGGGACTTGTCTTAGCTGTGATAAAATACCATGACCAAAGGCAACTTATAAAAGAAAGAGTTTACTGGGCTTATTCTTCCAGAAGATTAGCATCTCTGATGGCAAAGCAAAGGCATGGCAGCAGGAACTGAGCACTTAACATACAATCCATAAACAAGGAGAGAGAGCACACAGGCAAATGAAGAGTCTTTTGTAACCTTGGTGTCTATCTCCACTTCCTCCAACAAGGCCACACCTCCAAATCCTTCCTAAACGATTCCACTACCCCAAGTCTAAGTATTCTGACACACAAGGGCCATTCTCACCCACACCAATACAGAACTAGTTTTGAATTCTAAGTGGTTTGGTTGCATCCCTGGTGGAGCATGATCTTTATGAGTAAGTAGAGGCATTGTACAATCATAGAAATTCAAATTGCATGGAAATTGGGTTGATAAATGCTAAGATAGTCTAGGGGAGTTAAGAGAAGGGAGAAGCAGACAAAAGCATCTTCTAGCCTCGCTCAAAGGCCAGTGTGACAAGATGTGGGCCAATAGGAGTTCCTAGGAGGGAAAACTGACGGAAAGCCAAAGGCTGTGTGGTGAGCTTCTGGAAGGCTAAGCCTTGGGTGACAGTTTGTGGAAAGCATAAATAACAGAACAAGGTGAGTTGAAAAGACTTCGCTTGTCCCAGAGGTGCACGGTTACCACCTCAGAGTAAGCTGTGTTCATTTCTTCCTGCAAAAAGACTATGCTGGTGGGGTGATTTTTACCTGGCCTAGACCCCACTCAGCTGACAAATGTGGCTGAGGAAAAGGAGGTGGAAAAAAGCAGAAGATGTACCTCAGTGCTGGTGCAAAGACTGTCAGCTCCATGGAGACAGTTCCAGCAGCAGGTATGGCCCAGAACGCCTTAGTTCTGGGCCATGGTGAGCAGCTTGAGTCAACCCCATTGGACCTTCAGTGTGGGACAGTTCAAGGAAAACGATTATGGATTACGAACTGCTAAATAAGAAGTACATTCCAGCCATCCGGCCATTGTTCCCAATATTATTTTTGTAAGACAATTGATAAGAACAGTGGAATCTTTTCATGTTCTATTGGTCCTTGATAACATTTTTTTTTTTTAGTATCCTTTTAACCTGACTGCTCAGACCAAGGGCACGTTCTTGGAATGGAGGGTGGTGGCCTTCAGTGGTCCTTCTTCTCTGTCAAAAATTTTCATTATACAGTTCCAATCTTTGAACGTCTTATAGATTTGAAAGACACTAAAACACCAGTTACAGAGCATGATTGGAAAAGAAAAAGGCACGCCCAAAAACCATACGGTTGTCAGATAAAGCTCAGTGATAAGGATGGGTTAGTTGTTGGCCAGGGAGGTTCTTGAGTGTAGCAGTTTTTGAAGAGCCATTGAGCCTGGCATGAACTCCAGAGGGGTGGCCATTTAGGCCTTGTAGTAATCTCTTATAAACATTCAGTGATTGTTAGCTAAATTTATGAGATTGTTCTTCCTTGGGAATTTCAGAGCCTTAGCATGACCTCAGTCATAAGAGATTCCTGGCAAACCTGGAATTCTTGTAATGACTGTGTTTGCTTAGGTAATGGTTTCCTAAGAGGACTCCTAGATAAGAGGTTTTTAGTATTTGGGAATTGACTTGCTAAAAGGCCTTTTGTGTAACAATCAATAAAAGAGCTTTTGCAAGGTGGTTCAGAGTTCAGAGATTGTTCCTCTCCTGCTGCTAGGAAACCTCAACACATCCTGTAGTGTCTCTCTTTCTTTGATCAGACCCTGTATCTAAGAACACTGATACCCAAGGTCCCTCAAATGATGGACTATTTCCATTGCTGTTGGTTGCATGCTGGAACTGAATGGTAAGAACTTATTGGTGAAGATGTCACCTGCTTTGGTGAGAGGATTTGGAGAAATGAGACAGGAACTGGGCTGAAACTTTCCTCCCTGCTGGCTCATTTACCTATTGCCAGAAGGCATCTTGCAGTTGGCCAGTGAAGAACGGTTATTGCTAACAATCCTATTCAGCTATGGACTTTGTGTGTTATACTATCAACAATACAGGGACCCACGAGTGTAATTGTGGTGTGACTGTTACAGGTGCAAATACTATCAACAATACAGGGACCCACGAGTGTAATTGTGTTGTGGCTGTTACAAGTACAACCACAACTTTCCATTTTTATTTAAGGTCCACTCAACAGTAGAAAGCACTCATTTTTTTCTTTTTAAAATTTTATTTATTATTATTATATTTAAGTACACTGTACCTGTCTTCAGATACACCAGACACATCTCATTACGAATCGTTGTGAGCCACCATGCGGTTGTTGGGATCTGAACTCAGGACCTTTGGGAGAGCCGTCAGTGCTCTTACCCACTAAGCTATATCACATCTGCCCCAGAAAGCACTCATCTAATACTGTGAGCCAGGGTGGGTCATGAGCTATTGCCTTGTTAAACTGGTATGTTATTCCTGTTAATTTAAAAAAATATGTTGGGATATATATTGAGTTCATATGTCTGCATGTATGTGGAGACCAGAAACTGAGATCAGGAATCTCTATTGCTCAGCATCTTAGTTTTGAGACAGTAATTATACATTATATTACTGGATATAACTGTCTACTGTTTATAACTATATAATTATTATATTACTATATAAAACAAGATTACTGTACATGTCAGTTAATGTGTTGCTCACTAATTCTTCTAGACTGGCTGGCCAGTGAGCTCCAGAGGCCACCGCTGTCCCTCAGTGCTGGGGTTACAGGTGTGTGCTGCTGCCATAGAGTGGTGTTTGGGGGTGTCTTTACTCAAGTCCTCTGGATTACATGGCAAACATTGTTCCGAGTCATCATCCCCCTGACCCCAGATCATGGTTTCCTAAACCCATAAGGGATCACTGTAACTTAATGTTGGGGTTGTGAAAAATGTGGTGGCAGTAGGTTTCTGAGTATGCAATGATCACAGCCCAATTCAAAATCAAATGTAAGGGACATGAGGTGTCTCTGCCAGTGCTCACCCTACAGGACCACACAACTTCATAGGTGCCTCTGTTCTGCACATGAAACATGAATATGTGGCATTGTCCATGCCAGCACGCCATATGACACCAACAAACATTGCCTAAAATACCTCTGCTCTGATGCAAGATTACTGTATATAATGAAGTACAGCGTGTTTAGTACAAAGCTCTGCTCCTACAGAAACACTTTGGTTTCATTATGGGCAGCAGGGACTTCGTATTTTATCAGTTATATCAAATTAGGGTATGCTTGGATTAATTAATATTTTATCATTGTGACATCAAGTTGGGGTATCTTTGGATTGATTGTGTTAGAATGCTTGGTTAAGTTGTGTACTTGACCTTGAGTTGCTGACTAGATATTCATAAACATCAAGTTAAGTTTGAACTGGAATTGTCTTCTAACAAGTTTTTTAAATGGTCCAAGGCATTCCACCGTCTCATACATACTGCATATTTATGCAAGTTCTATATTCAGCATTGGCAATTAGTCAAAATACTGATCAACTGAAGACCACTGAGGTATAAAAGTAACCTTTATTTGCCCGATGTAATTGTCTCAGAGGCTTATCATTTCTAGTTCTTTCAGAACTCTGGCTGGCTGGTTCAACTCAGCTTTTCTTCCTCTCAAACTCCTAAGCTGACTGATTCAATCTGGCTTCTCTCAGCTTCTCACTGAATTGCTGTTTGGCCTCAAACGAACTCTGGTAATTTGTTCTAATCTTCTGGCTCTTTCTCATTCTCTGGCTCCACCTACCTCTGCTGACCTTCACTGGACTGAATGGACTCGTGAATAAACTCAACTCTACTGCACTGCACTCACTGCACTCACTGCACCGACTCACTGTGACACTGCAGTGAACTCAACTGGACAGAACTGAGTTAACTGAACCGACCTGGCTTTCAACCCCTCTCTTCCTGAACTGCTCTTAAATAGCCTCCCTTTCCAGCTTGTTCTTGTGAGAGGCAGGCATAGCCTATTTGTCTCATTCTGTCAAATCTTTTTTAATTTGTCACTTTGTCTCATTAGTATGCTAATAAATAGTAAAAAAGTATACATCATGTCATGTTGGCTACTTTTTTGCCGCTGAGATAAAACACCATGACCAGGGAACTTAAGAGACTTTATTGTAGCTTATGGTTCCACAGGGAAGAATCCATGGGGCATGGAAACAGAGCAGCAAACAGCTAGAACAACCTAGAACAACCTAGAAGTGGAATGAGGCTTTAAACCTCAAAGCACTTCCCACTCTCTACAAGTGATAGACTTCCTCCAGCAAAGCTGTGCCTCCCATCTCCAAACAGCACCACTACTTAGGGTGCAAGGGAGTCTGAACCTATGGGGATCATTTTTCAGTCTCTCTCTCTCTCTCTCTCTCTCTCTCTCTCACACACACACACACACACACACACACTCTCTCTCTCTCTCTCTCTCTCTCTCTCACTCACACACACACGTTTTTTTAAAATTATGATTATCAGTAAGTATCTGATTTGTATACCTTGTATACCTATTTCATACTCCTATATGCCCAGGTTCTCAGGTGGGGCTTTGGGTATAGCTCCATTGGTAGAATGCCTTCCTATTATGTACAAATCCTTGGTTTTGGTCCCAGCACTGCACAAAAGCCAGGAGTGGTGGTGCACATCTGTAATCCCAGTACTAGGAGGTAGAGTCAGAGATAACATTAGGTCAAGGTCACCCTCAGCAATAGTGAGTTAGATGCTAATCTTTTAAAGTTGTCTTTTTATTGTAAATTCTTAGATAAGGCTTGGAAGTGAAAAACATTTAAGAAGTCCTAATTTAGAGGCATTTTCTTGAAGGCCTCTGGGAGTCTTGTTTAACTCTCACTATCAGGTGCAGTTGATAAGGCCTTTGCTGAGTAGGCTAGTTTCTGCTGTCCTTATCTTGGGAGCACTCAGAATGTCCACAAAGTACTCCTGCAGGTCACGGCTCAGTCCACACATTGAGGTTGACAGATCTTCTTTTGCTGAACGAGTGATTTCTCTTATATGTGGAAACTTTGTGAACAAAAGGATGTGAAACTAAACGTATAATGGAGCAGGGGAAGAGAAGGGGAAAGGGGCAGATATGACCAAAACATGGTAAGTACACATGAAAATGTAACAAGAGCCTTTGCCTTGTATAGTTATATAAGCTAACAAAAATGTCATAATCCTAATAATCTTAACTTCTTTTTTGTTACAAGTACTTTTTTTAAACAGACAAGGTTCAGTAAATTATCTATTGACTTTTTCAAATTAACTGTTAGGAGAGCATTAATATTGTATCTGAGTAATAATTTAGCCTCATTTTCAGTATTTAACTAAATGCTTCTACATTAACCAAATGATTAAGCCCATTTTATGATACTAAGGATGTATATATATATACTCTCTCTCATTAAGTTCATGTCATGTAGAGGTCCCTGGTTTGGTTCCCAGCACCCCTACTTCTAACCATCCCGAATTCCAACTCCAGGAGATTCTTGATACCCTCTTCTGGCCTCTGATGTACATTGTGCACATATATCCAGGCAAAAACCACTTATATACATAAGAATAATTCCTTTAAAAAATCTTAGAAAATGTCAATGGGGTGGCTTAGAAATCTTAAGAAAATGTGGTGGTGCATGCCTTTAATACTATTTATTACCTATGAAACGAAGGCAGATAGGTCTCTGAGTCTGAGACAATTTCAAAGTCAGCCTGGTCTACATAGCAAGTTCCAGGCCAGCCAAAGCTGCCAGAGCTGCATAATAAGAATGTGTCCTTTTTTTTAAAAAGGTGTTAATGCAAATGGTGGTACACATCTGTAATCCCAGCACTCAGGAGGTAGAGACAGAATCTGAAGTCTGAAGGTCAAGATTATTCTTAGCAAAATAGAGAATTGAAGCCACCCTGGCTAGACAGCTTTTCTGAAAAGAGATTATAAAAAGGGGGTTGGGGTGGGGGGAAGCTGGATAGTAAAGTGGCCAAGTTATTAAAACACTTACTAGGGGAACTCCCCAGCCTGAGTGTGAGCCTTGTAGTGGGAGAGAAAGAACACTACCCATTCTGCTCATATTCTCGTAAGAGGCTCTCTCTGGATCAGTGGTTATTGTGTCTTCAGGGAGACTGAAATCAGTCATTTGTGTATTCTCCATTTTGTCTTTGATTAGATTAACTCATACTTTTGTTTTTGTTCTGCTTTTTGTTTTTATTTTTGTTTTTGAGACAAGGTCTGCTTTGCCTGTTCTGGAACTTGCTTTGTAGACCAGGCTGGCCTCAAACTCATAGCGATCTGCTCATCTCTGTCTGCCAAGTGCTGGGATTAAGGCATGAACCATTACTGCCCAGCCGAACTCATTACATTACTGTTTAAAAACATGTTTTTAATTCAGTTTTTTTATTCTACTCATTTGTTTTAAAATGGATTCTATTTCATCAACTTCCAATTCTGTTATGTTTTCCTTACATTTTTTCTATTTCCCTTTTTAGTATTTAAGCATCACTTGGGACTACATCTTATTCATCCAGATGATTTATTAGCTGGTATGTAGTTTCTATCTTTAATTCCAGAGTTCTTAAAGATTTAAATTTTATAGTTGTCAAGCTGAACATAGAGGTCTATGTCTATAATCCCAGCTACGCAGGAAGTTGAGGTAGAACTAGGAAATGGTTTGGAGCCCATTTGGGCATTTTGTAAGATTCTATCTTGTTTCTAGAAGAAACAAACACGATTTCTAAGTTAGCAGCATTGCAGTAAAACTGATGTCTATACAATTATCACTCATTAACAATTGTCCTATAAATGCTTATAAAAGTGGATGTTTGGCTTCTTCAGGAATTCATGTGGTATTTGGATTCTATTTTTCTCTTGGCATCCTCAGCAGCATTTTTTTTGTTCAACTAATGTCACTGAGAGAGGAGTGACAACACTTTTAAAACAACCCTTTTTATTTTATGTGAATTGGTTTTTCCTGCATGTATATCTGAGTGTTGGATCACCTGAAGCTGGAGTTGTGAGCTGCCATGTGGGTGCTGGGAATTGAACCCGGGTCCTCTGGAAGAACAGCTGGTTGCTCTTAACTGCTGGGCCATCTCTCCAACCCCATGGTCAATATAATCTAATCCTTTAGTACCTCCTGTAACTTATAAATGTTGAATGTCAGTGCTTAAATTTCAACTATTGGAAATAGTAGTATCTATAATTTTTATTGATTTTTCTTTAACTTCAATTCATAAATTTTTTAAAGATCTATTTTATTTATGAGTACACTGTAGCAGTCTTCAGACACACAAGAAGAGGGCATCGGATCCCATTACAGTTGGTCATAGTTGATGGGAATTGAACTCAAGACCTCTTTAAGAGCAGTCAGTGCTCTTAACCTCTGAGTCATCTCTCCAACCCCAATTCAGACATTTCTAATAGTAAGAGTTTAACTTCTTGGTATATTTCCATGTTTGGTTGGCATTTTAAAAGTAATTGTTATGTGCAAGGTAATGATGCAAACACTTGACATGTCTGTGTGTGCTTATTCATTTGCCTTATGAACATCCAATAAATGGCAGCTACCTGTTTATTCCAGGTGGCTCTTGAAAACAGGCTCTGGCCTAGAGTATTAAGACTTACTCAGGGAAGGAAACTGAAGGCACACTGCTACCAGACTCTGACTTTGTCTAAAAGAGTATGTTCCTGTGTCTCTTACTGGCCAACAGTTCTGTCACAAGTAGTTTTTCAGTAAGGTATAATAGGACGACTGACTTAATCTTTCATAAATCCCAGCTCTAAGGGAGTGTGCTCTGTGACTGACATCTAACTACTAGATTCCAAACACAATTTCAGTGGTAACAGTTTCTCCAGAAAGGCGATGACAGGTGACATTTTAGCATTAGATGTAAAGGCCCCCATGTAGAAAGTCAGCTAAGACTGTTAACATCTTGTCCACTTACCAGTTTTAACCAGCAAGCATGGCACAAAGGGTACCACACAGGCAGCCTGGGTAGCAAAGTACTGATGTGAGAACAGCTCAAAATCCAGCAGACAGGAATCCCAGGAGCAGGTGAAGCTCTGCTGTAGGGGAAGTTTTTGACCAGATGTTTTGGGAGTATAACTGGGGGACTTGGGAAAGCATCTGAGATGGGATCAAAAGTCGGAGTCAGTGGACGGCTTTAACAGTTCTCCTTCCAAGTTATCCAAGTGTGGGATATGGCAATAACCGGTGGAAGTCTCGACAGCCATTTCTTTTTTTTTTAATCTCCTTTGGCTCGCCCAACACACCTTTTTGTGGCTAAGGTTAACTCAGGAGAGCTATCCTGAAGCAGTGAGAACTTTGAACTATCCCTATATTAACCTGATGCAACAGGTTCAAACTGTGGTGAGTACAAAGTCAAAGAAAGCAGGCCTGCTGGGCGTGGTGGCACCCATCTCTAGACCATGGGGCATGCATTTAAAGGACTAAGAGGGAAGACGGGACTGATTGCTGCTGTGCACACTCAACTTGCATTTTAAGTTTTAACTAAAAACAAACAAACAAACAAACGAAAAAACGCTTCAAAGTACATGAATATAAAAGATTGAACCAGGCATAGAGAAACACATGTACACATGCACACACCAAGCATTCAGGAGCCTGAGCCAGGAGGGACAGCTGAGCTTGAGGCCAGCAGAGGTTACACAGGACCAGACCAGGCAGAGCTGACCCTGGCTTAAGGAAATCAACAGTAGTTAGCCCCTAAAGGTGCCTGCCTCTTAGCAGCTAACACCCTAACACCACTCTGACCTACCCAGCTCAGCCATATTGTCTCAAATGAAATGACAACGTGCAGATAGGCTTTCTGGATACTTTTAACTTTAAGTAAAGACCAGATTAACTCACAAATTACTTATCACTTTTTTTTTTTTTTTTAAAGAAATGGAAGTTACAACAATTTCTTAATCCTCAGTCTGGAGTGAAACATACTACCATCTTAACTCTTTAACCTTTTCAGGATCTTTGGAATGTAACAGTAGCAAAATTAGTATAAAGTAGCAGTAGGGATAATGTTATGATAGAGTCATCACATGCAGCTGTATTAAAGGTTGTAGCACTAGGAAGGTGGAGAACCACTGGCCTAAGATGCAGTAAGGCTACCTTTCCTATTGCCCTGATACAAGAAACTAGACTTCACAACCCCACAAAACGCCTAAGAGTGTTGTGTATGTAACTGTTATGCCTACACAAAGTGCAAATTAGCATTCCGACAATTATTTGTGCCCTTGGCTGTTTGTTCAGTTGTACTTGGAAAGCTACAAATTTACAATTTTACTCAGTACCAAGTATATTTAACATCTATGAAACTAGAATCACAATTGATAGATGAGTTTAGCCATGGAGCAATCACAGCTTTCCCATTTACCAGGCTTTTACAGCTGTACTGTCTACTATGCCTCGGAAGTCTTGAAAATCCCCAAGAACAGATTCCGAAGTTACTGTTCTTTCACTACACTGTACTAACAAAGAATTATAAAATATTTACTTGTTCTAAATCAGAGATCTTGAATGTTCTTTTTTGCAGGTTTGTTTACATGTTAAGGTGCATATAGAAGTCAAAATTATTGGCCAGTCTTTCGGTTGCTCTCCACCTTACAGACTGAGGCAGGGTCTTTTGGAGGAACCTGTGGCTCCCTAGGGTTCCACCTGTTTTCCCAGTGCTGCAATTACACATGGGCCATCATTGCTGCCCAGTGTTTATATGGAAGCAACAAATACTCAACGAGCCAACTTCTAGCCATAGGGATTTTTAAACTTTTGTTAAGAGCATGTTGTATAAGTAAACAATATAACCATAGGAGTACTCAGATAGCTATAACCCCAGCATTGAGGAAGCAAAGAGGAATATTCCAAGTTCAAGACCAGCCAGGAATTATAGTACTATATATAACATACCCTCTCTTTCAAAAACCAAGAAAATATATGATCAGTTTTCATTTGTTTTGTTTTATGGAGGTACTGGAAATTCAACTTAGGGCCCTGGATGATAAGTAAGCAACCATTCTATCACCCACCTTTGTCTTGGTGAAGGGGGTTTCTTAGCAGGGTTTCTCAGAGATCTGCTTGTCTGCCTTCTGAGGGCTGGGATTAAAAGCATGCACCCCACCCCCCTCCACAAGACTCACATCCCAGAGCCCATTTACTTCTTATTTTCAGACAGTCTCAAACTGCTCTCTCAGCTCTTCTTGACAGCCTGTCAAGTAGTTGAAATTATGAGAGCACACACTCTTCCACATCAAAAGATTACTATTATTTAAAAAATTTTCAATAGCTTTAATAAATTTGCTTAAAACAAACCACTTTAGGAAATTACCAAATCATCTAATAAGATGTATTTCAGAACTGTATTTATTCTAGTTTTTGGCTCACTTTTCTGGTATGCATTAGTTTACAAAATACACAACAGAAGGAACTTGAAGGTGTTTTTTACAACTCACTTGTTATTGCTTTCCACAATATATAAAGGCAGCCCATTTACAGAATATAGATTTTGCTCTGGTATTCAATGAGCCATTCTCAAAAAGCAAATAATTTAAAAAGGTTACCTGGCAAATTACAAACATCCCTGATTAGTTCAGTTCAAGCTCAGGAAACTAAGCATCTTCATTATTCCTAAACTATAAACCAACTTTCACACATTTAAATGGTGCTTATGCTCAACCTTCCAGTATCAATAGAACTAGTGAATGTGGGAGGTCTTTTTCTGTATACTTTGTCATTACTGTGCAGGGTGTAGCTCCTAAACAGCCGGAAGTCATACCTTAGACCAGACCTTAAAAATAAAGCACATCAGATTAACAGAATCACCTAAGGCAGAAATAAGAGTCTACTTCATTACGAGCAGATGCAGTGCACGTGAATACAGTCACTAAACAACTGGCCCCGGCTCTCTAGTCTTCTCCACAGTCTTCTGAAATCTGCAAATACAAAACCACCTGGTTCTAGATAGAAACTTTAACTTCCCTAAAATATGTGTTTTATACTATGAAAACGACTTGGTTGTACCTTGAATAGCAATGAGGAGCCCACTTACTAGATTTAGTTACGACTTCAGGGTAGGGGAAAAAAACCACAACTCCTTGAAAAGGTAAAATAGTTTAAAGCATTTAATATCTAAACAAATCAGTCTGTTCATAGTAGTCACAAAATATGCTTAATATAGAAACCAACATTATGTTTTAAGAAAGTGTAAATTGCATTTTACCTCAAAACATAAATTAACCTGCTTAAGAATCCACAGCGGTCAAAATCATGGTAAATTTTAAACAACTTCAGAATAAAATAACAATAAGTACTTTATACTGCTTTATATCTACAAAAAAAAAGAGAAGAAAAAGAAAAAAAGTTTACAGCTTCTCATGAAAATAGTTTGAGGCAACTACTCTTATTAAGAGATGTTAATATTCTGAGCAACACTCTTAAAACCTTAAGTTGTATATTTTCACACATTCAAATACTGTGGTCCCCTTTCTTTTATGTGATTTAATCAAGTTAGAAAAAAAAAAAAGCATGGTAGACAATTAATACATTTCTACCAAACTGGTAGTAGTACAAAAATTTTAAGATTCTACAGAACTACACATCGTACCTAATATATCATTAAAAATAGAAGACAGTATTTTCTTCGGCAAATAAAACAGCACACTGGTATGCTGTCAATGTATACCCTTTAATATGCACTGTCATTCATAAATTATTTACAGCTCTACTTTCGTGAAGAGAACTAGAATTTAAATTTTCTGCAAAACTGGAAAAAAGCAATATAAAATCTGTGAAAGCCAGTGTTTTATATAAAAGCCAGTTTTTCTCTTCAAACACCAGATACTGGATGCCGTGATAACTTGGGAGAAATTACAGTAATTCTTGAGGATGTTTCAGTGCTGGAGGTAAGTTTACGGGTCTTGATTCTTCATCGAGGAGTACTAGATCTTCTATCTCATTGCCTCTGTATTTCCTTTTACAGATCTTTACCACCACCTTCTTCTTGAGAAATAACTTAAGTGCTTCTCTTGATGCAACTGCTTTTGCATTTTCTTTGCTTTTTCCACAACCAGTGCCCAAATACACTGACTTACACCTCAATTCACAAACAATACTTTCTTGAGAGCTCTTATTTTGAGGCAGATCTGCCAGTTCTTTCAGTGGGACAAAAAACACATCTAGTGTTGCTTTCAGAGCTTCAATAGCTGCATTCAGCAGCTCTCCATGATTCACAGTGGGGCTAAAGCCACCAACTGCTACTAATTTCCACGCCACTGTCTTATACAGTCTATTGAAGAAAGGTTGCTTCTGTTTTATATCTTCATTGGTTAACTTTCGACAAACAAATTTGACAGAACTCTCACTGGACTGTGAGGTACTTTTAGAAGGCAACTGTGAAGTGCTACTCTGAGAACTACTCTTAGAAGCTAGCTGAGACATGCTTCCTAAGGAAGTGCTTTTGGAAGCCACAGATCCACTGCTCTGGGAGCTGCTTTTGGAAGCTAACAGTGATGCAGCTACCTGAGAAGTGCTTTTGGATGTCAGCAGTGACGTATTTGTTGAACTGCTCTTGGGAGTCAGTAAAGAGGTGCCTGATGAGGAACTGTTTTTAGACACTGATGATGAAATGTTTGCCTCTGAACTAGTTTTAGATGTTAACCCACTCGAAGCTGTCTCTGAACTAGACTTACAAGACAATAATGGCAACTCTACTTCTGAGCTTCCAGAGGAACCCAACAAGGGCACCTCAATCTCTGAACTGCTCTGAGAGGCTGAGACTGAAGAACCTTCCAAAGCACTCTTTTTAGGGGATCCACTTTGCTGTCTGGAATCAGTGGCTTGGGCCATATGACTATTCACACTGGATGTCAACAGTGAAGAAACAAACGAAGCTGAACCGTGTTTATCTGGAGCTTCTGGGTCAGAAGCTTTTCCAGACCCTGCTGCTGTTACCTGAGAGGAATTGCTGCTGCTTTGGCTGCAAACAGATCTATCTCCTTCACTTGTGGAACTATTCTGATGGGAGACACTGGAGCTGCTCCGAGCTGAGGTCCCACTACTCTCTGATTTGGTGGATGACCCCTTGGATGATGAACTGCTTTCTTGCTGAGCCGCTTTGGCAGATTTTTTCCCACGATCTCGCTCAACTGAGGAACTGTTTTTTCCTTCTGTGGCTCGTTTTTTGGCTGGCTCTTCTACCCCTTCTAGAAAGAAGAAAAATACAGATATTTTACTAGAGTCCTACAGATATGTCAAACAACAAAACATTCATTTAAAAAGCACAGAGAGCAGGGTGGTAGCACATGCCTTTTATCTCAGCACTCAAGAGGCAGAGGCAGGCATGACCCCTGAGTTTGACACCAGCCTGGACTATAGAACAAGTTCCAGGATAGGCTGGGGTACACAGAGAAACTTTCAAAACAAAAACAAACAAAAGCACAAAAAAGTTTTCAGAACCAGTAGTTTCTTTTAAAGTATAGAACTTCATTAATATGTTAAAACAGTATCAATTAATATGGTTAATTTCTAATATTAAATAAACGGGATCAGACATTGGACTTGAAAATCTAAAACAGTTAAACTATCAAATTCAGCACCTAAAACAGACAGACAGACAGACACACACACACACACACACACACACACACACACACACACACAGTTTAGCTTTAACATTTTAACTGGATCAATACAGCATACACATTCTGAATAGTTAAAAGAAATTAGTAATAACAGTAATTCCTAATTTTATCAAACTTATATTCTAAACTCCTATGTATGTTCACATCTATGATCTGCTAACCATTGCTACTCGATATCCCTCTTTTCTTCACCTTGGCAACCAGTTCATCTCGTGTGGTATGGATTGGAGCATCTGTCACTTTGATGCCTTCAGCCATACTAAGAATTTTATCCATAACTTTTTGAGGGTACCTGAAAAAGAAGCAAAAGCCGCTCTCAAGAAGTGTTTTGTTTCGTTTCCGAAAGTACTGGCGGGCTGAGGAACGCAGGCCAGCGGAGACTTGCATTTCCTGGTCGCGATCAAAGAGTACCGCGCGACAACTTTTGTTCCCTGCGGTCCCACAGACAAATGCCCTAGGGCTCGGGAGGCGGGTCTGTGCCAGGGAACCTGTAAACTCAGGGTCTCCCGGGCCAAGTACGGTCAACAACTCCATCTGCCGGGCGCACACCACCCGGACACCCGCCAACAGTGAGGTCGGGGCTGCCACGGACGCCCCTCTTGCCCTCGGAGGACAGACAGTGACCGACAGTGCCACCGATTCCCGCGCTTCCCCAGCGGCCCTCCCCAGCGACGCCGGTCCCCGCGAGCGCTCCTCGTCCAGCGGCAGGGGGCGCGGACTCGGCCCGGAAGGCTGGCTAGCGTCGCGCCCTCACTCACCGGCACCCTAGGAAGACATGGTTTGCCCAGGCCATGGAGAAGGAGACGAGCTGCTGGAGCTGCCGACTGCGGGTTCCGCTCTCTGCGTCTGCAGTCTCCTCGGCCGCGGGGACCAGATCCCCGGCATTGCGGAGCAGAAACTCCCGGCGGTGGCGCCAGTGTTTGTCCGTCTCGCCCTCGCAGCGAAGCGTCTCCACCCAGGCGGCTACTCGCGGGTTTTGGCTCAGGTACTCGGACACCTCCTGCGCCATGTTGAGACCTACGGGACGAGGAGAGCGAGCACGAGCGCACAGAGCCCAGGGCGAAGCGGCGAGCGGCCCTGTCAGTGCGGCCTGCAGCGGCGGCCCTCCCGAGAACGCCCCTCCAGGAGCCCAAACACCAAACAACAGAACAAGGCGCCGACGAACCGCCCACTTCCGCCTGCCTCGGCTTCGCTCCCTTTTATAACCTCGCCGCCGCCGCCGCGCGCTCGTGCGACCTTCCGGCGCGAGCGCGCTCTCCCAGGATGCTTTGCAGCGCCCAGCCGCCGGGCGACTCAGCGGTTGCGCCCACCTCGGTCGGAGGGCGCGCCCGGCTGGGGGCGGGGCCGAGGCGACTGAGGGGCGGGCGTGCCTCCGGCCCAGAGCGGGCGCGCGGCGCCAGTGCGGCAGCCTCTGCGTTCCGCCGGCGCTTTGTGACGCCGCGCTCTGTTTCCGCCCCGGGGCCCGGGACAGCGGGCGGAGCGCGGGGCCCTGGCGTCGTCGGAGTCGCCGCTCCCTCCGCCTGCGCGTCTCCGCCCTCCGACGCTCGCAGTCGCACGCGGCCAAAGTAAACAAAAGCCGGCTTTCACGCCTGTTCCCCGCTTCAAGGCCGCTGTGTGCGGTGGAACGGAACCCAGTGTTCCGAGGCCCGGAAGGGCTCCGCGCGTTTGGGGACCTGGGGATGCCTTGTGGGATAGGGACAATAAAAGTACCAAGCGCGTGTGTAACAAGGACAAAAACAAGCGACTCCTCTGACAGGCCTTTGCGCTTGCGCCCCTCGATCTGGCTGGGTTTCCGCGGTTTCTTAGGTTCCTGCTTCAACTCAGACAATACCCGCTTCCTCTCCCTTATAAAGTTGTTTAGTCCTCAAACTATAAACAACCCCGTGCCAACTGGTTTTAGCTGTTAACGCCGGTTGGACCAAAGAGGAAATATATCTGATCTGCTTATCTCGTCCGCACCTCCTCTCCCTCAAGAGCAACTGTGCTTTTGTATTTTCTTTATTAATTTATGTGTTCGATGTTCTTGCTTGCATGCATGTCTGAGCTGCATGTGCGTGCCTGATGCCTTTGGAGGCAGGAGGGCAATGGATCTCCTGGAGTTGAAGTGATGCGGGCTTTTGAGCGCCCTGTAAGTGCTGGGAATTGAACCTAGGTCTTCTTGGAGATCTGCCTGTAGTGCTGAGCCAACTCTCCCTGGAATTTTTTTTTTTTTAAGTTGCTGGCGTGTTTATTAACATTTCTAAGTCCGGGTATATTGTCAATGAAATCAAAGCACGAGTGTAATAATATGAGGTCACTTCCAATGATGTAATTCAATTTTCCTTCAATAGATGTTTGCGTTCTGTGAAAATGCTTAAATCAGAATAATCACGCAAACATTAAGCCATTTTGTTACTAAACTTTGACAGCCATGAGCCTGTGCCCCAACCCTGCACGCTTCGGCTTCAATAAGCCAATCAGAAGAGTCACGTTTGAGGTGGGAAGCAGAAAAAGACGTTCAATTCGAGCACTCTGGAGCAGAGGCAGGGCAGAGGCAGGGGGAGCCCTTCTCCCTAGCCGAGAGAGAGAGAGAGAGAGAGAGAGAGAGAGAGAGAGAGAGAGAGAGAGAGAGAGAGAGAGAGAGAGAGGAAGAAGGAGGAGGAGGAGGAGGAGGAGGAAGAAAAGAAGAAGGAGAAGAAGGGAGAAGGGAGAGGGACAGAGAGACCGAAGGGAGAGACAGACAGACAGACATACTCACACCCACCCTACCCCAAGTGAGTCTTTGGAGCTCTGAAGTGAGGTTCAAATAAAAGGCTAAGGCTATGACATTTAAGGTGTGAGTCATCAAACAGTGGCGTGCCCACTATTGTCCAAGCCCGAGTCTCCTGGGGTAAGGTGGCTAAACAGTGGTTAGAAATCGTTCTCAGGAAGACAAAGTCCCCCATTAGAACCTTTTACTTCTAAGACTTTTGGGGAAATTCTCATTTCTCAGAGGTCCATTGTTTCAATGGTCTAATGATAGAGTAGAAGCAAGAGCCTCTCTTGAAATACCTTCAGTCAGCCTACTTGTTGCCCCAACATGGGGCCTTTAATCCCAGCAGATCTGTGAATTTGAGGCCAGCCTGGTTAAATGAACGAAAACAGCCAGGGCTACACAGAGAAAGCCTGTCTCGAAAAACCAAAAACCAACTCTAAACATTTTTTTCTACCAGGCCAATTATAATTTTAGATAACATCAGATAAGCAAAACGTGTTTTTTTTTTAATTCATATACATGCTGGAGCAATAAGAACCAGCTACTTCATGAAAATAATATTGCCTTGCCACATCAGAAGAAACTACAACAGGCCAAAAAAATAATATTTTTTGAAGCTTCAAATTTGCTATCCCATTCCTTTTAAAGTTAAGTCCTGAAATCTAAAGACTATAGAAACATTTGGCAAGGGGTTCAGAAGAAAATATGATTTCATAGCTGATGACATTGGTAAACTGTTGTTTATTTGTGACAGGGTTTCTCTGTGTAACAGAGCCCTGGCTGTCCTGGCCTTGCTGTGGACCAGGCTGGTCTCCAACTCACATAGGTCTGCCTGCTTCTGCTCAGATCAAAGGTATGTACCACCATGTTCATTAGTTAATTTTTAAAACAACATATTTTTTATTCTTGCTGCCCCATGCCCTCCTTCTGACTAACCTGAAGGCCATGACAGAAAATCAGATAGAACATTTCCCATTTCCTTTTCTCTTCCTCCGCCCCCCTCTCTCTCTCTCCAGGGTTTCTCTGTGTAGCCCTAGCTGTCCTGGAATTAACTTTGGAGACTAGGCTAGCCTCAAACTATAGATCAGCCTGTCTCTGCCTCCCTGGAATTAAAGGCCTGTGTCATCATGCCCAACTATAACTAACCTTTCAACAACAGCAAGGTTTTTTCTCTTTGAAGGCATAGTCTTGCTGTCTCTTTGATGGCCTGTAACTGGTGATCCTTCTCAGAGAACGGTCCTGGGCCTCCTCACTTGGATTCACAGTTATAACAAAAGTCAAAAGAATCTGAAAATGAGTATTTATTTGCAAAAGTTGGGTTCTTGATAGGAAATATATATGCATTTTGGTTTTAGTTGTTTTTTTTTTAAGATTCATTTATTTATTTTATATATGTAAGTACGCTGTAGCTGTCTTTAGACACCCCGGAAGAGGGCATCAGATCTCATTACAGATGGTTGTGAACTACCATGTGATTGCTGGGATTTGAACTCAGGACTTCCGGAAGAGCAGTCAGTGCTCTTAACCGCTGAGCCATCTCTCCAGTCCTTGGTTTTAGATTCTTTAAAAGTTCAGTTTAAGACCAGTGGGATGGCTCAGTCCTCTGGGCTCCATCTCTGACCTCTACATGCACCCCATTGCCCCTGCATACCCTCCGGCAAATACACATACACACTACATAAGGAGCTTTTAATTCAACATAGTCGGATTACAGTCCCTCCCCAACCCCGTGATGTCATTTTTCTTAACATGAAGATTCAAGGTATAGGCCATAAACCACGAAGTCGAGAATAACATATATTCAAGAGAAAAGAAAACTCAGGCTAGCATTATGATTTAAGTGTGAAATTCTCTCCAATAAGTCCATATGTCTGAACACTTGGTCCCTAGCTGACAATGCTATCTGGAGAGGTTGTGGACCCTTTCCAAGGAGGTGCAACTTGGGGGAATCACTGGGCATTGGACCTTGAGAATTATAACGTGAGTGGGCGTCCAGCCAGCCTTCCTGCTTCCTGTCCTGACTGTACAATGGTGTCTCCTTGGAGTTGCCTGCTGCCATGTTTTCCCACTGTGATGGACCCTTGACTACGAGCCAGTGTATATCCATTAAGTTGTGTTTTCTCCATACTGTCACAGTGTAGAGAAATGAGCACAGAAGAGAGTCCTTATTGAAAGGCCAGTGCACCAATGAAGGGAGCTTAAAGAGAATGGGGGTTAAGGGAGTGAGGCACAGTGGTGGGGAAGGGGGTGCCCAGGCGGGCCCTTGCCCAAGCACCTCTTCCCCCTGAGGGACCACACGCACACAGACATGGTATAGAATAGAGTTTATTCAGGGTAGAGGTTGGAAGTTAGTGGTATAGTGGAAGTAGAGAAAGGCAGCGAGAGACAGACAGAAAGTAGACAGTAGTGGAGGCCAGCCATGACCATGGGGAGGAGAGCCCAAGGGGCAAAGAGATGAGAGAGCGATGAGAGAGAGGAGGGGCAAGTTGCCCCTTTTATAGTGGGCCAGGTCTATGGGGCGGGGCATACCTGGCTGTGGCCAGGTAAGTGTGGGGTGGAGCTTAGAATACCAACACTTATGCCATGACCTACCACAGTACTTTTTCTCTCCCAGCAAATGAACATCACACACACACACACACACACACACACACATATCCATATAAAGAGAGCAAGATGTGTGTGTATATGTGCATGCGCGTGCGCGCCCCTGCAAATATCTTAGGGCCTAGAGAGAGTATTGAAACTTTTCCAATAGCTAATTGAACTAATTAAATGGTGAAGTATCTGCCCAGGGGTGTGAAGTAGAGGCAACAAAATCCAAGTTGATTCACAGCTGGGTTAGTAGCCCAAGTCAGCAAAGGGAATTCTCAAGAATACACCCGGCTGCTGAGATCTGGGGAGAGCCAAGCCAACAGGAAGAGCCCTCAGCTTGTCCTGACCTGAACAGAGATCATCCTAAATAGACAGGAAGTCAGATGGATGTCACTGTCGGCAGAGCGCAGACGCAGGCCTAGGATGCCCAAGCCTGTCTCCACTAGAAACTTGAGCACAGCTAACAGGGAGAGCCTGCGAAGAACTATTCACAACCTAGTTTAAGCACTAGTGGTGGAGTCCTCTTTGTTTCAGGAAATTAGGCTTTGTGCTGTCAGTGGAAGAGCAGCCAACGTAACTGCTGGTAGATCCTGTCTCTGAAGGAATCTGTTAACAAGCTCAGCATCGAGTCATTCTGCACGTGACGTCCCACAAAACAACCTAAAGGGAGCCACGCATGGAGGTCATGAAGACCCACATGTGGACTGCAGAACAAATATTCCAGCCAGTGTCATGGCTGAAGTTCTGGCTTAGTTTGAAAGACACCTCACAATGAGGGAGAATTTCTGACACAAAATATGTGAGGTCACAAGGCATATCCCAGTGATAAGGCAAAGAATCCTAAATGTCAAAGCCAGGATTTTCTAATATAATTTTATTTATTTATTTATTATTTTATTTATTTAGAGACAGGATCTCTCTACATAACCATGGCATCCCGGAACTCCCTGTGTAGAGTGAGGTGGACTCAAACTCACAGAGATCCTCCTGCCTCTGCCTTCTCAGTGCTGGAATTAAAGGTGTGTGTCACCATGCTTGGGATACATTTTAATTTAATATATAGTTACATCATCTTCTCTCTTCCCTTCCGTCAGGTCCACTGGAACCCCTTCCCTCTTCCCCTCCCAAGACCCCTCTTTTCAACCCCTTTCATGCCCTCCCCCATTCTGAAACCGATAACCTCTTTTTTCCCAATTATTTCCCTGTTACATGTATGTGCACAAGCTGTGTTTTAACAAGAGCATGCTTTGTGTCAGAAGCAGCAGTCAACTGAGAGGATCACTGGTATCGATGGCTGTTTTACTTAGTGTTTTATTGCTGTGAAGAGACACCATGACCACGGCAACTCTTAGAAGGAAAGCATGCAATTGGGGCTTGTTTACAGTTTCAGAGGTTTAGTCCATTATCCGCACGGCACAGCAGCACAAAGGCAGACGAGATGCTGGAGGAGTAAACACTTCTACATCGGGATCAACAGGAAGACAAACATTGGACATGGCCTGTGCTTTTGAAATGCCAAAGCCCACCTCCAGTGACGCACTTCCTCCAACAAGGCCACACCCACTCCATAAAGGCCACAAGACCTAATCCTCTCAAATATCACCACTTCCTGCGAGCCCCACTCCCTCTGGGGGACCATTTTTCAATCAAACCACCACATTTAGAGATGGCATCCATTGGTGAGCCGAGCAAAAACATTTCTGTTGGAGTGAAGGCGTAACGGACATTTAATAGAACAAGACGGGAAATTGTATATTAGAGTATATTAGCTGGACAGCAGATGAAGGAAATGGAGTTTTAGTTGGAGGAGAAAGAGAAGGACAGATCCGGAAGCTCATGGGTAGCCGAGTGTGGTGGTGCCGCACTCAGGAGGCAGAGACAGATCTCTGAGTTCGAGGTCAGCCCGGTAGCGTTCCAAGCCAGCCAAGCCAGCTTCGGAAATTAAAGTGGGAGTGGCTTGAATGTGATTTGCAAATGCTGGTTGGGAGAGCTAAGAGGAGACAGACTGTCAAGATCCTAAAGGGAAACTGGGCAACAAGTTATTCGGAAGAAGAGGGGCCATCAATCCGTGATGCCGGTAGGTTGTTTTTAGATAAACCCTGTGCTTCCTCCTTCCCCTCCTCCTCCCTCTCTACTTCCTCCCCCCTCCCCTTCCCCAAACCTCTTCTTTCCCTTCCCCCTCCCCCCTCCCCGCCTTCCTCTTCCCCCTCCTCTTCCCCCCCCCACCCCGCCTTCCTCTTCCCCCTCCTCCCCTTTCCGTTTTGGAACTCAGGATATGCAAGCATAGTACGGAGTATATCCCCAGGCCAGTTTCTCTCATTTAAAAAGAAAAGAAAAAGTGTTCCAGCTCGCTTTCCGCCAAGGTGACAGAGGATGAGAACTCACGTTCAACGGAGGAAAGGTTGATGGTTTCAGTCACTGTTTCCTCCGCTCCCGCACTCTCACCGGGTGACAGCACAGAATATCTTGGGCGGAGAGTACAGGTGGAGAAAGTCTACTTGCTTCATGGGTACTGAGAAACAAAGAGGGAGAGCCTGGGGTCTCCATCCGTTCTTCAAGGGCACGCCCTCTCAGATGACCTACCTTCAGCTCGGCTTCACTTGCAAGGGATTCTACCGCCTCCCAATAACGCCCTCAGTAGGAAAACAAGCCTTCGTGGCACATGAGCCTTCCAGGGGCTCCAGATCACACCATAGCAAAAGGGTTTATAAACCTGGAGGTGGGAAGGGGACGGGGTGGAGGCGGGAGTGTGTCTGCTGGAGGGGAGAATGCTTGAAATGGACATCCTAGAGAGCAGAGAAGGAAGGTGTTGAGACAGCTCCTACAGCCACACCACCCTGAACGCGCCAATCTCGTCTGATGGCCTGGTTAGTACTTGAGTGGGAGATAAACACAGCTTAAGTTGTGGCCATTTTTTAAATAAACCGTAAAGCACACATGTATGGAAAAAACGGACGTTTAAGAAGAAATGAAAAAGCATAAAAGGAACGTGGAAATCTGTTGGGGGTTGGTCTGGTGCTGTGTATACACTTGCTAAATTCTGAACCTCGGGATCTGGTTGCCTGCCCGATGAGCCAGTCTTTGTTATGTAAATCTTGTTCCCCAATTTAATTCCTGATTAGTCAATAAGTGGCTGGGGTTTATAACTGGGCAGAAAGGATAGGGTGGTGGTCCTTAGAATCAAAGTGGGGGAGACCATGAGGAGGAGGAGAAAGAAGACAGGAGAGCAGGAAGTGTCTATTAGATGGCACGGACTGGTAGCTCTTGGCTGAGAAGTCCACCTTGAGGATGGATTGATGCACCACAAGCATCCTGGGAGACAGCCGACTGGCAAATGACTGGCATTTCCTGGGTTTTAACAGGTGGCGGGATTAGTAAACCTGCCTAGCTGAATGCCAGCAGCTTTTTAATAAATTATAGCGTTTCTGTGTCAACTACTTGGAATATTCAAACAAGAAGTGGGATAGAACCCCCAAACACATTAAGAAGTAAAAGGGAGCATACCACCCCCCCCAAATAAATACACCAATAGAAATCTCCCTCACTTCCATCAGACCATGCTAATGCCACTTTCTGTCGCTCTTATGCGTCTGTCCCTCCCTCCCTCCCTCCTTCCCTCCCTCCCTCCCTCCTTCCCTCCCTCTCTCCCTCCCTCCTGCTTTCTTTCTTTCTTTCCTTCTTTCCTTTCTTCCTTCCTTCCTTCCTTCCTTCCTTCCTTCCTTCCTTCCTTCCTTCCTTCCTTTCTCTCTTTCTTGCTCTTTCTTTCTTTCTTTCTTTCTTTCTTTCTTTCTTTCTTTCTTTCTTTCTTTCTTTCTTTCTTGACTTTGAACATTATTTTACTCATGGGGCTGGAAGGATGGCTCGGTGGTTAGAGGCACTTGCTGCTCAGAATACCACAGGACCTGAGTGCCATTCCCAGCACCCACAAGAAGGCTCACAACTTAAGTCCCAGTCTCAGGGAATCGGCTCTTCTGTCCTCCAAGGGCAACAAGCACACGTGTGGTGCACACACAGGGGAAGCACCCATGAACTTAAAAAATAATAATTAAAACACTATTTTATTTTTGAATGTACAAGATGATGAATTCACAATACTTAACAATGCCTCCTCCTCCCAATTTTTGTCAGTTAAAAGAAGTTGTCTGAGCTGGGTGTGGAGGTTACATGCCTTTAATCATGGGACTTGGGAGGCAGAGACAGGCAGGTTCTGCTACAGCCTGATGATATTTAGAAAATCTGCTTAAAAAAGAAAAGAAAAAAAGACAAAACAAACACAAAAGTTGTTCTTTGGCTGATCACCTTTCATAAATGTATTATGCTTGATCTTTGCTTTCTTAATCTCTCAGTTTTAGACAAATAATGCTTGACTTATATCACATAAAGAAACTCTAACAATGAAATCCCACAGTAGCCATATGGATAGTCTAAAAATACGTCTTTATAATAAAAATCGAATCCCGGGTGGTAAATTGGCAGTGTGGAGAACTCTGTGCTCGCCTGCATGGTTTATCCTAAGACATCTGCTTTGGTGTTAAGATTCAAAAGCAGCAAGCTGGGTGGACATCTTTAATCTAACTACTTGGGAGCAGAGGCAGGCAGAGTTCTGAGTTCAAGGCCAGCCTGCTACAGATGGAGTTCAGTACAGCCAGAGCTACACAGAGAAACCCTGTCTCTGGAAATCAAAAATAAAAATAAACAGGACTTAACAGTAACCAGTGTTAATGCACTGTAGCAGCTTTGAGGGCTGAGCTATGTGACACCTGATCTGGGTTACTTTCTAGAATGAGCACAAACCTGTGTCAGGTGTGCTACAAGTACACGTTGCCTTCTTTTCTGGTGGCATTGCAATTGACTTCCGTTATATGTATTTATCTTTTAAGCTTACACATAAGTTGTATATAAGGTTGGTGTACTGGCTGGTCTTGTGTATTAACTTGACACAGGCTGGAGTTATCACAGAGAAAGGAGCTTCAGTTGAGGAAATGCCTCCATGAGATCCAGCTATAAGGCATTTTCTCAATTAGTGATCAAGGGGGGAAGGGCTCCTTGTGGGTGGTGCCATCTCTGGGCTGGAGGTCTTGGGTTCTATAAGAAAGCAAGCTGAGCAAGCCAGGGGAAGCAAGCCAGTAAGAAACACCCCTCCATCGCCTCTGCATCAGCTCCTGCTTCCTGCCCTGCTTGAGTTCCTGTCCTGACTTCCTTTAGTAATGTGAACTGCAATGTGGAAGTGTAAGCTCAATAAACCCTTTCCTCCTCAACTTGCTTCTTGGTCATGATGTTTGTGCAGGAATAGAAACCATAACTAAGACAGTTGGTCTCAATTTTTTCCTTCTCCCCTCCAGTCCCCTCCCCTTCCCCTCCCCTTCCCTCTGAGCGCATGCAGGTGTGTGTGTGTGTGTGTGTGTGTGTGTGTGTGTGTGTGTGTGTGTGTGTATGAAGGCAGACTGTGGGAGCCACAGGTTCAGTATAATCAGGAAGTCTGTTTTTTTCTGGGTCTGTTGACCTTGCTTTCTTTGAGTCAGTTAGGACATCAATCAAGTTTTTCAAGGGAGTGGCAAACGGTTCGCTTCACTCCCTGTATACACTCACTCTTCGGGGCTTAGCAATCTCAGGAGGAAGGGAGCTTGCATTTCATGACAGTTTTTGCTGATCTGCTGAGACTTGGTTGGGAATTTGTTGAGTTCGTTGGTTCTTGTCTCTGTGCTTTAAATAAACGCTCTGGCTAGTGGTATGAAATATTCTAATTATAAAAGTCTGAGTCATGTTTCTACCCCCAAGAATCATAAAATATGAGAAAGGCCAGTATCATGGAAGAAAAAGAACACACTCGATAAATCCAATAGTTTACACTGGAGGAGACAGGAACAACTACTCTGTGAATATTGGAGTAGGTTTTTCTTTATTTTCTTTCTTTTTTCCTTATTTACTGGGAGGGAGGGGTGTTTCTCACCCTGTAGCCCAGATTTGAACAAGGCAGGCCTTCTGTTTCACCTACCCAAGCATGGGATTCCAGGCAAACATAACTATGCCCAGGTATGGGCCAGATTCCTAAACAATGGCCGTAAGCATTTTCAAGAGAAAAGGGAAAGCTCTGAGAGGTGCTGTGGCCAAGAGGACTTCCTTTTTTCCACCTTTTAACCAAAGCGGGACACTTGTTTTAAGAATATGAAATTCTTGTGTTTCTTTATATGGTATTACACAGTTTCATCTTATTGATCTGCACCTTCCTTTTCATGACAATAAGATGAGAGATTGCTGTACCTCTTTCTCCCTATCCCCTTGAGAAATTCTACACTTTATCCTAGAATGTGCAAGATTTAAACCTAGAAAGAGCACACAGAGACCAGGAAAGGACTAGTATTTGGAGGCGTGCAGATTTGCATGGGCAAAATAAGTCTGATCCTGATTGTGCAGAAACTCAGACCTAAGTGAGCCCTTGGAGACATTCATTGCATCTCCGAAGAGAGCAGCCTTTACAGTGCTTACATGGTTAGTTAGTGCAGAACAATTATAGAAAGCCGGCCAATGCAGCTGGCTTCTTGCTTTCTACCGTCTAGCCTATATCGTTCTTTGGTGAAATTTGGCTAGTCACCAGGTGGTAATTATGAAACAACTAGGAAATGAACCAAGATTGGAACCCACGGACTAAGGACACAACAGATGAGGCACTTAACACTGGACGTTTGGGAGTTATCTGTGTGAGTAAGAGCTTCCGGGAGGAAAGTACAGCGAATGACAGGTTAGCTACCACCCAACTGTGGGAGGTTGGAATGTTGCAAGTCCAGAGGGTAATTATGTTATCCTGGGCTAGTTCTAGCCCAGTTCCAGAACAGCCATTTCTTGCCCATCCCTGCACCTTAACTAACATCTTATAAATAATACATTCCGAATCTATTAACTCAGCAGACCACTAGTTTCCACAAACCCAAAAGCTAAGAATCTTGATCCAGAGAAAAGCTTTCCCATCTTGCTGTAAATGTCATTTGGATATATCCTCTCTCTATTCATTTTAAACTGCCTTGTTATGATACTCTTTGTTTTATACAACCAGAACACTGAATGAAAGTTCCTCCACATTATAACATAGAATTTGGGGCAACCTCTATCTCTGTTCCCAGGCCATGGTCACTCAGAACGGCTCCAGAATAACCCATATCTTATTCCCTTTAAGATAAGAGCTGTGGGCAGTGGTCGCAGGGTGCGTCAATCCTACCACTCAGAAGGGAGAGGTGGACAAATCTCTGAGTTGTGAGGCCAACCTGGTCTACAAAGTCAGTTCTGGGACAGATAAACCCTGTCTTTGGAGAGAAAAAAAAATTAAGCAAGAGCTGTGAGTTTTGTGACAACAGTATCAGGAGGGATGTGCGATTCCGTACTCCCACTGTGAGTCCGTGCTCCCACTGCAATTCTGTGCTCCCATGGCCCCAGCACGTGAATGTGTGGCTGCCATGAACCTGTCAACAGCATTCTAGCAGGAAGGAATGTTCCTGAAGAAACCCAGGGGGCCCGAGGGTTGTTTTTTTTTTTTTTTTTTTTTTTTTTTGGTTTTGGTTTTGGTTTTGGTTTTTTTTTTTTTTTTTTGGCTTTTTTGAGACAGGGTTTCTCTGTGCAGCCTTGGCTGTCCTGGAACTCACTCAGTAGACCAGGCTGGCCTCGAACTCAGAAATACACCTGCCTCTGCTTCCCAAGTGCTGGGATTAAAGGTGTGCGCCACCACCGCCCGGCTAAGGGTTGTTTTACTTGGTGGTCTTAGAAAAATACTGCCTTAGCCAGGCAGTGGTGGTGCATGTCTTTAATCCCAACATTTAGGAGGCAGAGGCAGGCAGATTTCTGAGTTTGAGGCCAACCTGGTCTACAGAGAGAGTTCCAGGACAACCAAGGCTACACAGAGAAGCCCTGTCTCAAAACAAAACAAAACAAAACAAAACAAAACAAAACAAAAATACAAATACTGCTTTTAGGAGTTAGATGTTCCTGAGACTGAATCTTGGCTCTGCTATTTAGCAATACTGTGTTCTTAGGCAAAGTACTTAAGTTTAAAAATGTGTCCCTTTTTTTCTTATATATAAGATGTGGGTACAATCACTTATGAATCATATGGAGAAAGCAATGCTCTATGTATAAACAAATGAACATTTGTTGTTTTTTGAGACGGTCTCATGTAGCCGAGGGGTGGCCTTAAGCTCTCTATGCCGTCAAGTACAACTTTAAATTCCTGGACCTCCTGCTTCCGCCTTCCAGTGTAACAAGGCTCCTGACTTTAGCACAACTGACTCCATGATGGAAGTACCATTCAGGCTGTACAACTCAACACACAGACAGTTTCACTGCTAAAACAAAGCAAAGACCTAATCTGAAAGTCTCTAAATGTACTAACCTTGTTTCTCAGCTTCTGTTCTTGCTATTCATGTCAATTCAGGACATGATTTGCTGTGTGTAAAAACTCATCCTGGGAAAGGCTCAGGGCCACACTGGTCCAGAACACATAGTTAATCACCAGCTGGCTAATAAACACTTAACCCCATGGCCAAGCGGTCTATAGGTTATATATATATCCATCCTTTAAGGCCAAGTGTTCTTGAGAGACCAAATCTTTTAAATTCAGAGACCATTTTTAAGAGAACTTGGCCTAAGTTTAAATTCAGGTAAACTAACAGGTTGGTGATTTCTAAGTTGCCCCCCAACAAAACCAGAGCCTAGCTCCAGTCTCTAGGTGAATCCCCAACAAGACCAGTATTTCCAGGTTACACCTCCAACAAGACCAGCATCTCCAGGCTATTACCCCAAGAAACCTGCACCCCCCCCCCAGGTTACAAGCCCACCCCCTGCCTAAGGACCATCAATGCAGAGGGGAATAGAAATTAAGTTTATGATATGACTCCCAGTACCAGCCAATTATGTTAAAGCCACAGTAGCTTTGTAATTGGATGCTTGCACACTTACCCTCCTCCCCCACCCCCTGTCACTTGCTGCTTCCTATAAAGCCTTGCCCAGATAGATATTCAAGTCTCCTCACTCCACCAAATCAGTCCTTCCTGCATGTCTGTGGCGGTGAGCTGAAGGGTCTGAGCTAGCTGGAATAGAATAAAGACCCTGCTATGAGTTGCATCAGATTGACTCCTGTCTGTTTTGGGGGGATTCAACCCTTCCATAGCACAACATTGTAACTCTGGATATGAATCCATGCCTGGATTCAGTAAAGGAACTTGAGAAGCGGTGGGTTTTTACTTGGCAACAGTGATGTAGTTGTGGTCTTGTTTTTCTATGATTGAATTTATTTTCTACTTTAAGGTCTAGTCCACCAACTGAAGTAAATGATTTCCCGCCTCTCAAGATTTGCTTTCTTTCCTAGTAAGTCTGAAGTCTGAGTGTCCACTACAGAGAGTTCACAGTGTTGAGGCAAAGGAACAGGGAGCAGGAGTGAAAGTGAGGTACTCTTTCTTTTCTTTTTTTTTTTTTTTTAAAGATTTATTTATTGTTATATGTAAGTACACTGTAGCTATCTTCAGATGCACCAGAAGAGGGTGTCAGATCCCATTACGGATGGTTATGAGCCACCATGTGGTTGCTGGGATTTGAACTCAGGACCTTCAGAAGAGCAGTCGGTGCTCTTAACCGCTGAGCCATCTCTCCAGCCCCCGAGGTACTCTTTCAAAGACCCATCTTCCCAGTGATTTTTATCAGTGTCTCTGCTTTATCCCCGTTGTTGAAATCTGGCTGTCTCCAACTCTAAATTACTATGGGTAGTATAAAACAGTGCTTTTTAAGGTGGTATCTTTGTCTTGCCCTGGGAGGCTCCATTTTATAAGTAGCTTCTGACTCCATTGCTTTGGCCTTTTTTTCCTACTGAGGCAGGGGTTCTCTGTATATCTCTGACTGTCAAAGGTGTACACCATTGCCTGGCTTTTTGACTCCATTTTGAGGGTGAATAAGCAAACAGCATCGTCTGTCTGTCTGGTACCATCCCTGCAGTACAGGGTGAGAAATGACTTGTTCCTGGGGGTAGAAAAGGTGCCACCCTAAACATGTGTACGAGTGAGTTGAGATTATAGGGGCACATGGGCACATTGAAATCAAATCAGAGACATCAAGCCAGAGAACTTCTTAGACTTAGCAGACATGGGATGGGGGTGGGGCTGGGAAAGAGTGTCTCCCTCCCTGCACCCCATCCCGAGATGGATATCTAGCACTGAGGTGGCTTAGACCCAGAAAACTGGGTCTAATACCTGGTATTGTGTCCAAGGTCCACTGGCAGAGAGCTCCAGGTTGTTCTTGAGGTTTTAGCTCAGTTTTTTTTTTAAATTGTTATTTATTTATTTATTTATTTATTTATTATTTTTACACTCCAGATTTTATTCCCCCCTCCTGGTCCACCCTCCGACTGCTCCACATCCCATACCTCCACCTTCCTACCTCTACTAGTTACCATGTTTTTTAAAATTAATCTGATTTATGATCTGATTTTTGTAGGATAAAGTACCAAATTACAATAGTCTACACAAAAGCCAAATTAAATTTCCTTGTTCTCACTACATGTCCTGTGTTTTTTCTGTTTCTTTTAATTTATTTACATTTCAAGTGTTATCCCTTTACCTGGTTTCCCCCTCTCCTATCCTCCCTCCGCCCCCCTGCTTCTATGAGGGTGTTCTTCCACCCACCCACTCATACCTCCCTACCTTCGATTTCCCTACACTGGCACATCTATCTAACCTTCATAGGACCAAGGCTCTCCCCTCCCATTGATATCTGACAAGGCCATCCTCTTCCACATATGCAGCCAGAGCCATGTGTACTCCTAGGTTGGTTGTTTAGTCCCTGGGAGCTCTGGGAGGTCTGGTTGGTTGATATTGTTGTTCTTCCTATGGGGTTGCAAACCCCTTCAGCTCCTTCAGTCCTTTCTCTAACTCCGCCATTGGTTCTTGCTGTTGATGCTTTCACAGGGACTGCTTGAGACCATTCAAAAGAACACAGATCTTTGCATTATGGCTCATAACAAACAGTAGCAAAATTATAGTTATGAAGTAGCAACGGAGACAATTTTATCTTTGGGGGTTACCACCACATGAGGAGTGTTAAAGGGTCACTGCACTGGGAAGACTGATCCACTGTCCTACAGCAGCAACTATTTCTTGCAACTGTTTTGGGCTCCTTCATTATCTTATCAATACAGAAGACTCAGGGTTCTATCAGCCTGCTTCTGAGACCTTCAGAACCCTGTAGTAGCCTTGTTAGTTTGTATCCATCCCATAACCCACATGTATGCTGTGCTTTAGTTACTTCTTCTCTATTGCCAAGGCAAAACACCATGACCAAGGCAACTTATAAAAGCATGTTTTTAGTGGAAGACAACAGTTTCAGAGGGTAAGTCCGTGGCCGTATGAGAGCATGGCAGCAGGCAGGCAGGCATGGCGCTAGAGCTCAGACTCGGACTATGTCTGAGTCCCAAGGCAGAGAAAAAAGAGCTAACTGGGAATGGAATAAACTTTTGAAATCTCAAAGCCCACTACTCAGTGACACATCTCCTCTATCAAGACCACACCTCTTTTTATTTTTTTAAGTTTTATTTAGTTTTATTTATATGAGTACACTGCAGCTGTCTTCAGACACACCAGAAGAGGGCATCAGATTCCATTACAGATGGTTGTGAGCCACCATATAGTTGCTGGGAATTGAACTCAGGACCTCTGGAAGAGCAGTCAGTGCTCTTAACTGCTGAGCCGTCTCTCCAGCCCAAGACCACACCTCTTAATCCTTACCAAACAGTTCCACCAACTGAGGACCAAGCATCCAAACCTATGAGCCTATGGGAGCCATTTTCATTCCAACTGCCACACGCATATATAAAGGTAGATACATTTTGTATCCTGTGTGGTATGAGAGTTCCTACAAGTAATCGAGATCACAGTAAAAGAAACTGCATTCACCTCAGCTGGATTGCCGAGGTAGGCAAGATTATCTGGCATGTTCCTTCCTTGAAACCTCTTTACCTTGTGAATTTATTGTTCTTTAATGACTTCTAATATTTTGAAAAGACACAAACATGCTCATTTATGTTTCTGACTAGCTCACTAAAGACACTGTAGAGGGAGCCTCTCAGGTCCCTGCCATCTCCCTCCCTCTCTCAGGAAGAAGTGATCCTTCTGTTGCTCACTGGACCTGCCGGGGTGCCGCATGAATCTGCTGCTGACCTGTTTGTCCAGCCAGGCACACCATGCGTGTATATGTCTTGTTTAGTCTTTTTTTTTTCCATCTGTCATTGTGACAAAAATACTCGAACGAAACACACTTGATGGGTGATTGATGTGCACCGTGGGAGGTCTCAGCAGCCTCATGGTTAACTTTGCTCTGTAAACCAGAACATCACCAAGAGCAAAATGGAGGACACTGATAATCTCTCAGAAGTCGGGAAACAGGAAGGTCTGCAGGACAAGGCACCTTTCTAAGTCCTTCAGTGGCAGGCTTCTTCCAGTTAGGTCCCTCCTTTCACGGTCCCACTGCCTTCCAGCACGCCATTCAATTATGAATCCACCAACACACTAAACATTAATGAGCTCAGAGTGCCCATGATCCAATCTGTTGCCCAAAGCCACACCCCTGAACATTTGTCCTGGAGACCAAGCCGTGAACTTGCAGAAGGGACATTTTGTAATCAAATCTCAGTCTGTCCCATCTGAGAAGAGTATATTCCTCGGTATCCCTGGGTGCTATTGGCAGTGGGGCCTGGGTCACATTGCTCAAGGATCCCCCAAACCTATTCAGTGTTCACCTTCCTTCCCTACAGCTTATTCCTCTCAGCTTTGGGACAGAAGGCTGGACACAGAGCCTCCCTTAGGAAAACCCATCAGCAGTCAAGGTCTCTTGGTTCCCTTCCAGGTCTCTGTTTCTTTAGAGAATTTCTTGTGTGCATATGAGCAGTCTGTTGTTTGTTCTTCGAAGCCTACAGTTAGCACTTTCCTTCTTTTCTTTGGCCTTCAACCTTTCTGTCTACTTTCTGATGCATTGTGAAGTATCTGCTTCTCAAACACTACAGACAATTATGAACGTTAGAGCTGCCTCTGGAATCCCCAGGAAGAGAGCAGTGGCTTTCTATCAAAACCCCCTCAGACATTAATACTGAAGGGTAGTTTTAATTTGTTTTGTTTTTTGCTTTGACGGGGGATGGGGGAGGGGGTTGTTCTCTGCGTAACCCCGGCTGTCCTAGAACTCAGACTGGCCTCAGACTTACAGAGTTCCTCCTGCCCCTGCCTTCTGAATGCTGGGATTAAAGGCATGCATCACAGCACCTGGCTTAGTTTTAATTTTTTTTTTTAAAAAGATTTATTTATTTATTATATGTAAGTACACTGTAGTTGTCTTCAGACACTCCAGAAGAGGGCATCAGATCTTGTTATGGATGGTTGTGAACCACCATGTGGTTGCTGGGATTTGAACTCAGGACCTTCAGAAGAGTAGTCAGCGCTCTTAACCACTGAGCCATCTCTCCAGCCCTTAGTTTTATTTTTTAACGAGCAATTTCTTTACTTCATAGAATGAGCAGAATAGGTTGGTGGTAAATGTGCAGGCCAATAATTAATCTCTGTGTCAGTGGAGTCTCTACTTCCCTCAAGCAAATATCTATTGAAAATCCCTGCCAAGACCTAATGTGAGGCCAGAGCTACAAAACAGGAGAGGAAGAAAACAAAGGGGCTGAAAACTATTCAGAAAGTGGTCTAAATTAGGAAGACTCCCCGAGAGCTGTTGATGAGCGAGCCAGGAACGAAGACATCATTTTAAAATCTCATGAACTTCTCTTGCCTTCTATGCAACTGTTGGTTGAGTAAGGATGAGGTTTTTGTTTTGTTTTGTTTTTAAAAAAACCTCAATTAATTTTAAGGACAGAAACAAAGTAAGTATTTTCCCTCTCACCAGGGAAGGCCATTTTGATGTTAAACACCTCATTGATGGTGGTAATACTATGCAGTTAATTTTCAAGATTGGAACAAAAGCAGTGTTTCCATTCTCACCAGGGAAGGCAGTTTTAAACACCTCATTGAGGGGAGAGCTGGCTCATTGGGGACTTGATAATAGCTCCTATTGACAAGACAATATGGAAAAACACAGGGTGAAACCAGTCAGCGCCCAGGCGGTTGTCACCCCCACCTACTAGCAAAGGCACATTTTCCCTGGTCTCTGAAAGGAGTGTTAAGAGCACAGCACGTTCCAATTATTTTTTACAGTGCCAAGTCCCATGGAAATGAATTCCAGAGCTTATTGCACAGAGTTCAGGGGCACTCGGTGTGGTGAAATTGAGTGGGGGGGGGGGGTTGATACACATAGAGGAGGCGGGCATTTCTATTCTTATTTATCCATCTCCGCCCCCCTCCAGCTAAGGAATAAAAGGAGAATCTTCAGGTTGTCCCTGCCATCTAGAGCTAGAATTACTAAACAGGAAACAAATAGTTACATTATCCTCACCTTCCCAGGGTGGGGTGGCGGATTGCAGGGGAAGAGATCTATCTGATGGTACTTTTCATCAAGTGAGAGTGGGGTCAGACATTGTGGTTGGCAGCTCCAACTAGGACTCACAGGAGATGCTGTGGGAGTCCAGCTGCTCTGGGTAAGAAGTGCTTTCTTGATCTAGGTGGCTCAGGGTCAAAGGATTCTCAATTTAGGATCGCTTATCGCCCTGGATTGTCCTGCGAGTCAGAGATCAAGTTAGTGGGTCAGTAAGAAGATACAATGTATCCAGTAAAAGTTACTCAGTTCTAATTACCTAATTGTAACATTTGAAAGAGCAGATGCCGACTGGCAGAATTGTTTGTGTGCAGTCTTCTTGGGCATGACTGGGATGAAGTCGGTCCTCGTTTTTTAGGACACTTGAGAAAGATTAGAAAACCGGCTTGCAACAGGCATTGAGCAGTGACTAACAGGACTCTGGGCTGGGTTTCTTCCTTTTAGCTTTGGTTTGGAGAAGAGAAGAAAGAGGTTGGGGGCTAACCACTTGAGGTCCCCAACTCAGACACAAGGAATCTTGGTTTCCAGTGTTAAACATCTTCCTGTCATTGTAACAAATATTTGAGATAATCAGCTTACAAAGAGAGTTTGTTTGGGTCTATAGTGTTTTTGTTTTTTAAGGTTTCTTTATTTCTTTATTTTGTATATGTGGGTGCCTGTAGGTGTGTATGTTTACCACATGTGTGCTTGGCACACCTTGGAGGCTGGAAAAGGGCATTAGATCCCTTGGAACGGAAGTTACTGCCAGGTTAGAAGGAAATTCCATTTCCCCAGATTCTAAAAGGCAAAGGGACAAAAGCTATCTGATGCCTATTAGCACACCAAAGTGCATGCTGGCCTCCAGGCTCCCCTGGTGTGACAAGTACCTAGGGGACACACTTCAAAGTCTATGCTAGAATCTCTCTCCTCCTCTCCTACCTACACAACCCCCAACTACTCATTCTCCTTATAACCCTGCTAATCTGGCTATGTTCTCTTTATCCTCTCTGTCTTCCTGATTCTTCTTCTTCTTCTTCTTCTTCTTCTTCTTCTTCTTCTTCTTCTTCTTCTTCTTCTTCTTCTTCTTCTTCTTCTTCTTCTTCTTCCTTCTTCCTTCTTCCTTCTTCCTTTCTTCTTTCTTCTTTCTTCTTTCTTCTTTCTTCTTTCTTCTTTCTTCTTTCTTCTTTCTTCTTTCTTCTTTCTTCTTCTTCTTCTTCTTCTTCTTCTTCTTCTTCTTCTTCTTCTTCTTCTTCTTCTTCTTCTTCTTCTTCTTTCTTCTCCTTCTGTCCCCCTCCCCTTCTCCCTCTCCCCCTTCCCCTCCCTCTTTCCTCCCCCTTCCCTTCCCTCTCCTTCCCCTTCCCTCTGCCTCCCCTTCCCCTCCCTTCCCTCCCCCTCCCCTTCCCTCTTTTTCCCCCTCCACTTCCCTCTCCTTCCCCCTCCCCCCTCCCCTTCCCTCTCCTTCCCCCTCCCTCTCCCTCCCCTTCCCCTCCCTCTCCCTCCACTTCCCCTCCCTCCCCCTCCCTCCTCCTTCCTTCTCCCTCCCCTCTCCGTCCCTCCCTCTCCCTCCCTCCCTCTCCCCCTCTTCCTCCCCCTCCCCTCCCCTCCCTCTCCCTCCCCTTCCCCTCTGTCCCCCTCCCCCTCCCCTTCTCCCTTTCCCTCTGCCTCTCCTTCTCCCTCTCCTTCTCTCTCTCCCTCTCCACCCGCTCACTCCTGCTTCTCTCATGGCCATATTCAGTCTGCTTTGGACTCTTCCAGATGCCTTTGGCTGTCCTCTCCATGTAAGCATACCATGGCGTGGGCACACCATCAGTCTACACACTTGCACTTGTGAGCCATGGGTGTTGGGAACTGAAACCCTGCCTTCTGGAAGAGCAGCCAGTACTCTTAACTGCTGAGCCATCTCTCCAGCCCTGTGGGTCACAGTTTTGAAGGACCATGGTCCTTTGCCTTAGGCAGCAGATCATATTGAAAGCCTGTGGTGCAGCAGAAACATTTATTTTATGACCAAGAAACAAAAAAGGAAAAGAGACCAGGGTTCCAGAGTCCCCTGAAGAGCATTCCCCACTAGAAGCTACCTCCTGAAAGTTTTACCATCTCCCTCCCAACAATACCACCCTAAGGACCATGCCTCCAAACCATGGGCCTGTGGGAGAGAGGCTCAAGAACCCCACCATAGTGCAGAGTACTAGGCGGTTTATTAATAAACCCATTTCAGATCTTGATGGCACCCAACAATGACAGATAACAGGAAAGAAGTCTGTCCACACCCAAGTGGGAAGACTTTGGGTGCCAGTGTTCCCTAAAAGACAATGTCAGCAAAGCACTCTGGGTTTGAGAACCTGGAAATTAGAAGATGCCTAGAAATAGAAAGTATATTATGTCCCTTTATTCTAGAACACTATGGATGATATTACATTAGTTTTTACAGTGTAAGAATGTTTCCCCCTCAGAGTGTAGTGATACCTCTCTCAAAACAACAGGAGCGGAGCTTCCATAGCCTCAAATGTTAATATAGTGTTTCTGTGAACTCTACCACATTACTGTCTATAGAACCCACTCTTGGAGGCTTCTGTTTACTTCAGGGGCAGGAGGAGGCTTTCAATCCTGCTGTGTTTTCCCGGCTTCAAGGAATCAGAGTGCCTTCCTGATTGCTCTGGGCTCACAGTTAACACTGTGAACACTGCTTCTTTGAAATTTCAAGAAACCAGCAAGTTCCAGGCAGGGTCCAGTCAGAGTACTCTACTGACAGGAGTGCAGAGGGCATTATGCCCCACTCAGGCTCCTCCAAAGTACAGGCTAAGGATTCATTCCATCTCTTTCAATTCTGGAGTCACACAGAGACACTAGAGAGCTTACATTTCTAGGAGACTATACTCAAAGTCCTTTGGCGAGGTCTTTAGCCCTGCCAGAGATCAGTAGCTACTCAAACTCAAGGTTGCTTTCTTTGGCTAGCTTGTTACCCTAATGATGTAAAGACCTGCAGCAAGGTTTCTCTTTAACTTCCCTTACCTCCTTCCTTGCCCACCACTTGTAAAGCATAAAGGTTTTTAAGCTACATTTGGTGGGGTTACCTTCCTCAAACTGTATTAAGGTGTGTATTGTAATGCTAAGTGAGGGTAGACATGACCCCCCCCCACACACACACACACACAAATTGTTTCTGTTTGGTAAATAAAGATGCTGGCAGCCAATAGTTGGGCAGAAGAGACATAAGTGGGGTCAAGGAGGAGGAGAAGGTGAGGGAAGGAGAAGCCACCATGAGTTAGGTCAGCCATGAAAATGTGGCCCTGAGGGCTGGCCAATTGACGTTAAGAGCAGCCCAGATAAAACATAGTAACTTGGGGTTATCGATAGGAAAGTAGATTCTAATACCACAGAGAATAAATATTTGCACATCTCTGGTACTGATTAACGTTTATTGTAAATATAAAAGGCTGTGTATGTCTTTTATCCGGGAACTAATTGGTCTAAGGTGGGGTCGAAACCCGGTCCAATGTGGGGTAGAAACCAAATTTCTACAATAGGTGTATATTCAGTTGTTAATTCTGTACCAGCAAAGGGCTAAGTGCTGGCAGGATTTTGATATTGTCATTTCTCTGGCTCTTCACCAGGTTATCTACATTGTAAATGTTTACCCTTCCTCACCTGCCTAAAGGCAACTGAAGAGAGGCATCAGGTGTTGTCTTGCTGCTGATTGGCTGTAATAAAGAGTTGATGGCCAATGGCTGGGACCGGAAGTATGAGGGCGGAACTTCCCCCGGGCTGGGAGCGTGGTGCAGGGAAAGACAAGGGGAAAAGAAAGTGGAAGATACAGAAGCAGATGCGGAAAGGGACAGACACCCCCAGGATGGGGCAGAGAGGTGTGGAGCTACCACATGGCAGGTTGTTTAGAGTAGTCGCCATAAGTTTAAATGGTATCTGAGAAACTGCGCCTGCAAAGGGCCTATGCTTTAAACTGTATTAGAAGTCTCTGTGCCATTATTTAAACTGCTGGCGGGACTGATGAACAAGTCCGGCAATATGCATAGTGGAACTCATGTATATACTACTGGTGCACAAGAGTCAGGAAGGCTTTGACCCAAATCCCTCCCCTCTGTTCTCTTATGGGAAATCATCTTAGAAAAAAGTTTACTAATATTATTTCCGACGTCTTCAAAAACAGTACCTTGGAGCTACTGGGATGATGTTTGCCGGTAGAGGGTTTGAAGGATGGGGAGATACTTGTTAGTGTCTAATAATAATTTTATAATGATGATTTTCAGGAGTCAAGGCTCTTTTCCCTCGTCTATAATTTGGAAACATTGGGATAGACAATCCCAGAGGTACTTGAAATGCTTGGATCTCCGGTCTAACTTTGTTGGTGGAGAGTTGAGGTCTGTTTAGGGATAAAGGGAAAGTAAAGGAATTTACTTTGAGTAGTCATCTTTGTCATTCACTTAATCTACATAACTTAGATAAGCAACAGGGGACAACTGGGCTTGTATCTATGAAATCATATTAACTGTGAAGTGAGTTAAACTCTTTTAGAAATATATATTTAATATATATAAATATTTATACATTTATTTATATTTATTTATTTATTATTTATATATTTTATATAAATATTTATATATGACTATATAAGGAAAGTTGAGTCTTTCATATATTTATATATAAATATACATATAATTTTCCCCAGCCTCCTGGGTTTCATTTTAATATCTTCCTGATATTTAAAAGAATCATTCACTCTTCCTTTGGACTCTGAGTCACCATCTTGAATACTAGTCATTGCCCCAATGAGATTAGGATTTCGAGTTGAGCAGGATGACCAGGGTATCTGAGCATGGCAAGATTTAGCCTTGGACCAGGGCAAGAGGCAGAGGCTCCCAGAGAGGAGTGGATTGAATATTAAAGGAACAAAAGGGGGTGGGAACTCCACTACAGGTAATTGTCCTAAGGCGGTATATTTACGACTCAATTGCCCATCTGTGGAAAGGAATAGTTAATAGTTCTGATCACACAATGCAGGGGTCTTGTGAAGTCGGAACAAGAAGAATCCCATTCATCTCTTAGCACAGTACCCAGAATTTTGTGATTCTTCAATAATGTGATTTCAATGTCTTGAATCATGAACAGTTTTAATTGTTTTAAATGCTATGTGTTGGTAAGAGATGAGACAATAGATCAACACAAAAGATTAGCAAGACAAGACTATGTTATGATGGTTGGGATTGTACTGTCCCCACTACTGTTTGTACCAAGTCTGTATGTAGACAGATGTCAATTATTAGAACCTTTACCATGTCCCATTAGACAGCATTGCATTGCTGTGACAAAATAGGACAGCCAACTAATAATGAGGAAAAATTTCTTTTGGCTCATGGTTGCAAGGCTTCAGCCTGTGATCAATTGACTATATTGCTTTGTGGTCTCTAATGAGACATGACGTCATGTTGGGGATCACACAGTGGAGAGCACATTATAGGGAGCACATGGTGGGGAGCATATGGTGGGGAGCACATCATAGGGAGCACCAGAGAGACCACACCTCCTCTTATGGTTACTAGGAAGGGGAAAATAAAAAAAAACTTGAACCATTTCTCAAATGGCATGGCTTGAATAACCTTTCACTAGGACCCATTCCTAAGAGTTCTACAACCTTCTAATAGTGCCCTAGGCTGTGACCATCCATGTCCCTTTGAAGAACATTTCACATCCAAACTGTAACAATGTGAGTTTAATATTTAGATCCACCCTGCTCAGACATCAGCTGGTGTAGTAGACAAGGGGCAGATGGGGGAAGAGAGGGGTCTTCCAGCTCAGCTCAACGAGTATTCTATCAAATCATGGGGACGGTCAGAGGTCCTCCAGGGCAGATGGTTCCAGGTAGTGGGTCCCAGTGACATCTCCTGGGTAGCAGGATCGTTTACATTTGAGGATAAGCCATAGATAGTCACAGAGCACCTTCCCCTGGGCCTAGCAGGCTAGGCAGAAGCAATTGATCTCACAGCCTGTGATGATCTGGATAGAACCTAGGGCAGTGCCAGGCATCAAGAGCTACTTAGTGTCAAGGGCCAGAGGATGGCTGGGAAAGCCAGAACAGGAATCTGCAGGCGATTAGTTAAGTCTTACCACTCACCAACCACGTGCTCTCCAGCTGGTTATTTAACATCTCCGAGCCTCCTTTCAAAAATAAAATAATTAAAGCTCACCTCAGAGGTGGTGGCATGTTTAGTGAAGTATGATACTCAATCCTGTCACGGCAGAGCACTGAGTTGCACTGGAGGTCCCGAGGAGTCGGGGCAGTGCATTGTGAGCAGCTGGCTTCAGAGATTGCTGTGAGACCTTTAGAGATTTGAAAAGCGCAAGCCAGGCTGAGCCCTTTGAGGTCTGGAGGTGGTTTGCAGGTTTCTCTGTCTCTCTTAGAATTTAGCACTTTAACCTGTCCCTGCATGAGTTGTTAACTAGAGTTAAGTACTCCTGGCCCTTCCTACCTTCACCCATTCCAACACAGCACTGAAAGCAAATGCACCTGAAGAATTGATAAACAGTAGCACCGGGTTTATCTAGACCCTCCGATCTCAGGATCTCAAAGACTCTTAGACAAATACCTAGCAGCAGATAAGAGTCTTCTTCATTTCCTAGATAGCTAATCTGAGCTTCACTTACCAGGGAAGGACAGATCCAAGCGTGTAATGTAGGTCAAACGCTTTAGAGGGGAGAAGGGATGTCACCGATGTGCTAATGTAACAGCTTTCAAACATGCAGGGGTATGTAAGCACACACACACACACACACACACACACACACTCTAAAATCTCTCAAACGGCACACTCATGGATTCTGTCCACTTAGTCTTTCTATGAAATCTGGGTGTGGCCCTAAATTCTAGAGGAATCGCTTACACAGCTCAGAATGCTAAACCCAGGGGCTGGACTTGCAGCTTCTGGTGGCTTCCAGCTTGTAACGAAGCCACACAAAGCTCCACTTGGCATTCCCTCCTCCCTCCTCTAAGAACAGTCATGCTTAGTAAGATTCAGGGCCCACTCTGATCACCCATGGAGAACCAGCTCTGCCTTTCCAATTACACATCTGCACAGACTTCTGAGAAGAAGCCTGAACTAGGCCACATCTATTTTAGATGTAACTCTTTTATAGGACACACAATTCCGACAACTGTACCTTTTGGTGACATATTACTCTACGTTCTACTTTCTTTTGGCACAATTTGGCACAGCCTTCTCCACCTAAAAGGCGTGAACCTCAGAGAGAGTTCTGTAGGACCCTATTCTAGAACATAGGCCTTCAATGTTTATTTTAATGACTGAATAAGTTATATGCCATTGGTCTGCTCATTTGATAATTACTATTAGTGTAGTTTAGTATGATGTATAAAAACTACTATTGCTAATGAATTACTAGATTTGTTTGCTCCTAAGTTTTAATAGCTAATACTATATTTTATATGTAAATATAAGGTACTATTATATATAATTACATGCAATATATACACATATATTATATAAATATAATATTATATACACATATATAATATGTAATAAACTGAGGAATTGTATACTTGAGCATCTGTTGTCAAGGTCTGTACTGGTCTTTTTTTTTTTTTTTTTTTGAGATGGGGTCTCACTATGTAGACCAGGCTGGCCTTAAGCTCACAGAGATCGCCTGCCTCTGTCTCTGGAGTACTGGGATTTAAGGTGTGTGCCACCACTCCTGGACTGTGTGTGGGCTGATTTTTTTTTTTTTTTTTGTCAACTTCATACAAGCCTAGACGTATATGGGAAGAGTGAATCTTAACCAAGAAAATGCCACCATAAGCTTGGCCTGTAGGCAAATCTGTAGGACATTTTCTCAGAAAATGGCATGCTCTTGGGTTTATGTGATGAGCCACGGCTTGAGTGAGCTCTTCGGTTCAGCTTGTGTGGGTGTAGGGAGGCGGCTGGGAAGACACGTGTGTCAGAGTCTAGTCACGATGACTTCCTTGAGTCAGGGCTGAAGCTTTCCTGCCCAGGGAGTCTTCTCTGAGGCTACGTTTCCGTGTTTAGTGCTGTCGATCCTGAAAGCACTCCGGACTTCTTTCCTCATAGAGTGAATGGCCACGTCACCCAACACACCCAGCAGCGTGAAGATGGCCACAGGTGGGACTTGAACCTGGAACAGCCCTGGCCTGGAGGTTCAAATCGCCTTTAATCTTCATGTTGGCATCTAATCCCTGATGCAATATTAATGCCAGCAGTAAAAGAAACCCAGAGAACAGCCTTTCAAAGCTTCCTGTGTGTGTGTCTAGTGTCCCACCAGGGCACAAGGGATTAAGTTGTCCCTTTCTTCATGTGAGATCACCGAGAAAAGGTGTCTATGAGGAGTGACTTGTCACCAGGCATGGACTCTGCCAGCACCTTGATTTTCCCAGACTCCAGAATATCGAGAAATTAGTTTCTATGACTACAAATTGCCTAATCTAAAGTATTTTGTTCTCACAGTGGGAGTGGACCGAGAACCCATTTGCTCTTTTTCTGTTCTTGAACAATATACATTTGCCAGGACTTTGCTGAAAAAAAAAATCCTACCCTTTATGGTCCTGACACTGGTCCTGTGTGGGTGTGCATGCAGCAAGACGTTTGTCAGATGTCAGTGCCGGGGCTGTATTGATTTCAGGAGTGACACTGGAAACCTTTTGTGTTCTTTTCCACGCTGCTGCCGGGCTGAAGCAGAGTCTGTGGGCAATACTCATGTGTGCTGGCCTCAGTGAATGTGTGCAGAAAGGAGGAGTGAGAACTCTCTCAGGGTGGTGTGCTGGCTTGCCACAGACCCTTCTGTTTCCAGATGTTTGCCGTGGGAAACAGATTGTGTCTCCACAGTGCCATCTGGCCTGGAAGGTCAACTCCTCAGACATCAAAGCTCACATGTCAGAATGTTGCTGGCTTTCCCAGTGTATGTCCCCACCGTTGCCCCCCAAAGCTGTCACCTTCAGCAATGCACCCTGGAAGGCAGAAGTGCTTTGAGTTGCCAATCCAGAGGCAGTAGTATCTTTATGCATAGGAAGGACAAGACTGTATTGCACAAGTGCAGAGTTCCATCACTGGCTTTAAAAATAACATTTCCCGCTGGTCTTAAAAAGGAGAAGAAGGTTCTAAGTGGCAAAGAGATTAGACTCTGAACCTAGTTTTCTTTATCTCTGCAGAAGAGGAGGTTTCATTTGAAATGTGTTATCACCAGGAGCTTCTATAGTTACTAGCTTCATTTAGAGGGGACTGGAAACTCATAATAATAAAAAAGATCTCTCCCTATTACAGGCCCACCGGTGTCTGCAGTGTGAACTAGATGTCCTCAGCAGGGGTGAGGTGGAGGGGTGGGAATAAATTGAGACAAGAATGAGAACCTCAAGAGACTTGTCACAGCTACGCTTTCACCTAGAGCCTGACAATTGCATATACCAGTATGATAATATCTAATACAAACTATTTCTACATGGGGTATAGAGGAAGTGTCACTTCATTTCACAAACTCTGTTCATTTCAGTATATGGACATTTTCACTAAATTACATAATGGTTTTTTTTCCCTTCTAAACTTCACCTCGGGGTTTATGAACGAAATGCCATTCTGACATAGTTCTAAATGACCAGATGAAGATTTATCATCGCAGTGTAGAGGGGCCTGGAATAATACTGACATAGAAATAATTGCTTTTTGGCAGGTGGTCCTGCAGTTTCATGATTAGACCTACAAATTCAGTGCCAGCAGGCTGTCCGTGGATGCCTTCCCTGGCCCTTCATGAAGAATGACCTGCTTCTCCCAGAATCTGCCTCCTTGAGGCTCCTAGGCCCTGACAGAGCGTAAGCAGGGCTGCGGATGGACACCCTTCCATTGCCTGTCTAGTGTCACAGCGTTGCATTAGCACCGGGCTGCCTTGTTCACACACACAGGACTATGCAATGAAGCGAAGGTGTGTATGTTTCCAAGTTGTACAAATGAAACAGGGTAACAGAATCTTGTGAATTAAAAAAAAAAAAAAAAAAAAAAAACCTCCTCCCCTCAGAAGTTGACAATGTTTAAATGTGCAGAGCTCTCTTTAGGCAACCAGGGCCTGGAAAGGTTATGTGCTGGTTGAGGGATGTCTCACAAACAGCGGAGGACGCATGCATGTGAGTGGATAGTAAGTGGTCCCCAGAGATGGGCTGCTACAAAGATGCTTTTGAATGTATCTTAGTTCCTTTTCTATGGCTGTGAAGAGGCATCCTGATCAAGGCAACTTAAAAGAAGAAAATAGTTCATTTGGGGCTGATGTATCCAGAGGGCAGCAGAGTCCATGACTATCATGGAGGGGAGGCATGGCTGAGAGCAGGCAGGCAGCAGGCAGGCGGCAGGCAGGCAGGCGGCAGGCAGGCAGCAGGCAGGCAGGCAGGCAGCAGGCAGGCAGCAGGCAGCAGGCAGCAGGCAGGCAGCAGGCAGGCAGCAGGCAGCAGGCAGCAGGCAGCAGGCAGCAGGCAGGCAGGCAGCAGGCAGGCAGGCAGCAGGCAGGCAGCAGGCAGCAGGCAGCAGGCAGCAGGCAGGCAGCAGGCAGCAGGCAGCAGGCAGGCAGCAGGCAGGCAGCAGGCAGCAGGCAGGCAGCAGGCAGGCAGCAGGCAGGCAGGCAGGCAGCAGGCAGGCAGCAGGCAGGCAGCAGGCAGCAGGCAGCAGGCAGGTAGGCGGCAGGCAGGCAGGCAGCAGGCAGCAGGCAGGCAGCAGGCAGGCAGCAGGCAGCAGGCAGGCAGCAGGCAGGCAGCAGGCAGCAGGCAGCAGGCAGCAGGCAGGTAGGCGGCAGGCAGGTAGGCGGCAGGCAGGCAGGCAGCAGGCAGGCAGCAGGCAGTAGGCAGGCAGCAGGCAGCAGGCAGCAGGCAGCAGGCAGCAGGCAGGCAGGCATGGTGCTGGAACAGCAGCTGATAGCTTGTATGTTACATGACAGTTTACTACCACTAGACAGAGAAAGCAAGAGAGAGTGAGAGAGTGAGAGAGCGAGCAAGAGAGAGAGAGAGAGAGAGAGAGAGAGAGAGAGCGAGCTGAGATGGTGTGAGCTTTGGAAACCTTCTCCAACAAAGCCATGCCTCCTAATCCTTCCCAAACAGGGGACAAAGCATTCAAACATATGAACCTGTGAGGGCCATTCTTACAGAAACTGCACAGGATGCAATGAAGATTTCATTTGGAGAATTATTCATTGGAAGCTCTTACGTGCCAGGCTCTGTTCTGGGTATTGAGGAGCCGGTATGAAGAGATACAAATACCTGTTGTCAAGGAACTTGTCTTCAGTGGGGGATAGAGGTAGCAAATAAGAAAAGCAAGGTGTCTGATAGCTTTCTTGCCTCTGTGACATAAGAAGAGGAAGGATCATTTAGCTCACGGAATAAGAGGTTTCAGTCCTCTGTGGTGGGGAAGGGGGTGATGGAGCAGTGCACATCGTACCAGACAGAAAGAGAGAGAGGAGACACTGGGGAACAGGCCAAATTCTCAAAAGCACAATCCCAGTGAGCTACCAGCATAGGCCTAATTCCTGAAGTTGTTTTTTTTTTTTTTTTTTACCACCACCCAAATTAGCACCGCCAGGTGGAGACCAAGAGTCTAACACTGGGGCCTGTGAGAGATATTTTATATCCAAACCTTAACAATAAAGATACATAGACTATTCATAGTAGTGTGAGAAACTCAGATAAGTATGGGAAAGGCAGGAGGAAGAGCAGGCAGAAACAGTACAATATCCTGGAAGCACAAAGATGAAAATCTCAAGGAAGAGAGAACTAAACGGGTCTACTGCTGACCGTCAAGAGTGATGTCTAGTCAGATTGATGACTGGCTAATAGATCTCCCAAGAAGGTCCCTGGTGAGCTCAGGTCGACTGAATGAGGCGTGTATGGCTAAACCAAGTACCAAGGTTCAAAAGAAACTATGTTTTTAATCGTCTTATGGTGATGCTTATTAAGTACCTACTTTGTGCCAGGCTGTGTATGGCCATTGACAATGCCACTTGAGCCATTAATCAATGCCATTCCAGTTGGGAGATGTGGCACAGTAACTCAGCCTCCACAATACAATTAGAGGGCTACACGCTTGCAGTAAATCCACCCAGGAATTATGAAGGCTTCCAGCCTATTAAGTTTTACCACTTCCTTAATACAAAGAGAATTTTATTACCAGTTATGCAGCCAAGTTAAATTAATATTTATAAGAGTCTCAGAGGCCGGGAGGTATGATGAAATTTCTGGATGTTCCTTGCTGCTGCTAGATTTTTGTTCCCTCTTGACATCTTGTGGTCCCTCGGTAGGGATGCAAAAAATACTAAGTAACAGGAACTGTGATTCCCATGAAGGATTTCCCCCCTGAAAAGTAGAAATTGGGAAAATCCTTTAAAAGCTAGAAAGAAACTTAGTATTGCTTACATTTCTATAATCAAGCCCAATCTAATGTGGCCATATATTAGTAATCCCGGGGAAAGTACCACCAAACTGAACTGGATGTGTCCACTCTGGGAAGTGTGTTGCCTTTGGATTCCAAGCAGCCTGAGCCCTTGGAGTTTGTACAAATCTCCAGAAGTCACAGCCTTCCCTGCTTCACACTGACCTAAGCCATTGTCTCCAGGAAGCCTCAGCAGCTACTAGTTGTCTCCCGCCAGTGTTTTCCTCATGGTCTGGAATGCTCTTCAGAGGCTGCTCAAGTTCCTCTTGAAAGTCCCTTTGTGGGAGGCAGCAGAGGCAGGGTAGAAACGGACTTTAAAGTCGTCCTGGCATCCCGGTATCTGGCTCTGTATCTTCTTAGCTGTGTGAACTTGGACCCAAAGCTGGACACCCCACCCAGCCTCCATTTTCTCATAGGAAAATGGCAGCGCTTGGCTCTGAGGGTTGTGTAGGGACTGAGGGGCATGCCTTCACCAAGTGCCAGCTTTTTCCTCTTAGCGAGGCACCCATTCCCCTCAGGGGAGAGATGTGGAGGGAGAGGGGCTGTGTAGTAGGAGGCTGAGGAGTCTGGAAGGCGGTGACAACAAGCCTGGGAAGGTAGAGAGGGGGAGGGTGGGGGCGGGGAGAGAAGCCAGGGAGGAGACCAGGGAGGAAGAGGAAAGAGGAGGAGAACAAGAGGGCTTAAAGGGGAGGGAAGAGGGTCCTGAGGAAGATGAAAGCAGAAGACAGACATCTCAGGAGCTGAGGAGTGATTCCAGAGGATGTCCTGACAGAGATTAGACACCAGTCAAGCCCAACGGAAATGGAAATCCTTCCGTGGTTTGAGGCAGAAAGCTGTCCTCACTGACTAGACTGGGGGTGGATAAAGAAACACCTCCGTGGGCCACACCCAAAGTCATGGCACGTTGCTACTGGAAAAGTTTTCTGTGGCTTCCAACCTCTCCACAGGCATGAAGACACCGATGGCCACACGTTGCTTCCTTTCTGCATGCATTCCAGTTTCACCAGACCTTCTGGGGGCACGGTGTGGGTGTCCTGTTGCTGTTCCTCTCTGGGGAGAGACGTGAATAACATCTCTTCAGCCCAGATAGGGCACAGACAACATTCCAATGAAATGGATCCATCCACGGCTCACGTGGTAAGCCAGTGAGTTTATTGGGATTCTGAGTGACTCAGGCAGCTACATCCCTAAAATTCTTACTTTAGCATGGACGATGACTTATAAGAGCCACACCCTGGGAGTCCCCTTTGTTCCTTGTAGGCATCTCCAGCAGAGGTCCCCCCACCCCCCCACCCCACTGTTTGCTGTTTAAACTCTTAGGATGGAAACTCCTGGGTCTTATTTCCTTGTAAGTTTTTGTTTTGTTTTGTTTATTTTTGGTTCGGGTTTTTTTTGATTTTTTTGGATATGTTTTTTTTGAGACAGGGTTTCTCTGTGTAGCCCTGGCTGTCCTGGAACTCACTCTGTAGACCAGGCTGGCCTCAAACTCAGAAATCCACCTGCCTCTGCCTCCCAAGTGCCGGGATTAAAGACGTGTGCCACCATCGCCCGGCTTCTTGTATATTTTATTAGCTTCTCTCCCTTTTCTCCAGGAGAGGATATTTGTTTCTTAGGAAAGAGGTATGCAAGAACTCCTCTACCATTCCAGCAGTTTGTCTGTCTTGGATGATGTTGAAGGTCATGGGAGCGCTTTCTTAGGGGTGTAAGAGAGAGAACCTTTGGGGTGTGTGGGTCTCTGTACCATAAGGCTCATATATTTAAATACTTAATCTCCAATCGGTGGCTGTTTGGGGAAGATTAGGAGGTGTGGCTTTGCTGGAGGAAGTTTGGCAAGAGGCAGGGGAAGAGCTTGGAGGTCTTAAAAGACTCTCCCATTCCCAGCATGCACTCTGCCTCCTGCTTGCAGTTTGGGGATGTGAACTCTCTCCACTGTTCCTGCCTCCGCGCCTTTGTTTCCACCATCATGGGTCCTAACTGTCTGGGCTCACAGCCCAACTAAACCCTTTCTTATAAGTTGCCTTGGACAAGGTGTTTTATAACAGCAATAGAAAAGTAGCTAAGACACACGGCTCTAAAATATTTGTGTTTCACCATGTGTCCCGCGTGCAGTAGAGCACAGTGTGTTTCCTCTCAACCCCACCCCCCAACCCCCCAGGGCACTGAGAAGTTGTTCTGCCACAAGGAGGCACAGAAAGACCTCTAAGGTGCCATTCATTCCGGCTCACAAGCCCATTTGCCCTTAGCTATGCAGGCAAGAGAATCAGGTTCAGTGCTATTAACAAAGTTTAAGCAAGAACGGCGGCGGTGGTGGGACATAGAGTGGAACAGTCATAGAGAGCCCTTTGTAACAGTTTAGTAACCCGAACAGAAAAACCTTTGATAAACTCCCCAGAGAGCTTAAATATTTCCCCTCTCTCAGGGCCCAGGTAGCGCTGCCAGCAGGTCATCCTTGAAACAAGATGACCTACTCCATCAACCTCAATAAGCCCTAATCCTGCAGGAAGGAAGTAGGGTTTGGTTTCCACGCTCGCTTTAAAAAAAAAAAAATCAGGGCTTTGTTCCTCCGGATTGCCCTTCCAGGATTTGTAACACACGGTGACTTGATTTGGCAGGAAAAGCACCTTCTCAACACAAAGGGCTGTTTTACAGGAGAGCTCTGCTCTCCAGGTCCGCGGCGCGCTCCTGTCATTCTCCCTTGTGGCCACTAGGTGGCGCTGAAGGAGCCGGGATTACCAGGAAGGCTGTGGCTGTCCAAAGTCCTCCAGGGCGCCTTGGGGCTGTGCAGGCACAAGCCGACCTGGACAGGTGAGTGGGTGGAAAGGAAAGAGTCAGATCCCTCTCGAGTTCACTTTTAATATGGCAGTCCATGTTTTGTTTATTTTTTCTGTCATCTAAGTAAGGACTTAAAGTGTGTTTAGAAAAGATGATCTTATTTGGAAAATCGTCCTGCATTCTGAATGCACCTCACCGCCATCCCTGGGACCAGTCATCCCCTCCCCCCACTGCTCTTTTGAACAACACCACTTGTTTGGTCTTGTCTCATCTTTAAGACCAAACTAATCTACAAGCTCCTTCCCTAACCCCACCTCCTCATTCTGCCTCTCACGTGTGTCTTCCTCCCCTTTGAACAACCTCTGGCACCCCCAGCTTTCCTCTTGTCTACTCTGATACACTGCTTCGGTGTCTGTCCCTGCAGCGTCTCCGCCCAGTGGCCAACCCCGGAGATGGCTTTTGCTCCCTTTCTACAGTGGCTTCTCTCTCACAGAGCTCTTGGAGCGCTTTCTGTCCTTGGTTCCTGCGACACTCATATCCCTCACACAACCCGAAATTCTTTTGGGGGGTTATTGGGAGCTACATTTCCCACAAAGCATTGCAGCAGCTGTAAAAAGCAGCTTCAGAGGCCCCACCCACAGCAGGGCTTGAGCCTAAGTTCTAAGTAGAACAGGAGTTCTACATTCCTATCTGCTTTTACTAAGTGAGGGCAAACTTAGCCGAGTATCTTGCGTATTGAATAGGTCCCCAAGATCAAAGGATGCAGAGAGGGGTTGCAGGAGGGAAGATTTTGTGTAGGCACCTGTCACTGTAACAAAATATCTGAGCAAACGCCTTAAAACAAGGACGTTTTGTTTGTTTGTTACTTTGTATTTGAGTCAGGTGTTCACACTGTCTTCCGGGGTGGTCTGAAGTTCGCTGTCATTTAGGTTTCTTGAGCTTTCTCCTGCATCAGCTTCCTCAGTGCCAGGACTGCAGGTGTGCCACCTCAGCCAAGCTGCGAAGTTTGGACAGGGATCTGGTATGTGGGAGACCCACTCCCGAGGGACCAGCTGCGGCAGCTGCACTGGAGCACGGAGACCTGCTTCCAAGATGAATCACTCATACAGCCAGAGGCGTGGAATTCGCTGTTGACTAAGAGCTCAGTCAGGGGAAGGGCCCTTGATTCTTGTCCATGTGACTCTTTTATGAACTGCCTGGGCTTCCTTACAGTCTAGGAGTTAGGGCCCAAGGAAGACTGAAGATACAAGAAGAACAAATTATCAGGCTTTTGTTGTTACTGTTGTTTTTCGTGGTGGTGGTGGTGGTGATGGTAGCATTGGTGGTGGTAGTGGTGGTGGTGGTGGTGGTAGTGATGGTGGTGGTGGTAGTATTGGTGGTGATACCGATGATGGTGGTGGTGATGGTGGTAGTGGTGGTGATTTTTGTTGTTGTTGTTGTTGGTTGTGGTGGTGGTGGTATTGATGGTTGTAGTGGTTATGGTGGTGAAGATGGTGGTGGTGGTATTGGTGATGATGGTAGCATTGGTGGTTGCGATGATAGTGGTGGTGGTAGTGGTGGTATTGATGGTGGTGGTGGCAATAGTGGTGGTGGTGGTGGTGGTGGTGGTGGTGGTTTTTGTTGTTGTTGTTGTTGGTGTGTGTAAGACAGTGCAGATTGTGGTCAGGGGGAGCTGGAACTGTCCATGTGTGGAAACTGCCATTACATACTCTCCATCTAGACCAGGCTAGCCTTGAACTCACAGAGATCCACCTGCCTCTGTTTTCCAAGTGCTGGGAATAAAGGTGTAAACATCATCGTGCCAGGCTCTGGGAGTGTTTAACTGAGAATTTGATTTGCTTTTAATTTGCTCTACACACTGTTGCTTGACTCAGAAACAAATTCTAATTTGTGTCATCAAGGAAGGAGGTCACACACCTTTAATCTCAGTATTCAGGAGGCAGAGGCATGGAGATCTCCTTGAGTGGAGTTCAGCCTGATCTACAAAGCAAGTTCCAGGCCATCCAGGGTTGCAGTGAGATCCTATCTCAATTAAAAAAATAAATTTGTAGGTCATGTTTCAAACGGTGCCCCCACTTTCCTCGTCACTATTGACTCTTGTCTTTTTAAGCTAGGACTCAGGGGGTGGTGGTAGTAGTCACTAAAGTGGAGCACACAAGGTTATGGCCATGGTCTTATGTTCTTTATTTCTCTACCGGAGTCTTAAGACTTCTTTTCTATAGCCAAAGCCAAGCTCACAGGAAAAAGATTGGCTGTCAGTAATTTGATTCATCGCCCTTTCCAGGAGGGTGGAAAGAGTAAATTCTGGAGGTCTGAGCAGTCTAATACGCCCCTTTGAGGGCCAAAGAATGGTTAAGTCAAGGGAAAATAATGATCAGAAACACTAGAGCTCATGGGTCAACGCGTGTGTGAGAGCCCAGGGCCCACGGCAGCTGACCTTTCAAGGCCTAAGAAGAAGTCTCGCCTCTTCCGGTATTGTTGCAGATGGATTGTTATTGTTCTCATCATTGGAATGGTTTGGTTGTTTTGATTTGTTTCTAAGGTAGCACATTCATGGTCACGATGTCCTCGAAGGCCAGGCATTTTTCTCTGAGGCTGGTGATCAAGAAGTGACACGAGATGCTAACTAGGGTAGCAGATCTTCCGTGGAAGTGGCTAATTTGCTGGCTCAACCCCGCTAAAGCAACCATACGAGGTAATAACTCTGTCTCTTTCCAGACTCCGACCAATTTGAGCTTGTGACCTTGAGTGACACGATACTTTTTATAGCTATGTACTAAAGGAGAGAGTATTGTGCAGTCAGTAAGTGATTCTTTCAATGACATAGGTGACAAAGGACAGACATGTACCAAGCATGAGACTGGCAGACTCAGTCAGTGGTCACAGCGGCAATTGCACCCATTAGGTATGTCCCTGTGATACAATCTATTGCAAGCATTGCATTACTTTTCCTAATGCACACACTCTTTTACCCTCCTCAACCCTGGAGTTCAGCATGACCTTCACCTACAGGGAGTTTGTCAACTGCGGTGAATCAGGTGACATTCAAGCATTTTCCCCTCAGAGAAACAAAAGAATCCAAAAAGTCAAAGAATCCAGAATGTCAACCAGTCTTGGGAAGCAGGAATCATCCCTTCAGGATTTCATTTCTTTCAAAAACTTACCGTATGACTTTGTGAAGGCCAGTTTGTACTTCAGCCTTCTTGAGGCATCTCTGCTGGAGGGATCTGGATATTTTATCAGGCTTTCCATAGCCTTTGGAGTCCCATTAACCAGGGTTCTGGTTTCTGCTACATTTTTTTTTAAATTATATTTATTTTTTAATTTAAATTATTTTTATTTCATTTTAACCTGTATTGGCATTTTGCCTGTATTTTCTGTACCTTTTGTGTACCCGGTTCCTATGGAGCCCAGAAGAGGGCATCAGATCTCCAGATCTGAGGTTACAGATGTTAGTGAGCCACTATGTGGGTTCCAGGAATCAGCCAGGTCCTCTGGAAATTACAGACTCTTTTGCTCAAAACCTTTAGCAAGTCTCTCCTTAGTTCCAGTGTTGAATCCTGAAAGATAGGGATTAGTGATTGAAGACATGGCTCAGTAGTGCTCATGGCTCCCTCAGAGGCCCTGAAGTTGAACAACTCACAACTGCCTATAACTCCAGCTCCAGAGGGGTTCCAACACCATCATCTGCCCTCCTCAGATACCCTCATATATGAGTGACAAATTCATAAAAACACACATAAATACACATAAACAAAAACAAAAACAAATCTTTAAAAGGTGGGAATGGATTAAAATACTTGTACATATAGTTCACCAACTAGTTGGGCCAAGACTTTGCCTCAAATCATTTTGGTGCAGGAGTCCAAGGTAGGTGAGGCAGGTAGACCAGATGGCTCTTTTGTCCCTGTTTCATTCTGGCATGGCCAATAGAGAAAGAATCAAAAAAGAAGGTAAAGTGAAAAGGTTAGTGAAACCCATGCTTAAACAGACCTTCAAATGTGATTTTTTAAATACGACCTTTATATATTTGCATGGATTTTTAAAAATTTATTTATTTATTTATTTATTTATTTATTTATTTATTTATTTTTAGGAGAGCCAGTTAACAGCTTGTATTCCAAGATCTTTGAGCTAATTCTTTCACACAAGTGAATTTGTTCTTAGCATTTGAATTGAAGTTGTGGCACAGCAGGGTGGGGGCATAGGAAGGGGACACTGAGGTATCTGTTCACATGTGGGGTAGGAAGCAGGGATATTGTAGGCTGCTGGGGCCCAAGTGGGACGAGGGAGCATTGTCTACAGGGGCCCTCAATTACATCTTTTAAAGATCAGTGGGAACTGAGGGGGGTTGCAGCCCCATGGGAAGAACGATGATGTAGGCCAACCAGACACCCCAGGGCTCCCAGGGACTAAGCCATCAACCAAGGGGTACACATGGTTCCAGCCAAAAGAGCGGCAGAGGAATGACTTGTTGGGCATCAGTGGGAGGGGAGGTCATTGGTCCTGTGAAGGCTCAATAGAGGCCCTGGTGTGGGGAAATCAAGTTGGGGGTCGTGGGAGTGGGTTGGGTGGAGGAGCATATTCTTGGAGGCAGGGGGTGGAAGGATGGGTTGGGGGTTTTCGGGGAGAGGGAAACCAGGAAGGGGTATAACATTTGAAATGTAAATGAGGAATATAGCCAATAAAAAAAAAAGATCAGTGGGTGCCAGCAGCTTTTGTATTTGCTGACAGTTCTTTGCTTAGGTCCTCTTTGACGGTGCTCCTCTTTGACGGTGCTCCTCTTTGACGGTGCTCCTTCCCATGCTGAACCTTGGTCAGCTTACCCATGTATTCCCAGACAGAAGCTAACCCCCTATTCTTCAATCTTATGCTATTTCTTAGCCAGATTTTGTGACAGGTTGTTTTTCAGTCTGTCAAGTTTCAGTCTTAGAAACAGTTTTGGAAAGTTCGGAAACTTTCACATTACAACTGATACCTTTCAATCCTCCCCCCTCCCCCCTTTTTTTAATCACAGCTTGTGATAGTTTTAACCTGGAGCTCGATTGACTTGGGGAGTACCTGAGAGATGAGGAGGGTGCATGGCTAGGTGTGGCAGTACAGGTGGTCTCAGGGGATTAACCGGGGTGGGGGGTTGGGGGGCGGGGGCAGAGGGGCATGCTTGCCTTGTGTTTGTGCAGCATCAACAAACAAACGGGGAACCGGATGGAAGGAAAGAAGGAACAAATGCTTCCATCTTAACATGGTTCATGTCTATGATGTGGTCGCTCAAATATGGAGAAAGTTGAAGATGTTGGGGAGAGGGCATTTGCTCCCTCTCTCCCTTTCCCTCTCCCTCCCTGTCCTCCTCCCTCTCCCCTTTCCCTATCCTTCTTCTTCTCCCTCTCCCCTCTCCCTCCCCCCTCTCTCCTTCTCCCCTCCGTCCTCTCCCTCCTTCCCTTCCCTTTCTCCCTCTCCCTTCCTATCTCTCCCTTCTTTCCTCCACCTTCCCCTCACCTCTCTCTCTCTCTCTCTCTCTCTCACTCTCTCTCTCTCTCTCTCTCTCTCTCTCTTTCTCTCTCCCTCTCTCTTCCCTGCCTCTCTGCTTCCCGGACACCCCGAGGTGAGCCTCTGCCATACCCTTCTGCCACCATAATGTCTTTCACTCCTCAAAGTCAGTTTTCTGTATCCAGCTGACCTTGGACTGCAACCAATAAAATGGGGCATTAAAATAAGTCTTCCTTTCGAGTCACTTATGTCAGGAATTTTGTCACAAAGACAAAAACAAACACGTGGGCATTTGAGACTCAGGGTGCAGTTGGTGTTTACTGTCTTTGGAGGCTTAGGTGGCAGGCTGCCTGGTAACTAGGGAAGGTCTGGATGGCAGTACTTCCTCATTCCTGGGACAGAATCCACCCCACCCCCCACCTCCCCGCCCCTGACCTCCACCTCCCCACCAATTCTCTGTGGATCTGTTTCTGTCCTATCCATAGGAAGGTGAGATGGCCAGATTAGGCTCCCCCTGAATCTGTGATATTATACACTACCTATCACGTGCTGTCTCACGAGCCCCTTGGGATGGCGGACTTGAATCTGCCCTCTGCCCTGCCTGCATGCCTTGCTTTGGTTGGGGATGCCTCAGTGCCTCTGGCATTTTTCAGCACTGCGGTCCCAGGATGCTCCACGTGCTCTTTCAGTGAAGGCAGTGACGTGAGCTGGTACACACGGGAACACACACAGTGTTTATAGAATTAACAAATGGAGGATTAAGGACAGAGAGTTCTTGGATGGGGTTGGAGGAAAGCCAGTCTCTTGCACAAAGAGGACTCTGGATGGCTATTGCAGGGCCCGAGGGGCAGGGGCAGGTCCAGCCTGCCTGTATGACTGCCCAAGGGAGCAAAATGTGGATGGCTGTTGCAAACCACAGATAGGTAGGTGGCTCAACTGACCTTGGTGAGAGGTGAAGACCCTAGCAGGGAACCCCAGGTATTCATGGCTGTGCCCTTTGGTCCTGCTTTCTGTTTGGTGAGTTGTGGGGGTGTTTCAAGGTCTAGAAAGCCCCATGGAAGCCCCAGGGGCTCGCAGTCTATCCTTTCCTGGCCCAGCTTCTGCCACGCTGGCCAGTTTTGGTGTACTGGGCACCGGCGCGTCATCTCCTGTACTGTCAGAGCAGGGTCACCATGGCCTCATTCCCTTTTTGATACTCGCTTTGTGTGGCAAACTACAGTCCCCAAGAGACGACATGGGCCCTGAAGGCTTCGCTTTAGTGGGTCCTCATCATTTCAGCGTCTCCTAGCAGACAGACTTATATATGTTTCAGGGCTGGAAATAGTCCTTGTGTCTCGAGAGACAGAGAGAGAGAGAGAGAGAGAGAGAGAGAGATTTTAAATTATGCATATGCGTGGACATAGGCATGCAGGTACCCTTGGAGTCCAGAGGTGTTGGATCCCCAGGAACTGCAGTTCGAAGTGGTTGTGAACAACTCAGTGTGGGTGAGAACTGAACTCAGGTCCTCTACAAGAGGAGTACATGTTCTTAACCACTGAGCCATCTCCGGTGTCTTTACTGGGGGCAAGGGGATAGGGCAGATCCTTTTATTAGATTTTATAAGTGATGACAATTCCCATCATGCCCCATTTCCAGTCTTCTCTCTCTCTCTCTCTCTCTCTCTCTCCTCCCCTCCAAATTCTTCTCCTAGCAATATGGTTTAGCTGATAAAGGTTCCTGCTGCCTGTTGCCAAGGCTGATGAGTTCAATCTCTGGGATTCATGTGGCGGAAGGAGAGATCCAAGTCCTACGAGTTACCCTCTGATCTCCACAGTGTAGTCACACACACACACACACATGCATACATGCACACACACACATGCACACACACACAGACACACACAGACACACACACATGCACACACACAGACACACATGCACACATACACACACCTGCACACACACACCTGCACACACACACCTGCACACACATACCTGCACACACACACATGCACACACACATGTACACACATATGCACACACACAGACACACACACATGCACACACACAGACACACATGCACACACACACCTGCACACACACACCTGCACACACACACACCTGCACACACATACCTGCACACACACATGTACACACATATGCACACACACAGACACACACACATGCACACACACAGACACACATGCACAGACACAGACACACACACATGCACACACACACACAGACACACATGTACACACACATGCACAGACACACATGTACACACACATGCACACACACACACACATGTGTGTGCAAGGCAGGAGCTCAAAGCGGAGACTATGGAGACTGTTAGACTCCTCTAATTCATGTAGCTCCCTTCCTTATATAATTTAGAACCACGTGTCCAGGGGTAGCATCAGCCACCATGAGCTAAGGTCTCCTATCTCTCTCTCTCTCTCTCTCTCTCTCTCTCTCTCTCTCTCACACACACACACACACACACACACACACACACGCCTCTACAACAGGATGTTAGAAATCTGCATGTATATGAGTCCCTGCTATATCCCTGGCATCTCATGTTTTACAATTCTATTAATATACCCACTTATGGATGTTTGATGAGTTATAATATCCCACTGCACAAATCTGTATGGTTGCAGTTAAAAAGAATCTCTACATTTGAGGACAAGAATCTGGGTCTGCCCAGCAGTTTGGGGAATTCTATGGTTTATGGCTGAGAGCTGCATTTTTATTGTTGTTTTGGAATATGTCTTGGTTTCGTGGACCAGAATAGCACTGAAGTTCTGAATAATTCCCTGTAACACTCTCTTTCTTCCTAAAGCATTCTGCATCGCAGCAGGTGTAATGAAGACGTTTGACGTCGTAGCTATGCACGGCCTTGCCCCTGAGCCACGGATCCCAGAGACCCTGAGATTTCATAGCAGCCATTTGTCTCGAAGGTCAATCCCGACTCTTCCTCATACCTTTAGAGAACAGTAGTTTGCTGTCTTGAGCTGTTTCCAAGGCAGGCCTCAGGCTCAGTGAAATGTTATCCGCCAGGGACTCTAGAACTTTACTGGGTGGATGCCCAAGGAAGCCAAAGAGTATGTGTGTGCAGGGATAGTTTTCAACAATGCTAATAAGATCTCGATCTCTCTCTCTCTCTCTCTCTCTCTCTCTCTCTCTCTCCCCCCCCCTCCTTCATTCATTATTCGGGAATTCAAGAGTGCCTTTGTCAGTCTTTTCCGTGACCCATGGCTCTCTTCCCAGGCCAGGGTTATGGGGAGGGATTAATCTGAACTTCGTGAACCATCAAAAGTTAGTTCATGAGAAGCCCGCAGGTGTGTCTGCCTGTCTGCTGTGCCTTTGGACACCGAAACAGCAGACTCAGCACGCTGGCAGAGACGACTAGTTTGCTCTTCTCCCCAGTACCATATATATGGAGTTATTCCTGAGGAGAACATTCTGTCATTCGGAGAAACCAGCGGCTGTAAATCTGAAGTTCTGAGTCAGTTTCAAACAAAGACTTCAGGGAGCAGATTTTTCTTCCTGGTGTATCCTAGCTGCCCCTTGGGAGAACTTCCTCCTGGGATTTCTCTGTTTCAGGTGCTGTGCTAAGTACTTCACGTCTTAACTTATTTGGTCCTCACTACCACTCTGTGGCTACTTTAATCTGTAGAGTTCAGCATCCTGCCCAAGGCAGCCATATATACCCAAGCAGGATCCCAGAGCAGGCTTCGACTCCGGAACCTTCGCCCCCAAATCGGTGGCTAAGATGGTCAGAGTTAGTGATGGGCTGGGGACAGATAGGTCCTGTGTGCCTAATAAGAGTGAGGGTTGGGTCATAGAGGGTCCTGAATTGTGGTACAGGTCCTGCTTCTAAGACTGAGAGCCCACTTGAGGAAGAGTAGCACACACATGTGTCACTTACCTATGTAGTGTTTCTCCTAGGTAACTTGTCTGCTCATATTCTTTTGGTGTTTTCTACTGGGGATTTACTCCCTGTCTTAGAGATTTGCTAAAATAAGGGAAATTGTTTGTGTCTGTGAGGCTTATTTCTTTAACAAATCTTATAAATATTTATTTATTGTATGTGTGATACCGCACATGCGCATATTCCATGGTGCGCGTGTAGACGTCAGAGGACGTGTCAGACCAATTCCTCTGCAGAAAAGCTGGAATTCAGCCATCATTGCTTCCCTCATGAGAGGCTGGCCTGGAGCACACCAGGTAGACCAGGTTGGCCTTTAAGTCACAGATCTGTTTGTCTCTGGCTCCAGAGTGCTGGGATTAGAGGGATATGCCACTATAGTCTGGTTTTGATTTCTTTGGTTGGGTGGTTTGGTTGAAACAGGGTCTCTCTCTACATAGCCCTGGCTGTCCTGGAACTCATTATGATGAGCAGGCTGATCTCGAACTCACAGAGATCTGCCTGCCTCTGCTTCCTAAGTACTGGGATTTAAGGTTGTTGCCACCACTGCCCAGCCATGAGGTTTTCTTTAAGACTGTTTTTGTGTGTGACTCGAGGAGTCTTGTAAAGAAATAAAGACCCAAAGAAATAATCCATTACTTATTAGTGTCCATTATAATAATGAAGATTATGATATAATATACTATAATATCAAATGTTAAAATCCTAAAAACTCAAATTTGGTAAAAATCCAAAGTCCTTCAAGTCAAATCACAATCCTGGAAGATAAAAATAACACATGTTGAAACTGTGACAGGTCAAATCCTGAAAATCCCAGTTATCAAGTATGTGTGAATTTGCATGCACACGCCCGTGCGTGCGTGTGTGTGTGTGTGTGTGTGTGTGTGTGTGTGTGTGTGTGTGTGAGAGAGAGAGAGAGAGAGAGAGAGAGAGAGAGTGAATATATGTATCTGTCTGTCTTTTTGCGTGTGTATGTATGTGTTTGTGTCTCTCTGTCCCTGTGTCTCTCTACTTCTGTTCTGTGCGTATGTGTGTATCTGTCTTTCTATATGTGTTTCTCTATCTCTGTATATGTGTGTGTGTCTGCCTGTCTCTCTCGGTATGTGTGTATCTCTGTCTCTCTGCCTCTCTGTCTGTCTGTCTCTCTGTGTGTCTCTGTCTCTGTCTCTGTCTCTCTCTCTGTGTGTGTGTGTGTATGTGTGTGTACCTCTGTACCTTTGTCTCTCTGTGAAGGGTCTGTATAAAGAAGAGAAAGACAAATTCTGGAGAAGAATGACCCTCACAAGTCAGAAATGTCCATGTTTCTTGCTGGTAAAATCCTAGGAGCTTTTAACGCATTCAAACTGAATTAACTTCTTGGCTGGCAGCGGAGTCACTGACACACCGAGGCTCGTCTCCGGAAGAGGACCCTGGGCTGCTCCTCCACGGCTGTGTCGGTTACGCCAAAGCTGTGCTTTCTGGAAGAAGTCTCTCTATACAGTGACCATAAAAGAGACAAGACATCCAGAATAAATGTGAATTATCAGGTCACAGGAGAACGTCATAAAGAAGAATGAAGCGGGGTGTGGTGGCGCACGCCTGTAATCCCAGCACTTGGGAGATAGAGGCAGGCGGATTTTCTGAGTTCTGGTCTACAGAACTCAGTAGCCTGGTCTACAGAGTGAGATCCCGGACAGTCAGGGCTACACATATAAATCCTGTGTCGAAAAAATCAAAACAAAACAAAAAAAAAAAAAAAAAAAGAGGAATGAATGTTAGTGTACTCTCCACAGAGACCAGTGTCCTAAAACAAAAGAGCAGCTGCCTTGTCTTTAAGTTCAAAATATCTTCATTGATTATGGGTTCAGGCAGCTCTCAATGCTTCCCCTCTTTGTAATTTCTGTAATCTATTCCTAAAAGTGCATTTTATTTTGTATTTTAAAAGTCTTTTTTGTTTTTATTTCTTCAAAATATCACATTTCTCTGGTCTCCTTATTTTTTCTGAGGAGAGGCTCCCCACCCATTTTTCTTTTCTATGATTTTGTGAACTGCTTAAGAAATAATGTGCTCTACTGTGCATTTTATCCTTGAGTTATTTCCACTGCTGACAGTATACAATGGCACACTACAATGGTAATATAGCAAGCTTAAGTTGCGTGGGGGTGTAAAGGCTTGGAGAGAATTTTAATTCTTATATGTCTTTGCAAAATTGATTTCAGGCAAGTGAATTATCACAGTCTGTTAACTTTGTGTGAAAGCATTATGGAGGTACATAAGAAATATTGAAATGCTCTAAAAACACCCAAAACAATGGCCTTTTTCTATATCTGAGGAAAATACAACTCTCTGGTTAATTATGATTTTTATGTTGGTTTTGATTATGTAGTCAAACACGCTTAGCTTGTCTGTTACAGTATCTTGGACGACGACAGTTATAAAGTCAGAGGCACACAACTACCCACCACAGTGGTGTGTGTGTGTGTGTGTGTGTGTGTATACCTGGCTCTTGACATAACAGCTCCTCTGTGAATATGTTCACCTGCTCATAACTATGTAGTCACTCCACTGTCTTAGTGTATCCGACTGTTCCTGATGCCTGTTTTATTATATAAAGCAGCCCATGAAATGTTCTTATTATAACTTTGTTTCTCAAATAAATTCCCCTTTGAAATGCAGAGCTCCGGAGTGGAACGGTGGCTCAGGGTTTAGGAGTATTTACTGTTCTAGAGGACCTGGTTGTTTCTCAGCCCCCATAAAGTTCACACAAGGCTCACAGCCATCTACAGCTCCAGGGGGTCTGATGCCCCCCGGCCTCTGAGGGAACCTGTGCTCATGTGAGCGTATCCACACACAGGCACACACATCTACACATAGTTTAAAAAGAATGCAACTGATAAAATCTTTAAAATGAAATAAAATGAAGCGTTGGGAATGTAGCTTAGTGGTAGACGGCTTGTTAACCTGAGTGAAGAACTGTATTTCAAGCTAAACGCCACAAAAATGAAAAGAAAAATGTAAACAAATATTTTTCAATTTCTTAATCCGAGAAAATTAAATACATTTATTTATTTACATGTGGGGGTATGCACATTTCCCAAAATGCATGTGGAGGTCTGAGGACTTCTTTGTAGAGTCAGTCCTTGCCACTGTGTGTGTCCTGAGGATGGAATTCATGTCATCAGTCTGGCTAAGCACTTTGCATTTGTTTGTTTGTTTTTTAATTAGGTATATTCTTTATTTACATTTCATATGTTGTCCTCTTTCGTGGTTCCCCACTCCCCTGAAAATCCCATAAGCCATCTCCCCTCCCCCAATCAACCCTCCCCCACTTCCCTGTCCTGGTATTCCTCTACTTTACGGCATCAAGTCTTTCCAGGACCAAGGGCCTCTTCTCCCTTTGGTGTCTAACAAGACCATCCTCTGCTGTCGATGTGTCTGGAGCCATGAATAGCTCCATGTGTACTCTTTGGTTGATGGTTTTGTCCCTGGGAGCTCTGGGAGTACTGGGTGGCTCATAATGTTGTTCCTTCTATGGCACTGCAAACCCCTTCAGCTCCTTGGGTCCTTTCTCTAGCTCCCCCATTGGGGACCCTGTGCTCAGTTCATGGCTGGCTGAGAGTGTCCCCCTCTGTATTTGTCATGCACTAGGAGAGCCTCCCAGGTGATAGCTGTATCCAGCTCCGGTAAGCCAGCACCTGTGGGCATCCACAATAGTGTCTGGGTTTTGTAACTGTATATAGGCTGCATTCCTGTGTGGGGCAGTCTCTGGATGTGGTTTGTCTTTGTAGCTCTGACTGTCCTGGAACTCACTCTGTAGCCCAGGCTGGTCTAGAACTCAGAAATCCACCTGCCTCTGCCTCCCAAATGCTGGGATTAAAGGTATGCACCACCATTGCCCAGTTCAAATGATGGTCTTAAAGAACTATTTCACTGACGCTGAGTATACCAATTGGTTATCTAGTATAAACATCATCGTATGGACTGAACAGGTTATATTTATGCATTTAGGAATATATAACAACAATTAAGGAAAAGAAGGCCACAAATTTAAAAGAGAATGGTGCTGTTACATGGGAGGAAAGGGAAACTATGTTTTACATATATATATATATTATATATTATAATATAAAAATTTAAATATTATTAAAAACTGAACAAAGAACCTTGTGGCCCAGCAGTAGAGTGCTTATCCAGCATATATAATGTCTTTGGTTCAATCTTTAGCACTGTGGAAAAAAAGTTTGTTTATTTTTTTTCCATCTAGAACTGTATAGTTTTGGGATTTTTGACCTTTCAAGGATCTTGAACATGAAAACTTTTATTTTTTTACATTTTTTTGAGACAAGGTCTCTAGTCTTTTTATGTATGTATGTATGTATGTATGTATGTATGTATGTATGTACATCAGTACACTGTAGTCTTCAGACACCCCAGAAGAGGGCATCAGATCTCATTACGGATGGTTGTAAGCCACCATGTGGTTGCTGGGATTTGAACTCAGGACCTTTGGAAGAGGAGCCAGTGCTCCTAACCGCTGAGCCATCTCTCTAGCCCCTTCTCTCACCTATTTTGCAGCTCTGGCTGAACTGGAACTCCTTGTGTAGACCAGGCTAGCCTTGAACTCACGGAGATCTACCTGTTTCTGGAGTGCTGGGACATTAAAGGCATGTGCCACTATGCCCAGCTCTTTTTGCAACTGATTTCAGCCCTTGAAATGTCTCTGTTTGGGACTGTGTCTCTGAGGACTGTGGCCTAAGCCATAATTTATGCGTTGGATTGATGATGAAAAGTAGTTGAAGCAGCTACACAGCGTGGGAAGGCTGGAAAGATCTGCTCGCTAGCTCGCTCGCTCTGGCCAAGGTCACGGAATTCTTTTGTTTTTGACTGTTCATCTTTACAGGGGAGGGTGGGCGGACAGGGAGAGTTCTGATATGAGAATCTCACCTTTTGCTGTCCCTGAAAAGCACACAAAGTTCAAAGTGACCTTTTGGTACCTGCTGTTCTTTGAATGGCGTTGGCTTAAATAGTCAAAATGCTAGAGGAGAACGTTTTTTTTTTTTTTTTTTTTTTTTTTTTTTTTTTTTTAATCTCTTTGGGAGAGAGGTAAGAAAAGAACAGAGGGAGGAGGGAGGGAGGCAGCGAGGGAGGGGGAGGGAGAATGAATATGGATTAAGTTGTGGTCTGACTTGGCAAATGGGGTGGGGAAGACAAGCAGGTGTAATGAGATTTAATATGGCTGACTACAAGAGAATAGTCCTGGGGAGAGGTCACGACCTGGAAATGCACAAAGGGAAGAAAGAAGCCACAGTAGAGGGAAGAGTCAGGGAGTCATCTTTACTGCAGCTGAGCCTAACCTATGGCTGTATGCGGGGAAAGAGCAGTGGTAAAGTTACCTTATAAGGCCCGCGTCTGGCAGTAATGTTTCCTATGAAATGCTAGTGCAGCCTTGCAGAAAAGGAATGCTATAAAAAGAACGTAAAAACAGTGTCGACTGTTCAGAACAGCATATCTGGAGTGACTGGTTAGTGCTGCTCCGGCTTGATATTGTTCATGCTGTTGTATTGGGGCCATCCCCACCCCTTCACCCCTACCCCGCATCTATAAGGAAGATATTGTGAAACCCTCAGTACATACTTGAAACCACAGCAATACCAAACCATAAACCAACAGAGTTTCCTATATATCCATATCTATGATAAAGTCAAATGTGTAAGATAGTCACAATGAGGGATTAGCTACAGTGACATATACAGTATGCTGCAGCAGTCAAGTGAGATACTGTTGTAAAGTTATGTGACTATGGCCTCTCAACGTGCCTCATTGTTCACCCTTCTTATGATGATGAGAGATGATTCAGTGCTACCTCACTGAGGTGGAGGGAAGTGGATCACGGAGACATGGGTAGGAGCATACGTGAACATATACACCAGGATGCTGCAACAGTCTCATGACTGACAGACGTGACTAATGAGGGAATGGCCTATACAGTGCTGACACACGGGACAAAGAGGTGACTTCAGTCCCAGGAAGGACACTGCAGGACAGCCTCAGTAAATAAAACAAAGGCAACAGATTAACTCAGTCTTAAATGTAAGGAAGGTTGTCTTCAGGTTGGTCTTGTTTTAGTTTTTGGTGTGTTGTGTTTTGTTTTGCTTGTTTTAATGATTTAGCTAGTTGTTGTATTTCAACATTCTCTATATGAGATTGACGATATCCTGAGACTACTGGACATGGTCACCACAGGCCCTGCCTGATGCCCGAAGATTCTGCCTTCAGTTGTTGTTAAACGTGTCTGTCCATTGGATACCCTCTTCTTTCCCTCTTCCTCCTCTTCTCTTCTTCCAACTTCTCTCCGGTTTTTCCTCTCTGCCTTCTTCATCTTTTCCTTCTCTGCTTCCTCTTTCTTCTCTTTTGCCTCCCCCACTTCCTCCTTCTTTCCCCTTTTCTTCCTTATTTCCCATCAGTCTCCTCTTCCTCTTCCTGTTCCCCATCTGTTGCCTGACTCACTTCCTTCTTGCTTTCATTAGATTCTTCCCAATTGCCATTTCCATAGGTCCATCTTTGGAGCTCAGCTGCAGTAAAGTCGATCCTGGGTAAGACCCAAGGACCTAAATGTTTAGCAAATATCTTATGTGATCCAGATATAGGTCATGCCTTGATGCTGAGATATTCCAAACAGAGACATATGGCTCACGTAAGTGGGAAACGCCTGACCACAGACTGGCTAGCCCTGGAAGAATCCAGGTTGGTTTTGCAGTCAGTGAAGAATTGGGAGTTGATTCTTATATCTTCTGGTCTCCATTCACCCTACATTTTCCTTCTGGAAACATCACTTCCTTCTCCTCACGCTTGTGCTTCAAGGAGTGCTCTTCTTCCTGGTCAGGGGTATGACAGGAGACCCTTCGCCACCATGATTGCTTGGGAAGACCGTTCAGCATCCTCAGATTACGTCCTGAGCCTTGTTCAGGACTTGAATCTGAGGGTCAGGACACTGAAGCCGTATACTTCAGTGAGTGGATTATTCTTCTAAGAAGAGGTCAGAGGGAGAGTGGGACCATCTCTGATGCTATTGTCTGGGCCACAAATACAGCCATATTTCTAAAGCCAGGCACATCTTTTGTATTTTGTTCAGTTTGAATGGGGGAGGGAAATCATTCCACTTTTTGTTCAAAGCAGCTTGAAGAGTTTCTGCCCTTTGTCACCATGTAACTCTGATATCAAATGACAAAGTATCTTACAGCAGTGTTTCTGATACTCTATTCTGTAAGCACTGCTTTGGGAAGAGACACATAAAGACCAGGTATTTGTAAAGAACTGAATGTAATTATGTTTTAATTTAGATCAGAAGAAGCTATTATTATTATTTTTTTTAGATTTATTTATTTATTTATTTATTTATTTATTTATTTATTTATTTATTTATTTATTTATATGAGTACACCATTGCTCTCTTCAGACACACCAGAAGAGGGCATCAGATTCCATTACAGATGGTTGTGAGCCACCATGTGGTTGCTGGGAATTGAACTCAGGACCTCTGGAAGAACAGTCAGGTGCTGTTAACTGCTGAGCCATCTCTCCAGCCCCAGAAGAAGCTATTATAAAGTGTCTTTGTGGGGAGGAAATCTACTAATAGCAACTATTTTCAGCTGACCCCTTACGCATAAACATTGAGATGTCTACTCACCATTTCCTATCTTTTTAAGTGGACCATAGTAGATATCTACATTTAAAGATGAGGAGGTTGACCCTCAGAGAGATCAAGACCTCCTTTCTAGGGTCATACTGCAGGAGGGGTAGGACTTGCGTTGAAATGGCTCCCCTCTATATCACCAGCGCATCTGGGCATCTCCAAAACCACACCAGCCTTTTCAGCTCGGCATCCCTTCCCTGTCCGACCACAGCATGCTCAGATTGCAGTCGGCTAGCTTCCTCCTGCCCAGAAACTGACACGGCAGTTCCTAAACCATTCTACCGCGACCGTCCCATTGGCGTCTCTTACTTTTTCCTTCTTGAAACTGGCTTAATCCTTTTGGTGAGTGAGTGAAGACTTGGCTCATGCTCCCTCTGGAAACCCTGGAGTTTCCCTCAGGAAACCCTGGAGTTCTCCTCAGCCTTCCTTGGAGCCAGCTGACACTTTCTGAGGTCATCCCTCCGGTCTGGAAAATCATTGCTCCGAACGGGTTCCATCTTGATGTGCTCCTCCTTGCAAGTGGCTGAACTCACCTGCGCTCTGTCTCAACCTTACTTTTTCCTTCTCCTCCTGACCCTTGGCTAGTCGCAGCTTATTTCATTTCCTGGAGTTTTTTAGACCGTCCTTCATTGCCTTCTGGATACTAGCAGCCTGCAGGATTATATGACACTAGTGGGGCGTGAGTCCGACCGTCTGGCGATGCCTCAGACGTTTTGCGTCTCTCCTAGGTTTTCTAATTGGTCACAGTTCATCAGAAAAATAATTTCAGAATATAATTGTGATGATGTGACTGTCGAGCTGAAAACAAGTGCCAAATAATTGGACAAACGTAGAATATTGCTGGAGTGCTTCCAAAAAGAGGTAATTTAATGACAACCATGAAAAGACCCGATTCTTTCCTATTTAGCAAAACAGGGACTGATGCTTAATTCCTGAGGATTCTGGAATTCCTGGATTTGCATTAACCTGACTCTTGCTTTCTCCACACATTACCCAACCTCCCCCCCAAAAAAATAAAAGAAAAAAGAAAAAAGAAAAAAAGAAAAAATTTGCCCACAATGTGGAGGAGGGTCTTGGAGTGAGGTGTCCTTGAGGCTGTGAGAATTTTTTTCAGGTTTTCTTCTGTCAGATTTCAGTAGAATGTTATTGGCATTCTGAGTGAGAAGGAACTTTGTGGGCTGTGAGGAACGGACTAGAACTCTGTCATGCATTAACATCCCTGTACACCGACCCAATAAATGCTAGTTTGTAACAGCCAAAAATAAACAACACATGCTCTCATCCATTCCCAGACACTCCTTGGAGGTTGGACAGAGTTCCTGGTTGGAAAGTTCATTATGCTAAGAGAACAGGGAGTGTCTGGGGCAGGGCTTGGGGTTTGAGGAAACAGACGCTCTCAAATCCACGGTGATGCTGAGTTCGGGGAGACTGATTCGTACCTTCTTGGGGTTGATCACTTGTTCTATCACATCCAGCCCCGGGTGTATTCAGGTCACTGAGCAGTTGCGGGTGGGGGGGGGGGTGGTGGCTGAGAGGTTTCCTTGGGTTTCAGCCAGGGTTTCAGGCTGCTGGCAGCACGCACAGCTATACTTTTAAGGAATGGAAAACTTGATAAATATGCCAGAGTAAGAGAGAGGGGCAAGGTCAGGTGAGGCCAGGTCCCAGAATTGGGCACCCAGGGCTGGAGGCTGGAGATGAAGTGGGCACAGCAGGAGGGGACTTTTACTTTGAGCCAACAGTGAGGCTGGGGCCAGTGTGACATGTCCTTTTCCAGGGTTTATTTTCAAGGTCGTTGAAGCTCTTGTTGCCACTGAGACAGGGAACGGTTTCTTTCTTTCTTTCTTTCTTTCTTTCTTTCTTTCTTTCTTTCTTTCTTTCTTTCTTTCTTTCTTTCTTCCTTCCTTCCTTCCTTCCTTCTTTTTTTTTTTTTTTTTGTTTGTTTGTTTTGTTTTTTAGGACAGGGTTTCTCTGTATAGCCCTGACTGTCCTGGAACTCACCCTGTAGACCAGGTTGGCCTTGAACTCAGAAATCCACCTGCCTCTGCCTCCCTAGTGTTGGGATTAAAGGCATGCACCACCACTGCCCGCCTCAGAGGACAGTTTCTTGCTGATACAGGCAAGATAAGATGGGTATCAAGGACCGAAATGTCCTTATTCTCAGTAAGTTGGGACCAGGGACTCCAACTCCTTCTCCTAAGGACTAAGATATCATACTTTTATTTCCCAGAGAGATCACTGAAGGATTTAAAAAAGGTGGGTGGGTGGGGGGGAAGTCCAAGACAGGACCAAAGCTTAATAGAGGTTAAACTTGTGTCCAGTTTAAAAAAAGAAATACAATATTTCTTTACTTATTCTGTAAGTAGGCCTGTGCTTGTGTGTGCTTGCAGGGATGCCACCCAGTGCTCGTGGAAGGTCAATGGCTTGCAGGACTTGGTTTCTCTTTTTCTACCATGTGGGTACTGGGGATAGAAACACAGGTTGCCAAGCTTGGTGGCAACCGTGTTCCTCCCCCCCCCCCCCCCGAGTCATCTCTCTGGTCCCCACGTCCATCTCTAAAGCCAAAACAAACAAACAAACAAACAAACAAACAGACTCTGCCACCAGGAGTCAGATTTACTTGGCAACATCTGGGTACATTGGGCTCATAGAACACAGTTTTTATTCTACTCCTGTCCAGAGACAAAATGTGCAAATGGCTTCCACTTTCCTAGCTAGACTATCTGCAAATACCCAGCAAGATGAAATCTGACCTGAGAGGCAAAGGGTTGGGGGACTGGTGGAATCTGGCATGCAGTTTACACACCAGACAGTCCTTTCTCCTTCCGCTCCTTCCCCACCAGTGTGGATGGATGGGGACCCCTTTTTAATTAGCCAGGGGTGTTAAATAGCCAATGCGGGCGGTATGCTCTTCTTCCTTCCCAGATGAACAGGATCCGGAATCAATGCATGTTGGAGCACAGGATTTGGATCAATGGACTTTGGCAGTGCCTCTTTCTGGGAACCAGAGTGACAAAGGTTCCAAGGCAAAGTCTCTAGACTGACTTCAGTGACTTTGCTGGAGGTCACTTTGTGGAAAGTGTCAAAGGCAGACACAGAGCAGCGAGAGGCCTCAGTGATCTGGTGATGCCCCCGGTGCATTAGTATGCCGAGTATGTGACTCGGGCCAGGATGTGTCAAGGCCAGCTTGCCGCTGTACAGGTGGGACAGGGTGCCTACTGCAGAGGATTGTCCCCCTCCTCTTACCCCTGAAGTCAGCAGCAGGTCCTCTGGGTTTATTTTTGGGAGTGTCATCCAGGTATGTGCAAAGACACTTTCAGGGTCACTTGAATACTCGTAGAAAAAGAGGCTGCAAACTAACTTTAAAGTTAGAGTGACTTTCTTTGTCACAGGCATCATTTCATGTACTCTTGGTAATGTTCCTTCTGATTTCCTTTTAACTAAGAAGTCTTGGTTTTCAGTCTCAGCTCAGCAACTTATCAGTTATTAACTTTTTTGGGAAAAGCCAATAAACTCAAATTTGCATTTGCCTAGCCTTTGAAAGAGTGGGCATTTTCTGTGGTCTTGGGTGCCCAAGGCCTGTTTTTCTGAGTTTTTAATATGGGATTCTTTCAAACAGTAACAATAAGACCCTCAACATTTTATTTATTATCCCTGTATGTGCGCGTGTGTGTATGTGTGCCACGGAATACATGCAGGGGTCGGATCCCTCCTCATATACGGGTTCAGGGTGGCGTACGGTGTCATACTCGGGTCAGGAGGCTCGTCCGCCAATCGTTTGTTAGCTGCTGAGAGCTCCTGCGACATTCTTTCCCACATCAATCACGCTACTCCTGTGCGGTGGGCGAATGAGAGCGGAAGATCCCAAGCAACTTCCGACTCGGTAATATGACTTCCGGTTGGCTTTTCGGGGTAGTGTTCGTCAGTGGTTGCAGACTATGCCCCAGGGCGTATGTCTTGCAGTCGGCTGGTCAAGTACCGGAATAACTCTGAATGGCGGCTTCTAAATCATAGTCTGTTGATTCTTCTCGACCAACTAAGGTTCTTGATTTTTTTAATTTGATAAAAGTATGGATGAAAGCCGAGTGTGGTGCCTCGTTCCTGCAATCCCAGATCTCAGGAGGCAGGGGCGAGAGGAGCTCTCTGTAACAGCACGAGACGGCTCTGTAACGCTGGGCCTATCCACGCCCACCGCAGTTCCCGAATAATACTGACACAGAGGTTTACACTTACCTACAATGCTTAAACGATTCTACGTCTGCCATGTGGCCAGTTACGCCTCGGTTTTCATATGTCCAAGTTCCTCCATATCTCGGTGGCTAATCTTCCCATGACTCTTTCCCAGAGTTCCTTTCTCTCCACTGCTGGATGTCTTACCTTATTTTCCTGCCTTTTTCTATATGTCATAGGCTATATATATATGGCCTACGACATACATACACACACACATATATATGTGTGTGTATGTATATATGTATATATATATGTATATATACATATATATATGTGTGTGTGTGTGTGTATTTATATGTGTACACTGCAGCTGTCTTCAGTCACACCAGAAGAGGGCATCAGATCCCATTACAGATGGTTGTGAGCCGCCATGTGGTTGCTGGGATTTGAACTCAGGACCTCTGGAGTCAGTGCTCTTAACCGCTGAGCCATCTCTCCAGCCCCGTCACAGGCTTTTTATTATAACCAGTTAGAAGGTGAGGAAGGACGGAGACACATCTTCACACAGTGTACAAAAACATCACTCCAACAGACCTCTGGGGGAGAAACTGGCTTAGGACAAGATACTTAAGTGATCATCTGACTTATTTTAAATCATTCTTAATGACTGTATTCATGCCTCCGGGAATCATGGTCATACCACTGAGAGGTTTTGAAAAGCCAGCTCTTTATGAATATATCCTAATGTTTTGTCTGTGGAAGCATTTACTGGCACCCCCATGATCTAGTTTCTGTTGTTCACAACACACAGGCAGCCCAGGGCCAACAGACTTGTATCTCTTAGAGGCAAAGGGACTTGCCCGGAAGGCGCTCTGCTTGGGTACTGACTGGGGACTGTGTACAGCAACTGGACAGAACTGGATAGTTCCCCAGAGAGAAAGAAGAAGCTGTACACAAAGACTGTGGAGTCAGGAAGTGCATGTGTGGGTCTGTTTCTCCATCCTACGCTTGACCCAGTCCCCTCAAGCATGTAATCAACGGAAGGAAAAAAAATCAGTTAAAAAAAAAGATAATCAACTTTTTTTTAATTTTACTTTAAAAATTCAACTTTTTTTTTTTTTTTGAGACAGGGTAACCTTGGCTGTCTTGGAACTTACTCTGTAGAGCAGGCTGGCCTCGAACTTGTAGAGACTGCCTGCCTCTGCCTCCCAAATTCTGGGATTAAAGGTATACCACTGCCCCACCTCCAACTTCCGCATTTTAATATATGTTATAAAATATTCAGGCTGAATCGATAGTGCAAAATATGCCTCCCTTTGGCATAGTTTATTGCTCCACTTGGAATCATGAGCTCTCAGGTGACATTGCCTGGGAAACAATTGTCCCCTAAGGACCAGCACAACTTACTGTGGGTACAGTGGTGGCCCCAGCCACAGTCCTAGAGCTAGCTGGTGGGGTGCTGGTCTGCGCGGCGGATGCTATCTGCGGCGGTCTTTGGCAGGGCCCAGCGGAAGCGTTCAAGCGAAGGGGAAAGGGCACTGCCACCTCTGCTCTGCTCTGGTGCCACTGCTGCTGTCCTGGGGTTGCTCTGAGAGGCTGTGCTGGGCGGAGCCAGAGGAGGGCTGGCTAGAGAGCGAAGTGCAGGTGAGCTTCTAGGAGCAGAAGCTTCTGGAGCGAGTTCTCTTCCCAGGGAGTGGTACTGCTCTTATACATCAGATGTTCTCTCGGGTGGTGGACTAATTCTCACACACCTTTATTCCTTCTGGATAGGATCTTTGGGTGGGTTGGGGGTCTGACAGCAGGTGTTTCCTATTGGCTTGGACTGAGATGTTAGGGATGCCTAATCTATATGTGGAGGGCTTGGGGGCGCTGCCCCTACATGACTGATGGTCACAACTCTCTCTATGGGGGGCTGTGGCTCGGTAACTGTCCCTTTGGGTCCCCAGGGCTTCCAACCCAGCTCAGCCTCACCAGGCTTCCAATGTCCCCAGTGCAGCATGGACAAATACCATCTGCGCATGCCCAGGATTTCTTCCTGGCACTACAGAGTGGTGTCCTCCTGAGTCAGCAAGCAGACTTAAAAACCTTTGACAATGGAGGGATTCATCTTAGTTGACTGTCTCTGCCCACAGTCACCGTGAGACTTAGGAAAACATGGGTTCTGTCATAAGTTCCAGAAGGAGTGTTAGCAACAGCGGCTAGGTTTCCAAGTGAGAAAAGGGAAGGGAGGAAAGAAGGGAGGGGCTTCGGGTAGGTCAAGTGGCCTGTGGCTAATATCTCCCTTCATAAATTATACGTCAATTAATAGTGGTATTTATCATTTAAAAAAGTAGACCTCTGTGGTGGTTTGAAGATGCTTGACCCAGGGAGTGGCTCTATTAGGAGGTGTGGCCTTGTTAGAGTGGGTGTGGCCTTGTTAGAATGGGTGTGGCCTTGTTAGAGCAGGCATGGTCTTGTTAGAGTGGGCGTGGCCTTGTTCGAGGAAGTGTGTCACCATGGGGGTGGTCTTTGAAGTCCTATGCTCAAGCTCCGCCCAATACAGAAGAAAGCCTCTTCCTGACTGCTGCAGAGGGAGTCCTTTCCTATTTGCCTTTGGATCAAGATGTAGAACTCTCAGCTCCTTCTCCTGCATCACATCTTCCTGGACACTGCCATGCTTCTCACCATGATGATAATCACTGAACCTCTGACACTGTAAGCCAGCCTAGGAATTGTGGCTTCCTGGACAAACTGAGCCTCCTCTGATAGTCTTGGCCAAAGGTTCTGCTTGTATTATTTAAAATAATAATAATAATAATAATAATAATAATAACAACAACAACAACAACAACAATAACCCCCTGGATGTTTAAAAGCCAATTTAAATTGGAGTTTGCAGGCCAATTATCAAAATTATTCTGAAAGAATTCATTACCTGTTTCCGTTTTTTGTTTTATAGAGCGAAGACTCATTTCCTGTTATTTTTTACAAACTGTTTAGCATGGAAAACCTGCAGCTTAAGGACTCTCCACTCCAGGAATTCCCTGCAGGGTCCTGAGTACCTGGTGTTAAAACGACCATTAAGATTGGGCAGCTCTTTCTCCCTGGAGCCCCTGTTAATTTGTATTTAAAGACCTAAACTCGAGTAGAGTTAATATTTACAGGGAGGTAATACATTATTTACATGGACTCTAGACACCAAAACATCTATAAATTCCCATATAGTTAACCTCCTTCTACTTCCTCCTTCCCATACTCATTAAGTCACTTCAAGGCCTGTCCTATGAAGGGGTATAAAGTTCTTTAAATAATTTCACCTGCGGTCCCTGTAAGAGGACGTAGAAGATGGCTGCTGGGTGCCCATTTAACCCGAGGCGCCCTTGTGGCCCGTGGAGCAAGGGGTTCTGGGTAAGATGGCAAAATGGGTAAATGATAAAAATGTGGGAAGAAATGTGTTATTGACATTTTGTCCTTAGCAAGAAATGAATCATCTTTTTCCCCTTTTGTTATTCTTATTCTAGGAGAATCTTCTTATTCTAGATTCCCAGGTCTAAGAGATTTTGGATATGAACAAAGTGAAAAGAAAGGGGAAGTTATGCTGTTTTTACAATATGTGAGTTCAGTAACATGAACGGACAAATTACATATGGCACAGCAATTCTTTGTTTTTGTTTTGTTTTGTTTGAGTGGTGGAGAATGTATTGATAACAGGATTGCTATGTGCAGCCCTGGCTGACTTGGAACTCACTCTGTAGACCAGGTTGGCCTCCTGGTCAACTCAGAGATCTGCCTACCTCTGCTTCCCACATGCTTGGCTCTAAGGTGTGCGCTACCATGCTCAGCTTTGCCCAAGAATTCTTAAGCAATGCTTTAGTAAGTGTCAGGCTTTGCGGTGATGTTTCCTGTACTCCATGCTGCCCACAATGTGCCAGATGTTTGGGAACCCCTAGGCGTCTACCCCAGGTTAAATCCAGCTCAGGCTATAAAATCTACTTGCCTTTGGGGATAGAAACCAAGAGACACTCCTCGACTATGTACATGGCAGAGAGATGTGGGGAGTCAGTTGGTTGTCAACAGCTGGGAACAGTTGACACAGAAGCTTTGTATAAATGTTCTCAACCTCATTATTCATAGGCACCAAAAAGTGAGAACAACTACAATACCTACCAATGGATGAATGCATGACTAAATATAGCATACTAATTTAATGCAATTGTAGGGAACAATAAAAAGAAATGACGTCCTCTTGAGTTGTAACACAAATGAAAATGACCAGTGCTAGGAATGGCAGAAGAGCTATTACTACAGATCCTACATACACTGAAAGCACAGTGAGTGTGTATTAGAAACATCTTTAGACTAGCGAATCAATAGTGTACATGAAATTGGACAAACTTTGATAACAGAAAAACTGGCACAGAAAGTCCACATGACTTTGAATTTATTACACAGAGTAAAAGCACACAAAAAGCCAGTGGTGGTGGTGGTACACACCTTTAATTTTAGCACTCTGGAGGCAGAGGCAGATGGATCTCAGTGAATTCAAAGCCAGACTGGTCTACAGAGTGAGTTCCAGGATGGCCAAGGCTACACAAAGAAACCTTGAAAAACTCCTAAAAAGAAAAAAGAAAGAAAGAAAGAAAGAAAGAAAGAAAGAAAGAAGGAAAGAAAGAAAGAAAGAAAGAAAGGACGGAAGCTCAAAGCTCAAGTTATTTCTCTGGTGAGTCTATCAACTTGTTAAGAAAAATAACTTACTAAATAATAGAGGGAAAAAAACACTTCCAATTCATTATATGAAGCCAGCAAAACCCTAATATTTGTAATTGACGAAACATTTTGAGAAAGAAAAATTAAAGGTCTTTATTTATTATGAATATTAGCACAAAATCAAACTATTAGCTAATCAGGTCCATCAATATAAAGAATAAATATGACAAATAGAATTTTCCCAACAGTACGAAGCAATTTAACATTCAACAATTTGTGTGATTTATCCTATTCATAGAATATAAGAGAACTATTACAGACCATTTCAATAGCTATAATATAAGGGGGAAGTTTAGACTTCATTTATGAGTGGGAAATAGAAATACTAATCAGAGCAAGCTAAAACAAGATAAGACAAAAACAAAACAAAACCAAACCAAAAACTATTAACCAAATTGGAGAGAAGGCACCAGCTTCAGCCTAATAAAAGAGATCTACAAAACCTGGGAACAACACCTTGCTTAGTGGTAAAATATTGGATGATTTCCCCCAAAGATCAGGAACAAGGTAGGATGCTTAATCTGCCCATGTCCATCCAAGGTCTTGCCCTTGCATGAAAAGACACTGAGAAAGAACTCAAATTGGCTTTATTTTCAGGAGTAAATGGTGGTTATTATTCGTGGTGCAGAGTTTAAAATAATCCTTACTAACTGGAGGTCAGCCTGTAGGAACTAGTTCCTGAAGATGCTAAGTTAAAAACTAGTGTCCTTGTCTTGAAGGTTTCAGTCATGGAATAGGGTTCCCACTACACCAAAGGGGCTACATTTATGTGATTATTATACATTTTCTATTTCTACTTTAGATTTTGTTATTGCTGCTGCTATGCATTGGTTTTGCAGTGGTGTCTCACTCTGAAGACTAGGCTGGCCTCAAAGTCAATTGAAATCCACTTGCCTCTGCCTGTTAAGCTTGGGATTAAAGGCACATGGCTCCACACCTTTGGTGTTAAATCTGTGTTTTATAAAGCCACCTGGCTTAGGTATTTTTGTTATAGTAATTAAAAAACAGACTAGTACAGGCATTCTTTTCTCTTGTGCAGCATCTCCTAGATCCATAGTTTTATGAATGTGCCTCTCTCTCCTGGATCCTGTCTGGTATCCTTACCCTACACGGCAAATTCATTGTGGATTAATAATAACCCATGTGGTGGTTTGAATATGCTTGGCCCATGGGAGGGGGCCTTATTAGGAGGTGTGGCCTTGTTGGTGGAAGTGCATCACTGTATAGGCGAGACTCTGAGGTCTGCTGGTACTCAAGCTCCACCCAGGGTGGAAAGAGCCTGCTGGCTTCCTGTAGAGTCTGCTCCTGACTGTCATCGGAACAAAATGTAGAACTCTCAGCTCCTCCAGTACCATGTCTGCCTGCACACTGCTATGCTCCATCATGATGATAATGGACTAAACCTCTGAAGCGTCCCTCCCCTTCTCTCCCCTTCCCCTCTCCTTCCCTCCCCTCCCCTCTCCTTCCCTCCCCTTCCCTCCCCTTTTCTCCCCTCTCCTTCCCTTCCCTCCCTTCCCCTCCCCTTCCCTCCCCTTCCCTCCCCTTTTCTCCCCTCTCCTTCCCTCCCCTCCCCTCTCCTTCCCTTCCCTCCCCTTTCCTCCCCTTTTCTCCCCTCTTCTTCCCCTCCCCTTCCCTCCCCTTTTCTCCCCTCCCCTTATCCTCCCCTCCCCTCCCTTTCCCCTCTCCTCCTCTCCCCTTCCCCTCTCCTCCTCTCCCCTTCCCCTCCCCTCCCCTTCCCTCTCCTCTCCTCCCCGCCTCTTCCATCCCCTCCCCTCCCCTTCCGTCCCCTCCCCTTCTCCTCCTTTCCCCTCCCTTCCCTTCCCTCCCCTCCCCTTTCTTTCCCTCCCATCCCCTCTCCTTCCCCTCCCCTCCCCCTCCCTTTCTTCCCCTCCCCTTCTCTCCCCTTCTTTCCCCTCCCCTCCCCCTCCCTTTCTTCCCCTCCCCTTCCCTCCTCTCCCCTTCCCTTCCCTTCCCTCCCCTTCCCTTCCATCCCCTCTCCTCCCCTCCCCTCTCCTTCACCTCCCCTCCCCTCCCCTTCCATCCCCTCTCCTCCCCTCCCCTCTCCTTCACCTCCCCTCCCCTCCCCTTCCTTTCCCTCCCCTCCCCTCCCCTTCCTTTCCCTCCCCTCCCCTTCCCTCCTCTCCCTTTCCCTTCCCTTCCCTTCCCTCCCTTTCCTTCCTTTCCCTTCCTCAATGAAATGTTTGCCTTTAGAAGGGATGCCTTGGTAATGGTGTGTCTCTTCACAGCAATGGAAACCCTAACTAAGACAATCATGGATAAAGGCAAGCATTATCCATTCTATACACCAAGAAGATAACTCAACAAAGTTAAGAAGTGGAGGAAATGTAAGTAGAATTCTACCTCCCTGTCTATCCCCTTAGCCCTCTGGGCAGTTCCTATCAGCCATCGGGGTTCCGGGGCCAGTTTTGTCTCAGTTGACAGACACTAACTTATTTCTGAAGTCTACTTATCCTTCAGTTCACCCTTTTGTGTTGTTTAAAGTGAGTCAGCCCTGCCGTGCTTGACGAGCTTTTGAACTTGTCTTCGTTTATTCAGTCCACAGCACCTGCAAATCTGTCTGTTTTCGACACGAATTCCTTGTTTTAATGTGGGCGCTTTCATGTCCAAAACAAGGAGACAGTGGTAAATCAGTACTGGCTCCTTCTGGGGTACCAGATAAGCAATTGAGGGGGGCATGCTGTTCTACAAAATTAAACAAGTCAACACAAATCCCCAACATTCACCATCTATACAACCGTGTGCTAAATCAAAGAGCCCCCGTGTTGTCTCCAAGCCACAGCCTGATAAGTAGCATTACATACATTAAGGAAAAGACAGATGTTTCTGGGGAGCTTTTAGCAGAGATAGAAAAGGATGTTGTACTGTGGAAGCCTGGCTTGTGAAATGTCAAACTGGCTAATCCTTGAACTTCTGGATTCTCAGTGGCCAGTTAAATATGTGCAGGAACCTTGAGACTTTGCTCCAAGGAGAGGAGCAGGCGGGGAATGAGCACATTAAAAAAAAAAAAGCGCCAGTGGGGAAAATCTCCTCTGCATAGCACTTTATTATAAACATCTTTAAACACAAAGAGAGGTGCAGTGCGCTATAAACACTACCAACCCCGGCTTGTCATATATTTGATCATATTAGCTTTCCATTTTAAAAGATTTGTTTATTTTTATTCTCAAGCATGCCTGGGGCTTGGGGAGTCAGGCCAGGACATCGAACCCAAGGGAACTGGGGCTGCAGATGTTGTTGAGCCCCTGTGTGGGTGCTGGGACCCGAGTCCAGGTCCTCTGTGGAGTCAGCTCAACTGCCCTCAGATGAGCTTCCTAACACACCAGTCTCCTAATCAAGTCATTTATTTTATTCAATTTACAGCAAAGTATGCCTGGCAATGTAAATCAATGGTAAAAAACTTGCTCAGAAATACCTGAGGCCCTAGGTTCAATTCCCAGTACTGCCAGAATAAATAAATAAACAATAAGGAAAGAAATAGACGAATTGAATAGTTAAGTTACAAATAGTATATCTCTGTAGGAATTTTAGCTTAAGCCTTCCTTTTCCCTGGCCTGCATAACCCGTACATATTTATATTTGTTTAAAGTCTGCCTCTTTTTCTCTAAGGACTTATTTTCTGCAGAGGGGTCCCTCTGGGCTCCTTGGTGAGTCTTCTTTTTTTTTTTTTATAATGACCCTAATGATGTGATGATCCCCAACCATACAAGTATTTTTTTTTTAAGATTTATTTATTTATTATATGTAAGTACCCTGTAGCTGTCTTCAGGTACACCAGAAGAGGGCATCAGATCTCATTGTGGGTGGTTGTGAGCCACCATGTGGTTGCTGGGATTTGAACTCAGGACCTCTGGAAGAGCAGTCAGTGCTCTTACCCGCTGAGCCATCTCTCCAGCCCCCGTGAGTCTTCTTCATAGACCATTTGTATTTATGGATGTCCATTAATGCTGAACTTGCCCAAGGTGGGGAATTGTAGGCCAGGAAGTTACTTGCAACAGTGGGTTTGGGAGTTGGGGGTTGGAGGTTGGGGGCTGCGGGGACAAGGGATATGGCGCGCATGTGTGTGTGCACACACACACACATGCTCACCACTCCAGCACAAGGAACACATATACACATATACACACATACACACACACACATGCTCACTACTCCAGCACAAGGAACACACACACACAAACACACAAACAGTCACACACACAAGTGCTTACCACTCCAGCACACACACACACACACACACACACACACACACACACGCGCGCTCACCACTCCAGCACAAGGATCAGTTGCACCAGTACCTGCTGGTATTTAAGAAGGAGCAACTGCCTGTGGCTGTGTAGTTCTCAGGCTGTCCCCTGTGAGTTTTCTGACATCGGCGGGGACTCTTCCATTTCACCACTGTTGGGAATATATCGTTACATTATTCTCTGGATCCTTACACTGAAAGTAGTCATCAAAAAGAAAAAGCCAGAAAATGTCCTTCCTCTTGGCTCTGATGTTCCTGGTTCTTGAGTTCTTTTATCATGTGTTTGTATGGTGTGTGTGCGCTCACGTATACAATCTTCCATGTGTGTGCGCGTGTGCATACAGAGGTCAGAGGTTAACGCTGAGTGTCTCCCTTCTCAGCTCTCCTCTTTGTTTTACGGAGGCAGAGTCTCTTGTTGAACCTGACACTCACAATTCAGGCAGCCTTCTGCGTTTTCTGCTTCCCAGGGTTGGCTTACAAGCAAAGCTGCCGTGGCTCCCTGACTTTTATATGAATTCTGAGGATCAGAACCCTGGTCCTCGGGCTTGTGTGGCAAACACCTTGTCCACTAAGCCATCTCCCAGCCTGTCCTTGAGTTGACCTTTGAATAGCTTGTGTTTCTTTCTCTGATCATATCAGAGTCATTAAGAACTGGAGAGCCACTAAAACTTTATGCACTCCCCCACCATCACTACTTTTCTCTGGCTTAATGTTTTTCTCCTGGTTCCCCAGGACTCTGTAGCTTCAGTCATGATCTCATCCCAACACTTGTCCTCCAATGCTTCTTTTACTGTGTCTTTCTCATTTCTGAAACGCCCTGTTCTTATGTCTCACACTTTTAAAACCCCCACAGTCTTTACAAGCAGGTTCTATCCCCCTCCCGCCTCCTTCCACCTCCACATGGAGCCGGGAATATCTTTCTTACAGGCTTCGCTGAGGACTGGAGAGGGGAAATGGCAAACTCTGGCACCCCTTTAGTTTTCTGTCTCTTGAACCAACCTGTTTGCCTGAAGGAGTTGATATGTTAGTTCTCCAAATCTAAGCACATCTAGATTCCTTAAAACTAGAGTGTGTGTATGTGTAGGGGGCTGGAGTGGCGGCTCGGTGTCTCAGAGCATCTGCTCCTCCTACAGACGGGATCCTCATTTAGTTACCGGTGTTCATGCAGTAGCACACAATGACTGGTCTTTAGTTCCGGGTGAACTCACACCCTCTTTTGACCTACCAGGGCACCAGGCACACATGAGACACACATACGTCCATGCAGGCAAAACATTTACACACACATATTCAAGTTAACAAAGTCCCATCCTTTCTAAACCATCCATGCCAATCCAAAAGCACGTTAGTTTGTTCTGCTCCACAGAATAAACTATACATTTTGGTGCTTTCACGAGTTAATGATTTTCTTACTGAATGACTGAGCCAAAGCCTTAAACAAAAATAAATAAAAATAAAAACCTCGAAGCATCCTTTATCCTATTCTTTCTCAGCCACGAGACCGCCACCCATAGAGTCCTCTTTCCTTCCAAATAGTTTGCTTTCCTGGAGTAGCTCGTCAAGGCCTGCAGAGCCTGGGCAGCCCCTTGGCACTGCTCTGCCTACCACACCAACAAGCTTTCCCCGTGAGTCAATGGGTGGTTTTTTCTCGTCCTGAACTGGATATTTCTGGCTTTTCTACAAACCACTGGTTTCTTTCTTTCTCAAGCTCTGTTGAGAGAATCCAAAATCGAATGAACACTTCTGTTTGCAAACAGGAAGGTATTTCCTAACTTCAGCAATGTCCCATAATATCTGAAAAGATTATAACTTTGTCCCCAACACCTCTGGACAGTTTCATAGGTCAGTGCGTCTTCTTATCGAACTACGTAATTATTAACCTTCTGTTCTTCAGAGATCCAAGGTTCAGCGATTCTAGGGACTCACTGCCCAGTGCGGTGGAGCTGTACGAATAGTCAGCGTGGGGAGGTACTTTCTGAATTCTGCTTCTCTTTGTAGTTTGTGTTCTTGTGGCCGTGGGAGGACATCTTTTGTGCAGGACATAAATCATCCAACAGAAACAAACTGAGAGGAAGAGGTTTGATTTTTGTTTGTTTCTGGCTCATAGATTCAGAGGGCTGCATTCTGTCCATGTTGTTTGGCTCTGTTGAGTCTAGAACCCACTAAGGAAGACTATCATAGTGTGTAGACGAAGAGGCCGCTTACCCATACAGAGCTTTCAAAGCTACACGTGCAGCACAGTAACCTATTTCTTCCTGCAAGGCTTCCCATGTCCAAAAGAGTCCAAATTAGGACCATCATCAGATGCCAACCAAGTCTCCAATGTATGAACTCATAGGGAGACATGATGGGCATTTCATATTAAGACCACAAAATCCTTAGTTGTTCTTCAGGCCCAGTGATGGAGACAAGGCAGTTTAGGGATGGAAGCACCATGCATATTTTTGTGAGATTTTCTTTTAAACAATATAATAAATTTATTATCTGTATCTGATCCTGAAAGGTCACTGGGTAACTTCCACGTTTGCTTACACTCTAGATTTCAGGGTACTTTACCTTGGCGCCCAACTGTCATGAAAAGATAGTTACTTCTAATGTTTTTTTTCCTGTTTTTCGGCTTTTTAGGCTTCTGTTAAATAAATCATTATTTCCTGCAATCCAAAAAAAATGCACTGTTCATGAGGGCCTTTGAAGCTATATGTGATTCCTTTTTTAACCTAGGAAGGATGAATGAATTGGAGAATAGTGCAAAAGAAAAGGGAAGGTTGACAGTGTAAGGAGACAAGCTCCCTGCTGGCTGGGTGTCCTTGGGTAGGAGAACGGAGGTGCACAGCAGAAATGACGGCTGGGCACTAGGTAGACACAGTGACTCGCTTTGTTTACCAGCACAGTTGGCATGGGCGCCATATTGGAGCTTTCAGTCTCCATCTTGTCTGCAGAGGAGGTGTGGCGAGTCCAGGTTGGGAACTGTTCAGCAAGCAGCCATCCAGACGACACAGGTGTGAACTCAGAGGCCGGAAGCAGCATCATACGCCACAGCCAGAAGGATCAGAAGTTCCGGAGCAGGACATTATTGTGAGCCTGGCTGTGACCCTCTGCTCCATCTCAATGACACGGATGGTAGAGCATTGGGGAACCGTACAGACCCACAATAGACGGTTGCCAGGTAACTAGCAGCTGGAGGGACTGCTGGGCACGATCTTCAGAGCATGGCAGAACCTATGGTGTTGCAGCAGGGAAAGGACTCTTCAATTGGTAGGAGCCACAGAGTCCAGAATTCAGGATTTGCTAAGGAAGGCCTTGGTGAAGGGATGTGATTTTCCAGTCTACACAGCTGCTACTCTAGATCACACGAGCAATTTTAAACCATCCAAAAACACCATCCAGAAATACCAGAAACCGATTCATTGAGCTGTCAAATATGTCTAACAACCAGCACCCCCAAAATAATCCACAGAAGCACCATATATGGTTTCTTTTCTGTGCACGCTCACTGCACAGCTGCTGGAGACAGGCATTAGGCTGCACCAGTGATAGCAGTATTGTGGGAGCCTCCACTACCTTCTGGACTGTTCCCTGAAGTTATGTCTTAGGCACCAAACTCCACTTTCACGCCTTGGGCTATAGAGTTAATGGGCTAGACCTTGGGCAGCACCGGCTTCTAGGCTTACAGCGCAGCATTTTCTCTGACAAATGACTGGCAGTGCTGTGTGGATCCCTTCAGGTGTCAAACCGGAAGTCCTGCTCCTGCACGCAAGCTTGTCCCGCATCCTTCTCCTGAATCCGGAGCCACAGAGTCTTTGATCGCCTCTTTCTGTTGCAAGCATTATCGTGTGTTCATTTCTCAATACCACGCAGAGGAGCTTAAATACCAAAACACCGCCTCAGTTGTCTTGTTCCTGGTCTTGTTTGCAGAACTGAAGACAATGTCAAGTCATAGCTCTTACCCAATAAAAGTTCAGGGTGCAAATTATATTACCCCTGAGTCTTGTAACTTTGCTTTCTCTGTCTCATCTGCTCCCCACACCCATTCCTAGAGCTCAAAAGCTTCCAGAACCTCTGATCTTCCCCAGACATCTGCGCGACCACGTCATGCCTTGTATGTCTCTCTCTCTCTCTCTCTCTCTCTCTCTCTCTTTCTCTCTCTCGGCACTAGGCCCTTGAAAAATGAATTAGCAACTTAGAAGGAAGACTCGTTCTTAACGTTTCTGTCTTGCAGGCCAAAGTTCTGTTCTTATCTGTACCGACTTTCCCATCCAAAAATCCAGTCTCACCTTCCCTGACAAAGAAAAACAACATCAAAACTATAGACTGTGACTGTGGGTTTGATCTGAGAGAAAGCCACAGTTACGATTGGTTTGAAAACATTTTTGGAGCTGCCTGGCTGCTGTCAGCTTGCTGGCTGTGTGACTTTACTGCTCCTGTACACATGCCCAGAGGGATTAACAATGGGAACTATTTTAAAGTCTAAAAATAAAAGTCAGTAAACAAACAATGGGAATTGTCAAGCCACAGTAACTCGCCCACAATTGTATTTCTTTTCCTGACTTCCAATCATTTGTTGCCAGCTCTGAGGACAAACATCAGAGCTGTGATTTGATCCCCTGCCCACCAGCTGGCTTGATGGCATTTGTGTGTTGAACCTGTCAATCATCCCAGACTCCACAAGCCACTAACCCAGGGCTACATTGAGTTTGATTTGCTGCAGGCTTGGGTGTAGTAGTTGGTTCCTCTGTGGACCAAGCCCCAAATCTTTCCTGTTAAGAGAGAGAGAGAGACAGTACAAACAACCCAATCATGAGTGGAGCATTAATTTATTAACCCACAGAGAACCACTAATACAGGAACTATGTCGAAATTACTTTAAAACCGGAGACATTTCCCTTCCAACATCATAACTCAGGGTTCCAGCAATGGAGCCTGCTTAGCCTGGTCAATAGGTTCTTACTGAGAAATGTTGCTAATGGTTTTCTTGCATTGAAATTCCTGTTGTCAGTGGAGTCTCTTTGGTGGCAGCCCTTGAGGTCAGGTCTAAGCTTCTGGTTCTATGTAGGGTCTTGCTGAGGTCTTCGGAGATCTGGACACTTTCCAACTTAAAGGGGGAAAGGGAGAGAGAAGAAAAGGAAGAAGAAGAAGGGGAGGAGGAGGAGGAGGAAAACAAGGAAGAGGGGGTGTTGATGGTCGTCAAAAGAAGAAATCCACTGTAATCTTAGGGCTTTGGTTCCTCTGCCAATTACATTGTCTTTGGGTTCATTTTAAGCACACCTGGAGTTTCTTCCCTCATGTCTCCATGAATGAATAAAGGGCATAGTTTAAATGTTTTCAAAAAGGCACATTGGTAAAGAAAAGACATAAAAAAGATATGGAAAAAGTAGTCAATACCCAAAAGCTAGAGAGTTCCAGAGGAGAGAGATCTTTGAGATAGGCTTTCATTAAGTAGCCCTGGTTAGCCTTGAACTCACAAAGATCTGCCTGCCTCTGCCTCTAGAGTACTGGAGTCAAAGGTCTGCCCACCTTTCCCCAATCTTCAGGCAGATTTTTGATCTTTTACGGAGTTTTTCACTGTGCACACAGTGTATTGCTGTCCCACCAGTGTGGGAGATACTGGCACCTGATGACATCATCTGAGGTGAGATGAGTGCTATGCCGCTGTCCCACCCTTCGGTAAGGAGAGCCCCACTACCTCAGTGCTGTCCCTGTGAAGAAGCCACCACCACACAGGTTCTGACTGTGCTTTTGCGTCTGATAGAATCTTCTGGAAAATGGCTACACTTTCAGTTCTGCTAATGTAAGAACTGAAACAGACAATAACTTATGATCATGACAGACGCCGATAGGCACCCAGGAAATATAAGTTGGCTGGGTGAATGGGAAGCCTTTGCTTTCTCAGATGGATTTCTAAGCACTGCAGTTGTTAGGGTGGCTAATTAAGGAGGCAACTCCTCAGCTAATTAAGGCGGCAACTCCTCAGGGTCTCTTAGACCGAATCTTCTCTCACCTTTGGCTGTATCGTTTTCTCATCTAACCCACCCAAAGTCTCCGAAGGGTGCCCTCTCTGCAGAGTGAAGTACAGATATGCATTAGGGAACACAAATCCTGGCACAGCTGCCTGCCCTGAACTCTCAGACCCAGTGGTAGCCGTTGTTCAGGAAGACTCAGGCGGGAGCAGCCATGTCTGGATGGAATAAACCCCAGAGCATGATGGACTAGGAGATGCTTGGGCAGAGGAGGGTACAGAAGATTGTGTTCAAGTTCGAGCAATATTCTGGAGGTGGGAAACTTGGGCATCACTTCAAGCAATTATGCACAACATAGCGTTTTGCAACCATACATTTGAATTGAACCCTGAATGAGCCTAATTCCATCATGCGGGTAGGGTTATTGTTTGATCTTCTTACAAATAGATAAGGTGCTGGCAAAGTTGGCAGAAACACCTGTGAGTGGTTTGTTGCTATGGAAGCACAGACAGAAAGAACATTCTAGCTTCTGGGATTCGTTGCGATGTCTGTAAACGAGACTGACTCAATAAACGGTAGGAATCTCTAAAACATGATGTTAGGCAACCATTTAAAATGATGCTCCAGGACTGGAGGAATGACTCAGCAGCTGGGACCACTGGCTGCTCTTCCAAAGGACCAGGGATCAATCGCGAGTCCCCACACGGCAGCTGACACCTGTAACTCCAGTTCCAGGGAATCCAACATGTCATCCAGGCGTACATGCAGGCAGAGTGCCAATGTACATAAAAGTAAATAAATCATTCAACATGATATCCCGTATTTATTGACAAGGAAAGATAGTCCCATGACAGACCTGGAGAAAACTCAACAGAGCTACCGAGCTAATCACACCTACTATGACCTTTTTGTAAGAGTAATGCAGTAAGAAATGAGGCTTTAATTTCTTTCTCTAGTTTTCTGTAGTGTGTAACTTTTTAAAAAGTAGATTTCGGAGCTGGAGAAAGTGCTCAGTACTTAAAAGTACTTGATGCAGTCAGGTGGTGGTGGCACATGCCTTTAATCCTAGCACTTGGGAGGCAGAGGCAGGTGGATTTCTGAGTTTGAGGCCAGCCTGGTCTACAGAGTGAGTTCCAGGACAGCCAGTGCTACACAGAGAAACCCTGTCTTGAAAAAACCAAAAAAAAAAAAAAAAAAAAAAAAAAAAAAAAAAAAAAAAAAAGAGTACTTGCTGCCTTTGCAGAGACCCTTAGTGTGTGCTGAGAGGGAGGTCTCTGGTCCCTTCCTGTTCTTAGGTCACTGGTCTGGCTGGATGAGGGCCCCACCCTTATGACCTCACTTCACCTTAATTGCCTCCTTAGTGGAGCAGATGACAAATACGTACTGGGGACCCAGGACTCAACATACATTCTGAGAATACAATGCAAACGATAACGTGCAACGATTACCAACTTCATTCCCAGGAAAGACTTGAAATTAAAAATTGCAAATCAGACATGTTTTTCCCCTCGTTTTACACACACACACACACACACACACACACACACACTATACACACAATGCATAATTGTGACCTAATGTTGGCTGTCTGAAGACTTCTAAACTCCTCTGCCCTTCTGTGGACTCCCTCTTCCTTTAATGTCCAGTCAGCCTTTCTCGAGATCTTTGCCAATGTATAGAAAGAGAAACAAATCTTTCCAACCCAAAAGTCCACATGTTTTCTTTGTAAAATATTTTTATGTATTTTATGTGTATGAGTTTGTTTTTTTTTTTTTTAACAGACCTATGTCTGTCTGTGCACACTTTGCGTGCCTGGTGCCTATGGCGGCCAGACGTGGCCATCAGGCCCCCTGAAACTGAGCTATAGATGCTTGTGAGCTGTCATATGAATGCTGGGAATTTAATCTCCTCTGGAAAAGCAGTGAGTTACTCTTAACTACAGCGCCATCTCTCCTGCCCCTACACATACTTTCTTAAGCCGGAGTGTGACTTGGAATAAAACATTTTTCTCACATATAAGAATTATGTAGCAACTTCTTTTTTAAAACAAATAATAGTATGTTCCTCTTTCTCTTATGTATGCAGATAATGGGATTTTAGCCATATCTGTGTGATAGTTGCTACATTTCGGTACACACTCGATTATAAGTATATATCCACGGTTCCTCTTTTCAAGACATTGGAAGGGTCAGTTTCTTAAAGTCTGTTCCCATTGCTTCTGTACAAGATTCAGAGTCTGAGAAGCCAAACCAGACACATGGCAAAGTATTTTAGGGTTTGGCACAGGAATTTTGTAAGAAATTTCAAAGCATCTATGTCCCAACGGCTATTTGCAGACTAGAATCTGGAGCCATGGAAACTAAAAGCTTCCATTCCTCATGGGGTTGTAACACAGCCCTTGAAGAAGTTTCACCTTGAGAGGTATAGGCCTTGCTGATTGTTACAGCCTCTTCCTGAGGGCAGATGCCCCACCCTGGTGTACAGGACCCCAAATCCAGAAAGAAGCTGGTGTCCTTTGAGACTCCCCTAGGGCGTTCAGGCATGATTTACTCTCTTGTGTCCCAAGCTATGACTCTACGGCTGGCTTCACTCTGGTGTCCCCTGACAATTAAATAAATCTCACCCCCATCCCCTGCGACCTGCCTTTGACTGCCCTGAAAACATTTCTTGGAGCACACAGCAGAGTTTGTGCTGAAGCACTCAAAACACACTATTGGAGCAAGCATAAATATGGCCTCCAAGTCTTGTCCAGGAAACTCGATGGACTTACTGTGGGCATCCACGTCCTAGAGGGACATTTATGGCAATAGTGAAAAGGCCAGTTAATGGCCCCATTTGGAACAGCCATTTTGTACCATAAATACATTTCCTCAAATAAATCTGCTGATTACCCTCACACTGGCCAGACATTCCCGCCAAGCTCCAAATGCTACAAAAGACCCAGCATAATTGGATCTACATCATGGGTTGCAGATGAAATACAATCTGTGTGTGTGTGTGTGTGTGTGTAGGGGGGGTTCCTTAAGAAAACTGTTGCACTAGTGAAGAAAAACTGGGGGCACATGCAGGGGTTTGGGGTTATCTTGCAGGAGGACTGACTTAATATCAGCCAGTCATCTCCACAGAATCATAAGGACTGTTTCTGGAAAAAATGGGTCACAATTCAAGACCCTCACAAGTATCTTGCAAATATTCTCAAGACCACAAAAGAAAGCAAAGTCAGTTTTCTTTTAGAAACAGTAAGGATGGGGGTGGGCAGTTAGATGCCAGGCTGTTAACTATTCCGAGGCCAGGTTATTTAAAACTCCTTCAGGGTATTCTTTTTGGCGTTTAGGATGAAATTCAAATCCTTCAGCTTGGCAGAAAAGATTCATCCTGGCTAGCTTTCTGCCCCAAGGAGTCTCTGGTGAGCTGCTCCAGCCATGCAGAGCCATCTGCAAATGTTTCCTGTTCCCTGGGGTCTTTTCTTTCTTCCTCTAGTGAAAGATTATTTTACACTTGGGTTCCCTTTATCATTCTGGATTCATTCATTTGCTTGCCGGTGTTGATCACCTGGTGTGCCGGACCTGCATCCCTGTGATAGGCATCAGAGGGATGAAATCAACATTTTTTTGACAAATAGGATTGAGTACTTAGTTCCTACCAGGAGCCATGTTTTATTCTCAAACATCTTGCATGGTTTACCGCCTCGGGCATCCCGACAGCCTCTCAGTGTAGGGTTTGGTAGCGGCCTCATCCTATAGCTAAGAAAATGAAGGCATAAAAGACTGGAGTAACATTTTCAAGCAAGATACAAATAAGTGTCAAGGTCAGAAATTCAAGCCTTACAGTAAACTGCTAAGTCTCTGTCCTGGCTGGTTTTATGTCACCTTGATACAAGCTAAAGTCATTTGAAAGGAGAAAATCTTGATTGGGAAAAGGGTTCTATAAGATCCAGCCATAAGGCATTTTCTTAATTAGTGATTGATAAGGGAGGTCCCACCCCATTGTGGTTGGTTCCATCCCTGGACTTGTGGTCCTGGGATCTATAAGAATAGAGGCACCGGGCGCACGCCTGTAATCCCAGCACTCTGGGAGGCAGAGGCAGGCAGATTTCTGAGTTCAAGGCCAGCCTGGTCTACAGAGTGAGTTCCAGGACAGCCAGGGCTACACAGAGAAACCCTGTCTGGGGGGGGGGGGGGAATGGAGGCTGAGCAGGCAGCACCCCTCCATGGCCTCTGCATCAGCTCCTGCCTCCAAGTTCCTGCCCTGTCTGAGTTCCTGTCCCAGCTTCCTTCGATAATGGACTACAATGCAGACATGTAAGCCAAATAAAATAAACCCTTTCCTCCCCAACATACTTTTTGGTCATGGTGTTTGGTCATATCCATAGAAACCTTAACTAAGACACTCTTGGGACCCAAATGCAGGCCTTCATGACCATGCTTTATCCGCCAAGCCACCTCCTTAGGCTGGCTCCCTTTTAAAAACAACTTTAGTTAGCATGCAAAACACTGGGCTTCACAGTGACAGTTGTGTGCACATTGGTCACTGCCGAACCCATGTTTCTAAACAGCGCGCTACAGGGAATGGATGCACAGGTAAAAGACATATGATGAAAGATGCTGTTCTTGATGCTAGTTTTAGAACGTACAGTGAGAAAAGATGCTTCAGTTTGTGCTCACACGTGAGACAGTCCTTACTCAAGCGACCTTGATACCTATCTAAGTATTGTGACTGAAGGGCAGGCCTGGGGAAGGGGTCAGTGGCATGGAGTATAGTCACACAGTACTCCTCCGATGATGTCCTTGTTCCGTTGACCAATCATTAATTCATCCCCCTTAGGGTAAACTGTAGAATAGCAGTGTATTAGTTTGGGTTCTCTAGAGTCACAGAATGTATGGGCAATCTCTATATAGTTAGGGAATTTGTCGATGACTTACAGAATATAGTTCAACTCCCCAAAAATGGGCAGCAGCAGCTGTGGATGGAAGTCCAAGGATCTAGCAGTTTCTCAGCCCCACGAGGCAAGTAGGCAAGGAAGAGTGAGTAAATCTTCCTTCTTCCAATGTCCTTATATATCTCCAGCAGAAAGTGTAGCCCAGATTAAAGGCTGTAGGTCTCCAACAGAGGGTGTGGCCCAGATTACAGGCGTGTGGGTCTCCAACAGAGGGTGTGGCCCAGATTAAAGGCGTGTGCCTCCATGCCTTTAATCCCAGATGATCTTGAACTCGAGATCATCTGGGTAGGTATTGAGTCCCTGTGCCAAACCATAAATTATAGTGCTGCATATCATGAGTGTTTTGCACACACACACACACACACACATACACACAGGGGTCCGATCAGTCACAGGTCATACAATCAGAGGCTCCAAAGCATCTGTCTTCCAGGAGAGATTAGTCTCTCAGAAATGAGTACGGTGGAGCGAGGAGTGAGAAGGTCAACCCAGAAGTGACCCGGCTCCACAGGGCTTTCCTCTAGTTCCACCCGGATGTGAAAAGCCAAGGGAGGGAGAGGCTGGAGGGACACACAGATGCGGCTTTGGAAAGGGTGAGGGTTTGCCTTGCGAGAAGAGGAGACATGTATGGGTCACGGTTACTTAGAACGGCCCTCCCTCCCTCCCTCCCTCCCTCCCTCTGTTTCTCCCTCCCTCCGCCCCTCCCTCCCTCCCTCCGTCCCTTCATCTCTCTCTGCCTCCCTTCCTTTTCCTCCTCTTTCTTTTTTGTGACAGCATCTTTTAAAGCCCAGGCTGGCCTCAATTTGCATGTATGAGGGTGACCTTGAGCTCCAATCTCCTTGCCTCTATTTCCCAAACACTGAGTTTACAGCCATGCATCACCACGCCTGGTTTACGGCCCCCTGGGTATCAAGCACACTAGACAAGCCCTCCACCAGCTGGACTGGCTATATCCCGAGCCCTACGGTGGACTCTTTCTGAGGGTGGAGCCAGTCATTAGAATGTAGGTTTTATTTTTAAATTTTATTCCCTGGGCTGGGAATGTATCTCAGTGGTAAGTGTTTGCCTGATGCTCACAGTCATGGGTTCAATCCCTGGTACTGGAGGGGTGGGGTTCAAATTTTAACTTCTCTTTCCTATAGTTTCTTTCTTTCTCTCTTTCTTTCTTTCTTTCTTTCTTTCTTTCTTTCTTTCTTTCTTTCTTTCTTTCTTTCTTTCTTTCTTTCTTCTTCTTCTTTTTCTTCTTCTTCCTCCTCCTCCTCCTCTTCCTTCTCCACCTCCTCTTCTTCCTCCTCCTCCTCCTCTTCCTCCTCCTCCTCCCTTCTTTTACTGATTAGATCCATGAAGTGCTTTTATTAGGGCAAGCTGGTTTAAATAAAGCAGAGAATTTAAATTAATTTTTTCTTTTCTTTCTTTTCTTCTTCCTCCTCTTCTTCCTTTCCTTCTCTCTTTAATCTTGAATGGATGTCAACTTTCTCGTTCAAAGGACTTACATTTTATGAATGAACAAATGGCCTCCTTGGAATTTTAAACCACCCTTTCAGGTTGCGTGGTAGCGCTGAGTAGACCCCTCTGAACCTTTGTCTAACCCTTTATGTGCCCAGCGTGGGGAGCTTCGGAGCCGCCTGTGGTACATTTTAATTTTGGATGCCAGCACTTTTGAAGTAGTAGAGGGCCACTCTGAGATCGCAGACTAGGCTGTGGAAGCAGTTCACGGAGATCCACTTCCTCCGCCTCCGTCATAAACCCTCCTAATGAGGTTAAATCTGAGCCCTGCACAGTTACCTGTTTGCTGTGCCTCCGCGGTCTGTCCAGATAGATGAGGATGACGAATCTGAACGGATTATTTAATCAGGATTGGGTCAGCTCATTGAGAGAGCGTATGGCGGAGACCCAGAAAATAATCATAATTCACTCACGATAAGGTCAGTGCTGTGGACTAAATCACAAACTCTATAGTTAGAACACTCCTCCCATACACAGCCTTGTCTATTGCCGGTGTGTTCTTAATCAGTTCTTCCGAACAATGCACTCTCTATTTGAAGGGCTCGCTGCTTTAATCTCAGACAATAATAGTCATTCACCCACCCAGCCCAGGAGCTGCTTTCTCCTAGCTACTAAAATTCCTTAATTGGAATCACCCTGTCATTGACCTAAACCATCCATTCAGGGACTTTCAGACGTGCCTCCTGATAACCTTGGGATAGGGTGGCACCTGTTTTTCTCTCCTTTAAGACCCTTCTCCATTTCAGAAAGCTTCCCCTGACACTCAGAGAGATTCCATGTGTCTTCTCACTCACAATGAACAGATTCGGATTCGGTAATAACGCCTGGGGCTCCAGGACCTTGGACTTCAGGCCAAGCAAAAATCTTTATCCTTTATTGGTGGGAGTATAAGTTAATATAGCATTGCAGGAGAACCTTGTCAGACTATGTGTCAGGAGCTCTGACCAAAATTACTAATGAATGCTACAGAATTATCACTTGATGTTAACTAGTAACATTAACCGGTATTTTAGATTATTTGTTCAAATGAATCTTTTCCTAGAAATTTATCTTAAAGAATCATGGCTGCATCAAGTAATTTGATGACAAAGATGTCCCCTGTTTATGAGTGAAAAGCTGAAGCAACCTGGATGCATAATTGCAAAAATGTGGATAATTAAGTTGTACATTATGAATACATTTTGGTGGCACACACACACAAGGAGCCGGTTTAACGTGATAACGGAAGGAGTGACTTCAGTTTTCAGTCAGAATTGGAAGCCCAAAGACAAAGTAACAGCTTAGGCCAAACATCAGCTGGGCTGTGATCAGCCAGCCCCTGGACCAAAGGGATGTGAAGTGGAGTGGGAGCACCGAATGTGGCGGCACCAAATGTGGGAGCACTGAACGTGGGAGCACCGAATGTATAACAAGAGAATAGTCAAGCTGAATGGTGGTGGAGCACAATTTTAATCCTGGCACTCAGAAGGCAGGCAGAGGCAGAGGCAGAGGCAGAGGCAGAGGCAGAGGCAGAGGCAGAGGCAGAGGCAGAGGCAGAGGCAGAGGCAAAGGGACAGATGAATCTCTGAGAGTTTGAGGCCAGACTGATCTACAGAGCTAGTTGTAGGACAGCTGAAGCTACACAGAGAAACCCTGTCTTGGGGAGAGAATGACAGAGACAGAGACAAAGACACAGAGATAGACAGAGAGAGACAGAGTCAGAGACACAGACACAGAGACAGACACAGAAGCAGAGACAGAAAGTTTTGATAAGACTTGGGAAGAGTGACCAACTGTCAACGGTCAGTCAGCTGGGGGACCCAAGAACCTCACAGATCACAGTCCA